>NC_081346.1:48356690-48424005 GCF_029784015.1 Lycium ferocissimum
ATGTATTTTATGATTTTTCAATATCGAGTTTTGAACAAATTTATGTGCGCGATAGAAGTCCGTGGGTTCGCTTCTACTCCGGCAAGGGGTCGGTGTTCATCACGCCCCTGAATCGGGGCGTGACATCTTCTTTCTTTCTCTTTTTTTTTCAAGGCCGAACGACCACCTCTTGTTTTTCTCTTCTTTCTCTTGTTCTCTTTTTCTTTCTTGCTTTGTATTCTTGAAAATTCTAAAGGACTTAAGATGACTAAGTCATCTTTCCATACATATATATATATACTCCTCCAATCATAATTAAACATTTGCCCCTAAGCTTGGCTTCGACTCTATTTGGCCATGTATGGCAAGTGGGGTCCACGGCCAAGTGGGCCCCTTTTCTTGAAAATTCTAGCAACTTCCCTTTTTTTCATGAAAACATTTCCCTAGTTCCAAATTTACCCCTAGCCTTTCTCCGTATTTCCATGAGTCGTCTTGCCAATTTTCCTTTTATGCCCTTGACCTTCTTTATTAATTCCGCTTTCTAAATTTTTCCTAAGCAACTCGTATGTCAAACAAAATAAAATGTGGCCTTGCTTGTTGTCTTCCCGCGATTGTCTTGAATTATCCGATTGCATAAAATGCGGGATATAACATCCTCCCCCCCTTTAGAACATTCGTCCTCGAATGTTAAACTAATCTCACGACGCACGATAACACGGGAGGTCTCCTTCGTAGGTATCTCACATATCGCTCAACATATCTACCTCCTCCTTCTACTAGTCTAGTCCGTCTCCGCTTACCCGACTTTTATAGGGTTTCTAGCCACCCTACACACTATAATTTACACCGGCTACCTAACCTTACACTCGTCTCTTGTTTCCCCCATTTATGACATTTTCGGAAGATACTTCCCAAGTGGTCACCCATCGTGAAATTGCTCTCACCCCAAGCATGCTTAACCTTGAAACTTTAATGCATTTCGCCGTCTTAGTGTTAGTATTTTCGCTCGTCACTCCCTCGCACTACTTATATCCCATAATATGGAACAAGTTAGGGTCTCAAAGAAGCCAAATCGCCCACGTAACACATCTTTTCTCTTGTTTACGCTTCCGCCCTCCGCAATCTCTAATATTCGCTTTTACTCCGTACGTTTGGCTACTCTTCGTCCTAATTCCCAAATTCTTAATATGTTTAGCAATACAAAGACAAACGAGGATAAAATAGAATTCAAATCAACCGACACGCATATCATAGAAGGTGCCAAAAAGTACCCGTGGCCGCGTCGCGGAAGTGCCGTGGTCCCGTCGCCCGTCGCGTGCATGGGGACGGCGGGGAGGGCCGGCCGAACCGGATGCTCCTCCTCTACCTCGCCGCGTCCCGCCGAAGCTTGGAAAGTTTGTCCGGGAGGGCGCACGGCCGACGACGAACCAACCGCGGACCGGCGGGCCGGGCTTGGTCTCCCCTCATACCTCAGCGGGCAATCACGCATCCGGTGGCCAACCCGCCCGCAAGTATAGCAAGCACCCGTGCCTCGCGAGACACTCTCGCAGTGTGGCCTACCACGTCGCGCGCACCGCGGCGGGGTGGCATCATTCGCTAGAATCCGCTCTATTCTGGGACTCTAAAGCTCTATCGACAAACTGAGGGGGTGCACTGGCCGCTGATTGGCCTGAATACCTAGATTGCTCCTGCGCCTGTCCCCCTCTATACTCACTTCTAGCCCTGGGAAATCTGCCCCTTTTCCTGGAGCCCCGTCCGGATAACGCTCTCTCCCGTAGCCGGTATTGTTCTTCCGTGTTTTGAGCATGAGCTGATACGGCAATAGTCATTCCATCCTGGAGTGAAGTCGTCGTACGCTCCTTAATGATATGTGGCCCCAACCCACCACGAATTCCGGTGTATATGATCTCCCATGTCGCCAAAGAATCATGGTCGGGGCATACCTAGCCGCCGAGTTAAAGCGGAGGTCGTATTCCCCGACACTCATATTCTCGTTTCGAGATTTAAGAACATATCGACTCGGGCTCGTCGAACTTCCGGCGGCAGAAATGTCGCGAGAAACGAAACTCCCCGCCAAACCGGGGAGGGGCATTTGCTCCCCTGGAGAGTCTCCAACTATCATACCACAGGACTGCTACATCCCGCAATCGGTACGATGCCAGTTCCACTGACTCTGTATCTGAAGCATGCATTATTCTCAGAGTCCTCAGCGTCTCATCTATGAAATTTCGCGGTCTTCTCTCGGTTTTGACCCATAAAACTCCGGGGTCTTAGGGCGATGAAATCACGGCCCTAGCACTCATCGTCCCGTCTCCTCGGTCCGTATCTTGCCGCCGAACTCGTGCGGCAACTAACCGAGTCAATAGATGCCGGCCTGCCGCCACCGCCGGCCCGGGCTCGCCGTCGTCCGCCCTCCCTGGCTGCCCTAGCTTTCTTCTTCGGCGGTATTACCGAAAACCATAACATAGTGATTAGGAAAGGAATATAGTAAACTCGGTAGCCTAGCTCTATCGCACGATTTCGTAATACAAAGAAGGTCATATTTCCTAAATGCCCCGTAACCTCCCGTTTATAAGTGTGGCGCGCTACACACCCATAAACAAGACTCTACCGGGACACGGCTACGAGACAAACCCCTAGGACCGAACCGCTCGATAGCCCTCGCCACGACCCAACTAGGGGCCGTGACGGAACCCGATACTTGTACCGAGCACCCCTTACCTATCATTGTACCGTACCTCTTAACAAGTCGTATAAACAAACGCATTTTTTTTTTCGAACCGAACATTAACATTAGCGGCCGTCATTATGGACATAGACTAATTAGCCTCGCTATCGTTCCATACAACGGCATTATTATGCCAAGATACCACATATTTAACTATACATAACTGACTGTACACATCTGTCTACGAGCCTCTAGACATAGTACGTTTATACATAGAAAGAGCCGAGTACTGTCGTGCTCAAAAATATATACATGAAGGAGTACCGCGGAGATGAGGCTCCGGAACAACTGGAGCGCCGTCAAGTACGCCTGGGTAGGGCTCCTAAGGATCAAATCCTCCTGTTCGCCGACTGCGCGCGCATGAAACGCAAGCGCCACAAAAAGGGGCGCGTACGAATAGTGTACCGAGTATGTAAGGCATGAATAGTAATATACGAGAACATAAATCATGCATAATGACATAAAAGGATCACAACTCAAGTCCTGGGACAGAACATAACCTGTATACATAGGTGCCCTTGGGCAGATGCCGTGCTTTCTTAACTTTCCTTACTCATTTATATGCATACATAAATGCATAAAATATAGAATATATCATATTGCCGAGGCGTCGGCAGCCGATCCATTTAACCATAAATATGCACATCCCGCGTCCGGGCATCCCGCGTCCGGGACGATATCAAGTCATGTAATGCCACCGATCGATGGATATGCGTATATAACGCTCTGCCATTACCTCCCTTTTCCCCATAAATATATGAAAATTTCATGAGTGAATATCGGCGTCTATAGCGCCCATGAATATATGAAAGTTCCATGTATAAATATATATCAGCGTCTATAGCGCTCTGACTCTGCTATTATATAATATACTTATACCATGTTCATTTATTAGCGCGCATATAGCGCTCTGATTCTGTTAACATTATCGACGTAGATGTATTCTCATTAAAGTAGTTACAACACTTATTGTTTAATAATCAAAGCACTAAAGAAACCCGAGAACCGCGGGCCCACCTCGAGTCAAATGAGGTGGCGTACTCAACTTACCTATAATACGTGTCATGACGTTACTTATGAAGGCCTTAGGGTAATCGGGTCTTATCCTTGCACGTTCTAGAATATTTAGACACTTCTTTCACAATTCAAGTACTTTTAGTTCAATCTTCTTGAATGAATAGTACCTATTTTCAATCGCGGATTTCTAGAGTTAGGAAAGTCCCCGAGGCGCGAAATCAAACCTATACGTCTAAGACATGCCAAGAAAGGAAGGGAAACCTACATACCTCTTTCGGCGTCTCTTTAGCTATTCCGAATTCGCGTCGCAATCTCGTCCAAAATCCGCAAATTGGTCATATTTACCAAAACTCTTATTAGGGTCCTTAGAGTTAGAATCTTAAGGAAACACTTGGCTACCGAAATTTCGGCAGCACTTCCTCTGTAAATATACCATCCTCAACATTCAACATAGCCAAATTCTCAACAACAACAATACTAACAATTTCCAAATTCAATCAATTTACTACTTCTTCCAAAACTTTCCAACTTCAATGAAAATAATAACAACCTCATAATATGTATTCCAACAACACCATGCCAATATCATTGTCTTCCATACATATAAGAACATAACATTCGATTTACATAACTTCAATCACAAGGATCATACTAGCATTATATCAACTCTTCCCGTAATCCACAACTAACACAACTTCACTCCTTAGTCATTAAATCTTCATTTTTCATTATAGAACTTACCATAACAACAATCATAATGCAAGGTAAAATTAATTCAACACACCCTACCATGGCCTATACCATTCGGCCAACCCCCCTTATGCCTACTTCTCATGAATTCCCATAGTTTCCACACTCTACAACAACAACCAACACACAACATAACACAACATAACACACAACACATACACACCCACACGGACTGCCCCTAGGGGTCACGGCACACACACACACACGCCTCCATCTCATGAATTCCATCCATTTTTATACACCACAACATGCACAACATCCATAACATATGAAGAAAAAGATGAATTCTTACCTTTCACTTGAATCCTTCACTTGGCAACTTGTATGATTATAAACCTTTCTTGCTTCAACAACAATTCCACCTTGTTAAGGGCCCTTCAAGGGATTATTTGGCTAGGGAAACAACTTGAGAACTCTTCTTTCTTTCTCTTTTTTTTTTTCAAGGCCGAACGGCCACCTCTTGTTTTTCTCTTCTTTCTCTTGTTCTCTTTTTCTTTCTTGCTTTGTATTCTTGAAAATTCTAGGGGACTTAAGATGACTAAGTCATCTTTCCATACATATATATATATACTCCTCCAATTATAATTAAACATTTGCCCCTAAGCTTGGCTTGACTCTATTTGGCCATGTATGGCAAGTGGGGTCCACGGCCAAGTGGGCCCCTTTTCTTGAAAATTCTAGCAACTTCCCTTTTTTTTCATGAAAACATTTCCCTAGTTCCAAATTTACCCCTAGCCTTTCTCCGTATTTCCATGAGTCGTCTTGCCAATTTTCCTTTTATGCCCTTGACCTTCCTTATTAATTCCGCTTCTAAATTTTTCCTAAGCAACTCGTATGTCAAACAAAATAAAATGTGGCCTTGCTTGTTGTCTTCCCGCGATTGTCTTGAATTATCCGATTGCATAAAATGCGGGATATAACAAGTATCTAGCCTATTCATAGCATCAACACTTAATCAATTTAGGAAGGCATTTTCCAAGCAAGTAACACAAGACATGTAATTGAATTTAAGTAATGAGTGACTAGCCTCCAAAGAGAAACAATTGATAGCCATTAGGTGTCACACACAAGTTATCAAATAAGCAACAGTTTCCAGAACTTGTTTATCTCCCAAAGAAGCCAAATTTTAAATCAACTATCACTTGTCAACATGAGAAAGTAATAGGACTGTTACACTCACTTAACAGACCTTAATATACTCAAGTGAACTGCCTAGATATTTATTCTTAGTTATCTTTGTAGTGAATTAGCAAAGCATAGTTTAAACCCATATTTCATGAAGGACAAGTACTTTTTTTTTTTTACCTTGGTGAATAGGTGAAACTATTTAAGCCAAAACAAAGTGACTAAACAAGCCACCTAGCAGGTTATCGATTACTTAAGTTAGACTATCTTAATATCAACACAGCAAATGAATCTTACCAAGAAAAAGAGGTTTGACAGTTCTTAAATGACTCAAAATGTTTCAATTTTTTTTTATAAAAAAAATCCAATAGGCCAACTACAAATTAAGCACTTTTGCCAAACAGAGACTCTCAAAACAAAGAGCAACCAAGAGTCTAAGAACAAATTTAGAATCCAAATAGATCACCACTCAGCCAAGATGTATTTAACTCCTTTTTAACAAGAAAAATGCAAACCAGGCACAAGATCCAAACAAAGAAACTGACCAAGTAAGTTAAGCCTGAGTGCTTCACTCTTAAACAGTGTCTCAAATAAAAGAAAGAGTAAAATGGACTTGGTTTTAAGCATAGATATTTATTAGTCTTTGAAAACCTTTTTGAAAACAGAACTTAGTCAAAAAGCAGGAAGTATTGCATATTCATTTACCTTCAAATTGTTGGTCTAGAATAGGGCTGTCACATTATATTAAATCTTGCAGATTAGGGCATTCCAACAAAAGCAAGGACCAAGACTCAATAAACTCACAGGGGTTTAAAAAGAAGACAAAGACAGACCAAAAAAATGTGCATAGACTAAATTCCTTAATAAAAATCTTGACATGTATCATGGAAAGGGGCAAAACAAACAACCATGAATGCCTACCAACACAAGTTCACAAGTGGACCATGCAAAGCATAAGGCTAGACTCAAACAAGGAAAAAAGTGATTGTACATGGCCTAAACTGAACCAAATCATCAAAACAGACCAGTTCTCAACATGACAAAGACTCCAAAACATTAATTGAACATCATAAGATCAAATAAGTATTGAGACAGGATGATGAACTTTGCAAACATGTTGTGACCAAACACTCTTAACTATTTAAACTTGCCTATTATGCCTTATCCTAACCACTTAGTTAAGTAATAAACCTTACTTTCATTCAAATACCATGTGACAGTATCAAACTCCTTCTTCTAAGTGAATGAGTTGTAATCAAATGCACCCTAGAGTCACAAACCATTTATCATGCCACTCAACCACAAAAGGAAATAATATGTATAGACTAAAAGGGGCTAATGATACTCCTCAGACTTACTTAGATTTAGATTAGCATGCCTTTTCAGGCCCATAAGTTAATAAGTGACTAGGATCCAATATTACAAAACACTCTCAAACACTTAGCAGCTATATTAAAAGCAAACAGAATTTCCAGACCAAGATACTAACAGGATAAGCATGTCATATTACTTCATAAAAAAATGTAGATGACTCAAACTTAGTCAAATACCCCAGATTTTCTGAATGATTCACACTTAGAGCAGACCTATTCCCATAAAATAGACAAGGAAGCTATAAACCAAGTCATTAATTTCTAATCACAGGGGCATACCAATTAACTAATATGATTAACATCCAAACACATATACATAGTGAGCTTACAACAATATATTAACAGGAGACAAGGCAAGTGAAACATGACTAGGTAGACTCTAAGCTTTATCACACATGACTGACCATAGTTAAATAAACATAATTAAGCTAAGAGTTTCTAGAATTAACAGACTCATAACTAATTAATTTTGAACACATAGATCACACTTCAAACCATCATAAAATAGGAGGAGCATAGCTTAACAAGATAACTCAAACCACTGATTATTTAAACACATATCTTCATAAGTTAACAGGCTACTTATCTAAACTAATTCATAACTAATTAAATGACATACCAATGAGTTCTTAAAGCCTACATAATTAATATATAAGTGCACACAAGACTAAACCACTACAGAACAAGATTAAACTTAAACAAAACAATTAAACTAAAACAAAACTAGCATCATAAGACTAAAACACCACAAACAACTACAACATCAAGCCATATAAGCAGTAGAATACATAAATGACTGAAATAGACTAAAAATAACTAAGGAAAGAAAATCACCTCTTTGATACGCAGCCTAGCCAAGAATGAACATTAAGAAAGTTTCCTTCCACCCTCAGCCACACAGCAAGCACAAATATATAAAATTTAACTAAATCGAAAAATTAAAGGTTTCTAAGCAAATTTGCCAAAACCCTAGTTATTTCGATTTTTTTTTTAATATGCAAATGATATTTTTTTTTTCAATTGTCTTCCAAAGTCTGCTCAATAATGAGAAATAAGGTTTCTTACATAGAACTGTCACGACCCAACTAGGGGCCATGACGGGTACCCGGAGCTGGCTACCGAGCACCGCATCCCATGCTAACTATCATACCCAACCTGTACACACGTAATCACCAAGTCAATATATATATATATATATATATACACATATATATATATACACACACACACACACACACATAATCCCTCACGGCTGTAAAATGATATACAACAGTAAATACTGGGATGATCATAAAACATCTACTACCCACACATATGTATCTACGAACCTCTAATTGGAGTACTGAACATAAGGACGGGATAGGACCCCGTCGTGCTCGAATATATACATAAAAGAATATATCAAAACTGCACCTCCGGAGTAGGGAAGTGCTCTTGTGCAAGCTAATCTGGCTCCTAAGGATCTGGGCCGTCCCCCTGTGGGCATGAACACAGAGTCCAAAAAGAAAAAGACGTCAGTACGAACAATTTACTGAGTATGTGAGGCATACATGGTAACATAATAAGGAAATGTAGAAAGCATGAGAAGAAGAGATAATTGTAACTGCCTGCCTCTTGAGGCGGAATCATGCATGCTCATGTTTTACCTTTATAACATATCATACACACGTACATAAGCTGTCTGAATCAATAACATCATTAGCCCGCGTCCGGGGTAATCATATCACGCCGCCCACTAGTGGTGTTGCCCGTGCCATATAGACACGGTGTAATCATCCATAAGCCGCCCGCCTTAGCGGTACCGCCCGGCCGTATAGGCGCAGTGTAATCTTACATATACATAAGCCAATGCATGCATGGGAGCTCAAATAAAAGCTATCAATCTATCAGAGTGACGTAAGGTCGAGAACCTCCGATCACATTATGCAACCTCATCATCGCCATGCCTCGCCTCGAAAGAACTAGTATCATGAGATGAGGCAACAACAAGGAATAACATCAATGAATCGTAAACATAAGATTCTCAAGTTCATGAAGGCATCATCACTATCATAGAACATATCTCGTAAGAAGCTCTTAAGAATCTTTAACTCTCATCTCTTGGGATGTAAGAAGGTCATAGGAAAATAGAAGAGAAATCATAGTATAGAAGTCATGCCTTTGAAAGAAGAGGACTAGCCTTACATGCCTTTACGTCTCTCTAACTTTGCCGACTAAACGCTTCCTTCCAAGTTCACGATTCCACATCCAAAAGAATTCGTACTAAGATTAGATGATCGGAAACATACTTAAAGCTAAGCTAAGGCGACTAATGGCTAACGAAAATTGGGCAGCACTTCCTTTATTTCGATAACTTTCTCCATATAATATAACAACTCCCAAACATCAACAGCGACATTCATAATATCATAATCAATAAACCTTGTTAAGCTAGACATTATTCAATTCTCAAAATTTCCTCTCAAAGTCACCCATAACCATAGTTATCACCCAACGTCATATTCATTCACATATAATGCCTCTTTAACATCCTTAATATCATTCATAACAATATTATACCCATAGCATGTCAAGAACTATCATTCAAGTCAAGTCACTATTCAAGAATACCACTATTTCCATATTGGACCTCCATATTCTACTTTCTTCCTCGATCGAAGTCTTTCAACCACTCAATACCTTTAATGATATGAAATAAGTGTGAAACTCACCTTTGATTATGTATCAATGGTATTTGGATGAAGATACTCCCCTTGAAAGAAAACCCCAACATCAATACCAAAGAAAACCTTGACTTTCACAAGCTCTAGTGATCTTCTCTACACTTGATTCTCTCTTGAGATGGTTATGGAAGGGTGTGGAGTGGTATGGAACTTTCAAGAACTCTTTGGAAGGGTCTATAGAGGTGGATAAATAAATGGGAGAAGTTAGAAATGAACTTAGGGTCGTTGGGGATTTAAAAAGGTGGCATTTTCGCCCCCCAACCGAGTTGGCGGAGAGTATGCGACCTTGCACACTGAGTGTGCAGTCGCGCACTCTCCCCTCCACTTAGGGGAGGTCTTTGGGTAGTGAGATCTCCAGTTTTGGAGAGTTGGCGCTGTTACATCCCGTATTTTGAACGACGGGACGATTCGGGTTAACTATGATAAGTTAGGATTAAGACCATTCCGGGACACGAAGTCGAGACGTGTGACCTTCGATTTTGTCGGGTGACCTAAGTGTGTATGACGTTATTGGTATGGAAACATCAAAGAAACTTCGGGACCAAAGATGGAATTAAGAGAAGTTGTTAATTATTGAAAGGAAGAGAGGGAGTGAAATATAGCCATGTGGCCGGCCACCTTTGAGTGGGCCATGGCCACATGGTTGGCCATTATTTGAAATTAAAAAGATGACAAAGTCATCTTATTCCATCATCTACTCCCTTAGAATTATCAAGAAGATTGGAGAGCAAAGCTAACCAACCATTCGACCATGACCTTGGGAAATTGAAGTTCAAAAATCTTCACTCCAAAAATATTTTCTCCTAGTTTTCCTACTAATTGGGGAGTGCTTAGCAACGTGGAGGTGTTGTTTCAAGCGTTGGATTGTTCGTTTTCATCCTTGGCCAACTTTGGACAAGTTGAGGATTTGTGAAGAAAGGTAAATTCTAATCTTGATTTATGAGTTATGGAAGGTTTATATGTGTTGTTGTATGTTATTATGGATGAAATTCATGGAAATTTTGTATTTGGAGGTGAGGCCGTGTGGAGGGTATTTGGCCGTGCAAGTGTGTGTGTTGTGTTAAAGTTGGTGCATGAGTTTTATGTAGCATGTTTGGTTATTGTAGAGTGTTGAAACAAATTAAAATCATCAATATGTATGTATGTGAGGTTGGCCGAATATGGCCTTTTGTATGTGTCAAGAAAGGAATCAATTTTCTTAGAGTTTTGGTTGTTGTTGTTGTGTGGATTCTATGTTGGAAATAAGAGTTTAATGATTCGAATTGGTATTGTAAGTGTTGTGGGCTGTTTTGGAAGATTTTGTGTATTTAGTGTAATTTTTATGTTTATGGAAATGACATGGTTAAAGCATGGATTGTTGGAGTAAATTATGACTTGAAACCAGAAATGTGTTAGAGTTGAGGTTCTCGGGTTTGGGGACCATTTCGGGTGGATTGGAGTATTTGTTGGGTTGTTGGAAATATTGTATGAATTATTTAAAGAGTTCTTGAATGTTGATTGAATGGTTTTGGATTGATAATTGAATGTGCGTTAGTTTGATTACATGTTGATTTGTATGTACGTAGTCGTAGTGAACATAATTGGAATATTGTTGGAATGTGTGGAGAAGGATCTTTAATGTTCGAATGTGTTTCGAATTGATTGTGGATATTGTTGGAATGATTGTTGGTTTGTTGTGTTGTTGAATTTGGCGAGTTGAATTCTCGGGGTTGGTCCATTTATAAAGGAAGTCTTAAATTTCCGTAGGATTATGTGTCAATTGGAAATGAACTTCTATATCTTTGGGTTGACGTTGGTATTTATTGATGTTATGTAGATCTTGGAGAGTTCGAGATATAAGTTTGATTTGGATTACCGTTGTGTGCAAGCGAGGTATGTAAAGCTTAACTCTTCTTTCTTTTGGCATGTCTTAGTTCAATATAGGCTACGATACTAGCCTCGAGGAAATTCCATTCTCATAATCCGAGCATGTCTATGATTCGCGTTTGTCTTTTGGTACTCGTATGTTGATGTGAGAAAATATTGGTTTTTGATGTTGTTGGGAAAATTGATTTTAAAGTTGCATAAAAACTTGGTTTTCAAAAGAGTTCTATTTTTAACGATGTTGAAACTACGAACGCTCATAACTTTCGGCTAAGGGCTCGGATTGCCTCGATATCGTCGTGGGAGGTTGTATGACGTGTGATGAGTATGATTTCCATAGGCGGGCCCGGCTCGGGTTGACACTCGTCCGTGGGTCCCGCGACCTTCCTTTGTACCTTTATGATGACGTTTGAGAGAGTTTGGTACGACGATTTTCCCGATTCTTAAGTATGGTCATTTTACTTACTTTTTGAACCTATGATAATGATTTTATGCATATGGTTACTCACGACTCGCTCGTGCGGTTGTTGGTATATCGTTCGCCGGTTCCGGCAGTTTTGTTGTCGTGCGCACTATGACATATTCGGTGTTATGTATTCACGGTTCCGAGACCTCGCCATGTAGGGCCGGGTTCCGTTTATGGAGTTATCTTCGTGATATGGCTTATGATGTGTTGTGATGATGTGTTGCGTTCGGGGTTGTACGGAGATTTGAAACCTTCGGGTGTTATCTTGTGTTATGGCGCCATCGATGCGGGCGACCATATTTTCGGGTGTCTCTCTTGCATGCTTTCTATTTTAAAAATAAACATTTGGCATTTTGGAAATGTACTTACTTTTGGTACTTCGTTTCGGTGTGTGACTCGGTTATTTCGTATTTTACTTTGCATACTCGGCACATATTTAAATCGACCCCCTTTCTTCGGGTGCGTTTCATGCCAGTACGTACGACGACGATTTGGCGGTCCGCGTTTAGGAGACCTATCTGTTGTGTTGGAGTGCTCCTTTTATCCCGAGCCTATATCTTGGTACATACTCGTTCGTTGCATATATGTGTGTGTGTTCGGGGGCACGGCGGGGCCCCGTCCCGTCATATGATTTGTTGGTTTGTTTAGAGGCTGTAGATGTATATGTGGGTTGTGTGCCTACTACCCCGTACTGGTGTGTTTGTATATTATATGTTTTGGGCCAGTGCGCCATCGGATAGCCTTATCGGCTTTCGATATATGTATATATATATATGTGTTTGAGTTTGAGATGTGTTTGAAGTAGCGTTTGATATTTGTATCGGCATAAGCCAGCTGTGTGTGACTCGGGTTTGACGAATGCGTTTGGGTGCCCAACTCGGGCACTAGTCACGGCCTACGGGGTTGGGTCGTGACAGGCGCACAGTGTGCGGCTCAGCAAGACCTTAGTGTGCGGGCGCACACTGCCCTATTTTACCCGGTTTCGCGAAATCGTGCTCTCTTTGATTCGTTTGACCTCCAATCCTTATGAAACCTTGTTGGAGCTTATATAAAACTTCATTAACCATCCAAGGGTCTCTATATCTCTTCCTCAAGGTGATGCTAAGCAATGCTTGACTCAATGATGCGAAATCGTCCCAACATGCTTCTACCTTAACTCTCTTCGACGAGCTTGTCCCCCTTTTGCCCCAAATGTCTTTGGAATATTAATTAGAATTATTAAGCATCCTTTATTACTTGTAGGGACTTCAAATACACCTTAACTTGCATTAGTCTAATCGCCTCACGACAACCCGAATTTTCGAGGTGTAACAAGAACCCCCGATCTAAAAAAAATCCCAACCTCAACTCGATGTGGGACTTTGCAATTCTTCAGGGAATTGCTTTCTTAACCGCAATCAAAGGTCGAGATTCAAGAATGTAGACGTATGGAGGGTCATATTTGACCCAGAATGGGTCAATACCCTTGGTTCCTCATGAGCCAATATAAATCCCCAAATTCAAATCGAAAGCAAACAAACTAATTAAAGCTTTTTCAGTTCTATACATTGAAAAATGCAGAAAAGCATACAAATAGGACGATAATACCTTGTTTGGCTATGATCTCGCATGAGAGAGAACGAAGCATTAATTGCTTGCCTCAAATGGTTGAGCCACAACTGAGAAAGGCTATTGCCTTCTGCAACATTGCCATTCTTGGCATAGATGACACCATAGAGAGAGAAAAGAGACAGAGGCGGCGCTAGGGTTGTCTCCAACCCTAGCTGCAAAATGCAAAATGACCCAAAAGGGGTCGTTTGGCTGAAAGACTAAGCTTTTATTATTTTGAGGATTGGGCCGGTTCAGCCTTTGTTGGGCTGGACTCGGCCAAAAAAAAAAAAAAAAAAAAAACAGGCCCGTTTAACACATAGTATACGAATACATATATTAGTGTATATATATGTATAAAGGACAAAATGTGCAAATTAATAAGTAGGCAAAATTAAAAGGGTTGATTACTAAAGCATTTTAATTAAAACTAATTAATCAATTAATTTAAAAACATGGCTGATTTCATAAAATAAACTGGGTTTGCAAGCATGGCCTTAATTGAATCAAAACATGAAATTTGTTATTTCAATTATGGCCCTAATTGACTAACTAATTGATTATTTCAATTGTAGCCGTATTTAAACACATAATAAGCAATTTACAAATATGACCATAATTAGTTATCTAAATAAATTATGATTAATTTAAAAATTGTCAATGTGACTTGATTATGCAGAAATTAAAATTTGAGGGGCAAAAAGATTATTTATTTTAATTAATCAATTTCCTTGAATTAAATAGAGTGAAATACTTAACAATTGACAATTTAACAATTTAAACAATTAAATAAATAATTGTTGTAATTTATTTTTTCTCTTGGTTAATTTTAGCAAAAAACATCATAATTGTAAAATACTTAAATTAATTTATAATATTATAGAAATTACTTTATCAAGCAAAATATTGGTAAAATATTAGCTAAATAATTTTATAAAATTATTTCGACTTAAAAAAAAACATATTTCACTCTGTTTAATATTCAAGGACTATGGGTAATTAAACAAGTAATGGGAGGTCAAAATTAGGTGTCGACATATACAACATGTTGCAACATATTGTGCATCACTCGAAAAACCTAATCTGAATTGGGCAAAAGCTGCCGTAACAAGATTTCAAGTGATCACAAGAACAAGTCACTTGCAAATGGCGAAGAACCCGATCCAGATACAGAGTTAGTCTAAGTTCTTTATGTTGTTATAAGTCTTTGTTCTGTTGTGCTAAAATTGTAAACCTACTTTTCTCAAAAAGGAAGCTGTTGTAGGTATTTCAAATTCTTAGTAGTTGTTAGGCAGTTTACCTTTCAATCTATTCAGTGGTACCCTTGGCTTAGGTGTATTAGTTGGGTTTGGATAGAGATAGTCAACCTTAGTTTCCTTGGTTAGAGTTAGTCAAGTAGAGGTATTTGCAATCGGTATATTGCAAAGGTTGAGAGACTAAGGGAGTTAGTTCCTAGGTTGCCACCATTGTAGGGGTTGAGGGATTATGGGAGTTAGTTCCTAGCTTACGATAGGTTGTAATCTGAAGTTGCTCGTGCAGTGGATTGTAAATCCTACTGAGGTAGGTCGTGATTTTTAATCCCTTGAGCAAGGAGTTTTCCACGGTAAAAACAGTGCCTTCTTTACTTACTGCATTGCATAAGGGAACTGGTACACAACCAGGTCCCTCATACATTATTTGGTGGACGCATAGCCTATAACAGCAGTTGTGTAGCAACATAAAGACTTAGTTTGAAAACTTCTTTTGATTTTGAGAGGGAAGAGCCAGACTTCACAATCATACAAAACATAGATGAAAACTTGCCAAGTTCATGTTATGAGCACAAACGGTTTCAAACTCATACAAAAAGCTTTCCTTCCAAACCACAAGGTTTAGCAGATCACATATAACAAAAGCAGACAAGCCCACTTCCCATCTATTTACCTACTGTTTCTTATTTTAAGTCGTAATCTAGGTCAAGTGGTTAAGCTAATATCATTATAGCCCTCAATCAAGGTCAACACTCATTTCAAGTCAATGTACTGTCCTTAGTACTCTAACATGTCCATAAGTGAAATTGGTGTAACGAGTGAAAAGGAGCACTATAGAGGTCAGCTAAATCTAACACACCATGTATTGACTTATACTTTACTAACTTGAAAAAGATTTATACAAGAGTCACACATCGTAGTCAATCTTGGCCCAAGATGAAATCACTTAAGCAAACAAACAGTTAAAACTATACCAATGTTATAATCTAATCAAGTTCTTCACCCATTTCAGCCTATATACATACTGTTCATGCACACATGAGCATTTGAAAGTAAACAGACACATATCTTCATGACACTAAACTATAAAACAGTCCTCCTAACCTATACACAGAACCTAAATAGCCTTTTCAATTCAAGTAGGGCATAAAGATTGAACATTGTTCAACACAGGGCTTAACTAAACAACTTTCTGTAATGAGCCGTTTTGTCATTACCGTGATTATTCTATTTTTGCCCTTGTTGACCTGTTCCTGAGTCTCGTTAGAACTGTTTTGACCCAAGGAGATAGTTGGCATGACTTCCTAGGCATCGTTGTGGGCTTTAGAATGTTTTCTAGAAAAATTGGGCTTTAAGCAAAAATGAGTTGACTCAAAGTTGACTTTTGAGTAAACGGACCTTTTCGAAAACCTGTTAATTTCAAAAGGTCTGGATGGTCGTTTAGAACTTGTGTGCATATTCATTTTGGTTCCTAATGCAATCGGGTGCATTTTAGGACCTGGGTTGGAATGTTAGTTTTGAGGTATCGGGGGTTGACTCGGTCAACGATATCTCTGATAGGAATTTCGAGGTTAAGAGTGCGTTCGTAGTGCGCTTTTAGGTTTTTGTGTCCGGGAGGTTCCGAGATGTTTTTGAGGGTCAATTTCAAGTTTGGAAGACACCAGAAAAATTTGGTGTCTGGTGACCGCTTTGGCTCCAAAGGGCACACGAAGCGCGCGCGAAAACATGGCCGAACCACTGGAGCGCTGGCCGAACCGCCGGAGCAGTCGCGCGGCAGTACCGGCCAAGCCGCTGGAGTAGTAGCGCAGCGTCTTTGGCCGAACCGCTAGAGTGGACGACTGGCCAGATTTTCTATTTAAAATTTTTATAAAACCCTTCTTTTTCCCATAACTTCTATTATATTTTCTTACCACCTTGGAGGCGACTTGAGGGTTTTATGGTCAGATTTCTCGTGGAAGTTAGTTTCCTAATCCTAATCTCTTCCATTTTCTTTCCTAAGCACGAATCCATGCTAGAAATTCCTAGAAGCTTAAGATTAAAAGAGAGTTTATGGGGGTTTTTCATAAAAGGGTTTTAAAAATGATTTGGATTCCTAGGTTATGGTTAAATGTTGTGGTTCATGCTAGATAATGTCATATCTAGACTTGTTAATCATTAATCTTCTATTCTAAAGTTGATTTCCATGAATTAATTTAGGGTTCTTAGACCCAAATTTGGGGGTTTTCATAATAATGATGATTTTGAGAACTAATTGAGTATTCCTATGATTAAAGTAATGGGTTTTGACCTTTTGGTATTGAATTTGGTATTTTGGTCATAAAATATTTGTTTTGCCCTTGAGGCCCGTTTTTCCTAAATTAAAGGTTGGAATTTGACCCGAATAGAAAGTAGCCAATATGGGTATCATTATTAATGGTTTCTTACATATAATTCATATGTGATAGAGTTTGATTATTTGGAGACGCTTCGAAAGACAAGGCAACGTGTGGGTTCGTGGCACCTGTTCGGCTGCCAGGTAGGTTATGGCTTTCCTTTTTGGTAGACTCCGGTTAGTTTCCCATATTCGTGTATTAGAAGGAATGGAGAATGCATGTATAGGAATTGAAGATTTGGGATGGAATCCTAGGATGGTATTGATGTGTGATTGTGTGTTCGGGCTTGTGGCCTGTAGATTATTTAGGATGTATGATGTGGCCTTCTTGAAAATCGGTGGATTTTATGTGACTTGGGAGTAGCGGGTGATACCTATTTTTGTGTCTAATGATGAGAATTCCCGTAATATGTGATTAATTGCGTTATGCTATCAATAGTGAATCTAGTTGATAAATGGAAGGATAAAATGCATCAATGATTGTGACTGAGTTCTAGATTGAGTTGTGACGAATGAGTGACGAATTACTTGTTCTAAGCTAATAGGCTGATATAGGGAAGTGGTAATAATGTATATCGATTTGATTAACCTGTTGCGTGTTGGGAATTAGCCACCCCGCTGTGTTGTGATTTGATTGTTCTATTGTGCCGGCTTGATGTTATGAGTTGTTGATAAATATTGGATTATGTTATCGTCTTGATTACGATATTGTTAGCATACCCACTGTTGGTATTTGTGATTCGGATATATTGTTGGCATACCCACTGTTGGTATTTGTGATTCAGATATATTGTTGGCATACCCACTGTTGGTATTTGTGATTCGGATATATTGTTGGCATACCCACTATTGGTATTTGTGATTCGGATATATTGTTGGCATACCCACTGTTGGTATTTGTGATTCAGATATATTGTTGGCATACCCACTGTTGGTATTTGTGATTCGGACATATTGTTGGCGTACCCGATTGTTGGTACTTGTGATATTGAGCATGATTATTGATGTGATTCATGCATTGTACGCACTCTCATTTTCATGATACATTGTTGAGATATTGATGACATTTGATGAAATACTTGATGAGTTGGGCTCAGTTTTACTTGAGTGACGAGAGAGTCAGATGTCCGATGTTCATCCCGGAATCGTTGATTGAATGAAATTGATACTTGATAAAACTCTTTTACTTGAGTGCCGTGAGAGTACGATGTCCTATGTTCATCCCGGAATCGTTGATTGAATGGCCGATATCCGATGTTAATTCCGGAATCGTTGATAGTGCATGGACTCTGCGGGTCCCCCAGGGTGGTGCCGGTGAGAACACCCCGTGGGCAAAGATCCGGGGTCTCGACTGTCTGTTGGCAAAGATCCGGGACGGGTGGCACTTAGACTTTGCGAGTCACGCTGGGTTGTGCTACCGAGAAGTCGATATTTCCGTCCGGAGTACATGTGTACACAGCATTTGCATGGCATTGCATTACATTCGTACATCATTGCATTGCATTGCATTATGGCTTGTTGAGATGATTTGGTGTTTACTTGTGATGTTGGATTTGGATTGACATATTGAGACTTGGCACATTTGGGATTAGATGCACTACTTAGGCGATGACGTGTACTTGGATTCGATTACATTTGATTGGTACTTGTTGAACTATCCCGTAAAACCCTCCGTAAGATCAGTTACTTGTTTTGGTTGCTAAGTGATGTAGGGTAAAAGGTGTTATAATGATGAGTTGACTCTTAGACTAAAGATGAATGGTGGAATGAGTTTATGATCATGTGAAATTGTTGTGAAATTGACTTGTGATTGTTAGAGGAAAGTTAATGATTAAAGGTTATTGATGTCACGATGTGTGGTAGATAGACGTATGACTTGTTTTGGGTATTATCATGTTTATCTGTGAATTCTGTTACTGATATGTGTTACTAACCATTGTCAGCCGATGATACTTACTCAGTACGCGTGGATTATATTGATATTGCACTTGCTACACCCTTTTTAGGGTGTAGATTGTTTCAGGTGGTTGATTGTTACATGAGCGGAAATGCGCGGTGCCTATCTAGAAGGCCTCCTCCCACTTCATTCCGGGATGGAGGTTAAGTCTTAGAATGTAGTGGGAATCTGAAATCATTAGTCGCTCTTGTACTAGTCTAGACCAGGTCATGGGAAGTCGGATCGAGTCTGTATTTATTACATCGTTGTAATTATATTAAATCTTGAGTCTATTGAATATATTATGAAGTTTCCGCTGTATTTCTAAGTATCTATTGGTTTAAATGAATCGTCTTTATTTAATTAATGTGTTATTCAATAAGAGGGTTCGCCTACCGAGGGGGAAAAGGTAGATGCCCGCGCGGTCCTAAAATGGGTCGTGACACTTTCTTCAAGCTAAGCTTATAAGGAATTTTTTAATTAATCCAAACATGTAATCACTTATTGATTAAGCACAATGCATAGCTAATAGTTATTTAAAGAGGACCATTTCTCTAAACAATCATGTAATGAACTATTACCTAATCACATGATCATAACTAGACTATCCTAAGACATAACTAACAGAGATGCTACTATGTTAAGCAAAATGTTAAACCACTAATTTAATCAAAGAACATAACATAAATGTCTATCCTAGCAGCCCATAAGGTCATTACACTAATTACTCCTAAATAAATCAGATAGCTAACCTGCCAATAAACCAAACAAGCTATCTAATTATAAACTAAGCTAATCAACATTTAATTAAACTAAGCAAGCAAAGACTTACACATAAACACATGAACACATATAAATACAGTAATTTAAATGAAAGGAAATAAAATTACCTTTCTTTGGGGCAGCCCTGAACAAAAATAAAATTGGGAGATCTTTTGAGATCCTTGCCACTCCACAACTCAGCCACACACACACACAAAGAGTAAAATTTTAGACTAAAAACCTAATTCTCAATTTAGTAAAGGTTTCAGCTATAGCTAAATCCCTAGTTAAGTCAAAAATTAGGTATGTTTGCTCCGAAAAGACTTGTTTGGAAATGACGGGGATGTGGTTCTTTATATAGAACCCTAAAACTCCAATTTTTATGTTTGTAATTGATGTGAGACGATGGGTTTTTGAAAAAGGATCCATGTGAATTGTTGAAAACCAATAGAATTTGAGAATTCAGCAAACAACAAGACAAAATTAATCAAAGAACTAGTCCTTGTTAAGTAGAAAAAGCAACAGAAGAGAGAGGAAGTGTAACATTCCGTAAATTCAGGTTAGGTGTGAATATGTAAAAATCTAGTGTTAAAATGATATTATATCTATATGAATCCATTCTTGATGAATCCGGGTGGAAGATGGTCGTTTTGAAGTCAAACCAACAATTGAAGTTCTTAAGGGCTCTTAAATTCGCCTAAGTTTTGGTAGGTCTATCTTCTGGGCGATTTTCATAAAAATGTGTTATGAATTTTGAAAAACTTCCTTGATAAAAGTTGTATATCTTTGAAATAGCTTTCCAACGGTAGGTCACCCAGCCCAAGAAAAGTTACGTAAAAAATGTTATGCCCATTTTACTGAAGCCTGTCTTCGCTGGAAATTTGGTCGGTGTTACGGTGAGACGTTACGGACTCTCTGAAAATTTCCACTAAAGGACGGTCTATCCTTCGGGGGCGTCCTTTGGCCCGTTTTCACCAGAAAAATATAAATAAGACACTTGTTTTGTTTATTTCTCCAGTTTCTAAACAACCCTAACGATGAAAATCATTCCTCCAAGTCTTCAAATCAAAGGTAAGGACATCCTTAAAATTACTAATTTATTCTAACATCAAACCCATGATTCTTAACATGATTCTTGTGACCAAAACAAAGGGTTTGCAAAATAATTCTTCCCAAAGTGATTCAAGCTAGGGTTTGGGTGTTCTTCAAGCTAGGGTTTGAGTGTTCTTCATTAGAAAAGTGAATTGTTAAACCTTGTTTAACAAATTAAGGTATGTCTCTCTTTTGAAAACTTATTTTGAATGAAAATCACTTTTGAAACTATTGTTGGAAGTATAAATTTTATTCAAGATTCTTTAATGAATGAAAAGGAAAAGTAAATTTTTTATGTTTCTTGAACTCAAATTCATGTCTAAATGGGTTTTAATGTGTGTGAGGGGACAAACTCACATTAAACCTAGATTGCAACAAACCCTATATATGTATGTGATATTATGAATATTTTCCTCTATAAGAGATGCTTAATAATGATGGTTAAGGTTGGTAATGATATTCTCATTGATGAATTAGGGCATGGAAATCTTTCGTAAAGAAGTTATACGTTTTCAAAACATTGGTTGGAATGACTTATTCTTTCAATATGGCATAATGATCCGTAATGACAAGTTGACTATAAAGATGATTTGTATGTCTCTTTTAAAAATCCTTTTGACTATGAGGGTGATTTGTATGTCTATATTTCAAATTTCATCTTTTCATGTATGTCTAGATTTTCCCAAAAATCTTTCTTGAAGTATGTCTATATTCCAAAAATCATCTATTCAACTATGTTTACTTGTGAAGTACGCTTATATTGTGAAAGCATGAATTGTATTTGGGAATCCTTCCTTGATTGTTTGTATAAGTTATCACTCTTGTTTGGTGGAATTTATTCTGGAATTAAAGATGATTTCTTTTAGAGAAGGTCATGCGTGTGTAGGGTCAAGCCCGCATCGAACCTTATACGAACTATACTACTTTGTGAAACTTGCTTTTTCCATTATTGGATGATTGAACTTAATCTTCTAAAGGTTGGACCTTAAACTTGTTTTGTCGTTGAATGGGTTTCTTGAACTTGAAATTGAATAAGATATTTGAATAAGATTCTAAATAAGTTATGACTTGAAATGCCTCTATTTTGAGATGATGACTTGAGAAGTGAGATTCGGCTCTAAGCCATGATTGATGATTCGGTAATATGCCATGATTTATATTTTGTTGGTGTTTGGGCCTGTATGGGCAAGCTGTGCTAATCCAGAGGACGATTAGCCGTTATGGATCCTAACGTATCGATACGAGTATTGTTGTGTCAGTCCAGAGGACGATTGACCTCCGTTGCTTCCTAGCGTGGAGTATCTATTGCTGTGCTAGTCCAGAGGACGATTAGCCTCTGTATCTTCCTAGACCGGAGTATCTATGGCTGTGCTAGTCCAGAGGACGGTTATCCTCCGTTGCTTTCTAGCTCGGAATATCTATTGCTGTGCTAGTCCAGAAGACGATTAGCCTCCGCGATTTCCTAACCCGGAGTATCGATTGATTGATTAGTTTGCCTATGAGTGGCTTGTTTCGTATCTTATTGCCTGTGAGTGGCTTGTGGTGATATTGAATTCGTAAGTGAAATACTTAGCATGGTAAATGGTAAGGAGTTAAGTTATTATGTCTTTCGTTGATGGATTCTTTCATGACTCTTTAATGTTGCTGACTTACGTTATTCCTGGGTTTGAATTGTGATATTCATTAATATCATTTTTATTAATTTTATTCATCATATCTTGTTTTGTAACTATTACCCCTTAGACACTCATTGAGTACAAAGTACTCAGGCATACTATTGTTATTTTTTATGGTATGTTAGGTAATGGAGAAGAGCAGGTTCTTGATACTCACAGCGTTTAGGAAGGACTTGCTGCTGCTGCTGATTTGGTGAGCCCACACATTCATTCGTGGGACACCCCATTTATTTAATTTCATTTATTTATATTAGTTTTCGGGCTGCGTCCTGATGAGTTAGACATTTATTCCTTATTCCTAGAAGCTCCTTAGTATACATTCAAATGTGGGTAGAAGAAGAGTTGTTGTGTAACTCTTTTGGGCACGTTATTATGTTTTGGTTGAATTATTTAAATTATAAAGACTTCCACTGATCTAATTCATATATTCATGATTAGTTACATTTATTTTATAAACTGTTGGAGGCAATTATTGAACCTGGCAGGTTCAAGTGTTATTATTGTGTCGTTTAGGTTCTTACGATGTTGTTCATGACGTCGGATGCCGGTCACGTCTAGGGTGGGTTTTGGGGCGTGACAAGCTTGGTATCAGAGCCTAGGTTTAAATGTGTCATAGGAGTTGTTTGTGTCTGTGGAGCTCTGTCTAGCGGAGTCTTCCTTATGTAGCCTGATCACCTGCATGATCGAAAGACTACCAGGGCATTTATAGGTGTTTCTCATTCTTCTTTATTCTAGATTTTGCTATAGAGCTTGAACTACCGTTAGGATCATTCTAACGTGTCCGATGATTCGTGCCCCGCAGAAATGGCTTTAACTCGTGCGAGGACTGCCAATCAGGGAAACAATGGTGCTTCTAACTCATCATCTGGCGGACGAGCAGCTAGGGTCACTAACTGATGAAAGATGAAGAAGATCAAGAAATTCAAGAAAATCAAGAAACACAAGATTGAAATTCAAGAAAAAGAAAAGTCCAAGAAGCTCAAGTTTGAAGATTATTTCCCATTCTTGTTTCTTGAATCCTTTTCTATATAGGTTTCTTGTTTCTTGATTTATATTTTAGTAGGATTTAATTTCCTATCATTAGTAGGACTTTTATCCTAGATCTAGTAAGATTCAATTTTCTTTATTCCTTTCCTTGTAGAATAGGGATTTTACTTTCCTTGTTTTTAGCTACTTCCTTTCTAGAGTAGAATAGGGATTTGTAGTCATAAAAGAAGAGACCCTAGGCCTATATAAAGGGTTCTCATGACTTGTAAATATACTATTCACGTTTTTGAGCTAAACCCTAGTTTGCAATAGAGTTATTTTCTCTATTTGGTGTTCTTTATCCTTGTTTTTGGTTCCAAGCAAGGTGGTGATAGTCTTTACCTTGTTTTCAGTTGCGTGTGGTGTTTCTTTATCACGTAATTTGATTTCAAGTGGTGACTTAGGAACTTTATTTGTTCTTGTTCATTCAAGAACGCGTTTCTTGATTACAATTCGTTCTAGTTCATACCCAGAACCTTAATTTTCTTTCCATCGTTCTACACTCAATACTTACTTGATTTAAACGATTCAATTGTTATTTTTATAGTTCAGATTGTCATCTTTCACATAGTTTTTGAATCACTTTAATCCAACGCCTATAACTTCGAGATACGTTCGTTTCTTGAATCCGCCCATCAAATTGCTTCAAGAACAAGATCCGGTCGATTGGTTCTTTGTTAACTCGAAGAATCACATCAATTTGGTATCAGAGCGCAATTGAGTAATTTCATGGATTATATTCAAGAAAGAAGAGAACGTTGGGTTCAAGAAGATGAAAAGAAAAAGAAACTCTTTTCCGCACTAGATGTACCTCACATGGTAAGGTATGTTCGGTGATCATTGATAATGAGAGTCATATTAATGTTGTTTCTGAAGAGATGGTTTCTAAACTTGGCTTGTCAACCAAGCATCATCCATATCCTTATAGCATCGAATTTGAGAATGGTGATGGCTTAGAGGTAACTCGTCAATGCCTAGTTTCTTTTTCTATTGGCAAAATATATAAAGATCTTGTTTGGTGTGATGTAACAAAGATGGATGCTTGCCACTTATTACTTGGAAGACCATGGGTGTATGATAGGGGTGCTAAATATGATGTATACCGCAATACCTATTCTTTTAAAAAGGATGGCCGAAAAATCAATTTGGTTCCCTTGAATCCAGAAGATATTGCTAAAAACTCCAAGTATGTTGATGATTCTTTTGTGACCAAATTACAAATCATTGGTCCCATCAATGTGGAACAGCAAACGGAGGAGAAGAATGAATTAGATCCACAAGTTGAGGATTTACCTCCAAAGTTTGATGAGGATCCATTGGAGCATCCAACTATTTTGTATTGCATAGGACCAATAGTGTACGAAGATTTGAAAGAGAAAGAGAATGAGTTGCTAAAAAAGGAGTCTATGAATGAGAGTTTAATTTATGATCTAGTTCGAGCAAGAATTATTCCTCAAAAGGTTGAATCTTTGCAAGAAACTCGTAGATTTAATATCTCTCAATTTCATTGAGGTTAATGGCTATAATCATGTCAAATATGAGAGCATCAAAATCATCGAGGAGCTCTTAAGAAGACATGATTTGATCTCATACCTTGATCCAAAGGTACTTGAATTTGATTTATTTAATGGTTTTCATGGCAGTAACTTAGATTATTCATGCAAACACCACATAGACAAGGGAATGTTCAAGATTCTTGAAGATCAAAAGAATATAAATGTTGATTATGGCTTAAACATTGAAGATCAGTTTAAGATTATATGTTTGAGAAATCATGGAAAAAGGTTACTACTAAGAAAGTGGGATTTAGTTCGGCTATATGTAAAGCTTTCTTTCAACATGATGAAGCTCTATGACAAGCTAGAAAAATGCAACTTAAAGCCTGGTGAGTATGGGTTGTTTCAAATTTTTTTTTGTTTGCTAATCTTTCACCATTTATGGAGCCTTTAGACTCGAGGACGAGTCTTTCTCAACAAGGGGAGAATGATGAAAGATGAAGAAGATCAAGAAATTCAAGAAAATCAAGAAACACAAGATTGAAATTCAAGAAAAAGAAAAGTCCAAGAAGCTCAAGTTTGAAGATTATTTCCCATTCTTGTTTCTTGAATCCTTTTCTATATAGGTTTCTTGTTTCTTGATTTATATTTTAGTAGGATTTAATTTCCTATCATTAGTAGGACTTTTATCCTAGATCTAGTAGGATTCAATTTTCTTTATTCATTTCCTTGTAGAATAGGGATTTTACTTTCCTTGTTTTTAACTACTTCCTTTCTAGAGTAGAATAGGGATTTGTAGTCATAAAAGAAGAGACCCTAGGCCTATATAAAGGGTTCTCATGACTTGTAAATATACTATTCACGTTTTTGAGCTAAACCCTAGTTTGCAATAGAGTTATTTTCTCTATTTGGTGTTCTTTATCCTTGTTTTTGGTTCCAAGCAAGGTGGTGATAGTCTTTACCTTGTTTCCAGTTGCGTGTGGTGTTTCTTTATCACGTAATTTGATTTCAAGTGGTGACTTAGGAACTTTATTTGTTATTGTTCATTCAAGAACGCGTTTCTTGATTACAATTCGTTCTAGTTCATACCCAGAACCTTAATTTTCTTTCCATCATTCTACCCTCAATACTTACTTGATTTAAACGATTCAATAGTTATTTTTATAGTTGATTGTCATCTTTCACATAGTTTTTGAATCACTTTAATCCAACGCCTATAACTTGAGATACGTTCGTTTCTTGAATCTGCCCATCAAATTGCTTCAAGAACAAGATCCTGGTCGATTGGTTCTTTGTTAACTCGAAGAATCACATCACTAACCGTACCACTGCTGAGGTCGAGAACGGTAATTCCTTAGTTGGGTTTGCCGAGCAACAAGAGAATTGGAAGGGAGAAGAGAGGCTAGACAGGGAACAAAGTAAGAAGGCCCGATCTGCGGGTGGTTTCACTGGTTCGTATGATGGAGGGCAACGGAAAGGAAATTCTGCACCTCAACAGTTTGTTTCTCAGTCTAATATGGGTGTTCCATCTGGTAGACAAGGTCAGAGGAACAATGATCAGAACAGATATTCGCAAGGTAGTAACCGACAAGCATTTAGATGGGAGGATTGTGTTTGTCACCATTGTGGGATTAGGGGTCATATCAAGAAATATTGTAGGAAGTGGCTTCGTGAAATGGCTAACTCTTCAGGCCAAAGGAATAATCCGTCTGATGGTAATGCTAACAACACCCTTAATGCTCGTGGTAATAGGGCTGGTAAAACAGTTGCTATCATCGCTAATGAGGGACAAGCTCGACTTTATAGTTTGACTCGTAGGGAGACAGTAGAAGATCCTGATGCCGGGGTCACAGGTATTCTTACTATATGTTCTTTTGAAGCGTATTCGCTGATCGATTCGAGTTCGACTCTTTCTTATATAACTCAGTATCTTGCCCTTCATTTTTTTTTGTGGAAGTCGAACAATTGTTGACACCCTTGTTTTCTATGAATACCCCTGCGTCCTTATTATCGCTTCTATAATGTATAGAGACTGCATCGTTGTAGTTAAGGGCCGTGAGATTACTTTTGATGTGTTTGAATTAGAAATGATGAACTTTGATGTGATTTTTGGGGATAGACTAGCTTTTCGAGTGTTATGAAACTCTGGATTGTCAATCGAAATAGTTAGGCTTGAATTTCTTTGAGGGACTCATTAAAGAGTGAAAAAGTGGTATTGCTAAAACCTCGGGGTAGACTTATGTCATATCTTAAGACTTGTGGGATGAACTCGAAGGGGGCGTAGTTCTATCTAGTTGTTGTAGTGTCACTCAAGCCGTGTTACCTTCATTTATTCCCTACTGCATATATGTGTTGAACCTTTCGACTATGTAATCCCTGTGAAAGTTTATATTAGAGATATGAATCCCTCGTCCATATGTCTAGGCTTGAATGATGTATTCATTATATGGTTAGTCTTATGTTACCTCTGAGAATGATCCTCTTTACTAAAGAACTCTAGAAATTTTGAAATTTGAGGTTTAGTGAAAAATCTTAAATCATGACTTTCATTCGGGGACGAATGATCTTAAGGGAGGGATAATGTAACACTCCGTAAATTCAGGTTAGGTGTGAATATGTAAAAATCTAGTGTTAAGATGATATGATATCTATATGAATCCATTCTTGGTGAATTCGGGTGGAAGATGGTCGTTTCAAAGTCAAACCAACAATTGAAATTCTTAAGGGCTCTTAAATTCGCGTAAGTTTTGGTAGGTCTATCTTCTGGGCGATTTTCATAAGAATGTGTTGTGAATTTGGAAAAACTTCCTTGATCAAAGTTGTAGATAATTGAAATAGCTTTCCAACGGTAGGTCACCCAGCCCAAGCAAAGTTACGTACAAAACTTTATGCCCATTTTACTGAAGCCTATCTTCGCTGGAAATTTGGCCTGTGTTATGGTGAGACGTTATGGACCGTGACACATGTTACGGGCCGTAACATGGCACCATAACATCTCAAAAATCACCAGAACTCTTTGGAAATTTCCACTAATGGACGGTCCAAAGGAAGGTCCGTAACACGAAGGACGGTCCGTCCTTCGGGGGCGTCCTTTGGCCCGTTTTCACCAGAAAAATAAAAATAAGACACTTGTTTTGTTTATTCCTCCACTTTCTAAACAACCCTAAGGACGAAAATCATTCCTCCAAGTCTTCAAATCAATGGTAAGGACATCCTTAACATTACTAATTCATTCTAACATCAAACCCATGATTCTTAACATGATTCTTGTGACCAAAACAAAGGGTTTGCAACATAATTCTTCCCAAAGTGATTCAAGCTAGGGTTTGGGTGTTCTTCATTAGAAAAGTGAATTGTTAAACCTTGTTTAACAAATTAAGGTATGTCTCTCTTTTGAAAACTTATTTTGAATGAAAATCACTTTTGAAACTATTGTTGGAAGTATAAATTTTATTCAAGATTCTTTAATGAATGAAAGGAAAAGTAATTTTTTTATGTTTCTTGAACTCCAATTCATGTCTAAATGGGTTTTAATGTGTGTGAGGGGACAAACCCACATTAAACCTAGATTGCAACAAACCCTATATATGTATGTGATATTATGAATGTTTTCCTCTATAAGAGATGCTTAATAATGATGGTTAAGGGTTGGTAATGATATTCTCATTGATGACGTAGGACATGGAAATCTTTCGTAAAGAAAATATACGTTTCCAAAACATTAGTTGGAATGACTTATTCTTTCAATATGGCATAATGATCCGTAATGACAAGTTGACTATAAAGATGATTTGTATGTCTTTTTTAAAAATCCTTTTGACTATGAGGTTGATTTGTATGTCTATATTTCAAATTTCGTCTTTTCATGTATGTCTAGATTTTCTCAAAAATCTTTCTTGAAGTATGTCTATATTTCAAAAATCATCTATTCAACTATGTCTACTTGTGAAGTACGCTTATATTGTGAAAGCATGAATTGTATTTGAGAATCCTCCTTGATTGTTTGTATAAGTTATAACTCTTGTTTGGTGGAATTTATTCTGGAATTAAAGATGATTTCTTTTAGAAGGTCGTACGTGTGTAGGGTCAAGCCCGCATCGAACCTTATACGAACTATACTACTTTGTGAAACTCGCTTTTCCCACTATTGGATGATTGAACTTAATCTTCTAAAGGTTGGACCTTAAACTTGTTTTATTGTTGAATGGGTTTCTTGAACTTGAAATTGAATAAGATATTTGAATAAGATTCTAAATCAGTTATGACTTGAAATTCCTCTATTTTGAGATGATGATTTGAGAAGTGAGATTCGGCTCTAAGCCATGATTGATGATTCGGTAATATGCCATGATTTGTATTTTGTTGGTGTTTGGGCCTGTATGGGAAAGCTGTGCTAATCCAGAGGACGATTAGCCGTTATGGATCCTAACGTATCGATACGAGTATTGTTATGTCAGTCCAGAGGACGATTGACCTCCGTTGCTTCCTAGTGCGGAGTATCTATTACTGTGCTAGTCTAGAGGACGATTAGCCTCTGTATCTTCCTAGACCGGAGTATCTATGGTTGTGCTAGTCCAGAGGACGATTAGCCTCCGTTGCTTCCTAGCCCGGAATATCTATTGTTCTGCTAGACCGGAGGATGATTAGCTTCCGCGGTTTCCTAGCCCGGAGTATCGATTGATTGATTAGTTTGCCTATGAGTGGCTTGTTTCGTATCTTGTTGCCTGTGAGTGGCTTGTGGTGATATTGAATTCGTAAGTGAAATACTTAGCATGGTAAATGGTAAGGAGTTAAGTTAATATGTCTTTCGTTGATGGATTCTTTGATGGCTCTTTAATGTTCGACTTACGTTATTCCTGGTTTGAATTGTGATATTCATTAATATCATTTTTATTAATTTTATTCATCATATCTTGTTTTGTAACTATTTCCCCTTAGACACTCACTGAATACGAAGTACTCAGGCATACCATTGTTGTTTTTTATGGTATGTTAGGTAACGAAGAAGAGTAGGTTCTTGATACTCACAGCGTTTAGGAAGGACTTGATGCTGCTGCTGATTTGGTGAGCCCACACATTCATTCGTGGGACACCCCATTTATTTAATTTCATTTATTTATATTAGTTTCCGGGCTGCGTCCTGATGAGTTAGACATTTATTCCTTATTCCTAGAAGCTCTTTAGTATACATTCGAATGTGGGTAGAAGAAGAGTTGTTGTGTCACTCTTTTGGGCACGTTATCATGTTTTGGTTGAATTATTTAAATTATGTAGACTTCAGCTAACCTAATTCATATATTCATGATTAGTTACATTTATTTTATAAACTGTTGGAGGCAAATATTGAACCTGGCGGGTTCAAGTGTTATTATTGTGTCATTTAAGTTCTTCTGATATTGTTCATGACGTCGGATGTCGGTCACGTCTAGGGTGGGTTTTGGAGCGTGACAGGAAGAGAGTTTTACCTCTTCTTGGTTGCATAACGACAGAGAGAGAAAGCAAACATTTAATGTTTGCCAAAATGGTCACACATGACCTGAAAAAAGCAACGGATAGACTTGACTTTGCCGAAAATGGCATGGATGACGGTGAGAAAAGAGAGGCGAGCTAGGATTCACTCCTCTCTCTCTCTCTCTCTCTCTCTCTCTCTCTCTCTCTCTCTCTCTCTCTCTCTCTCTCTCTCTCTCTCGCTGCTTTTCACGAAAATGTAAAAGAAAAGAAGCTTTCCCCCTCTTATTCTTCAAATGGTCGGGCGGGTCTTAATCCTCAAGGATTGGGCTCGGCTGAGATTAAGAGGGTTTGGCCCAACATTCATAAAACATCACATTTTTAATAAGAATTGATTGATTTTACAAAATGTGGTTACAAATTAATTTAAACATAGTCAAAATCATTTCAATTATAACCTTAAATAGTCAAAAAAATTAATAAATCATTTCAATTGTAGCCAAACTTTAGAGTATTTGAAATTAAAGCTAAATTAATGTAAAACCTGATATATAATAGGCAATTAATTTAATTAATCAAACTTCTTAATTTAACAGAGTAAAATATTTATCAATGAATCATTGTTTAGTTAAGACAATTAATTAAATAATTTATTAAAACTATTTTGAGTTTAAATCTTGGTAAACATGTTTGAAAATTATAAGAAATATACAGATAAAATACAACTATATACTTGATGATATTTTGTCAAATGAAATGGTAAAATGTCACCGAAAAATTTGTAAAATCATTTTGACTAGTACAAATGCATATTTCACTCTGTTTGTGATTCAAGAAGTCCGACTACTCAAATAAAATTAAAAGAGGGTAAAAATTAGGCGTCAACAGTCACATCAAGAGAGAGACATCTAGAGTGAGAGCATAGTCAGTATCAGAGTCTCGAGCGAGCTAACTAGAGCAGCAACAAAGAATATGTTCTTATCAAGATTTATCATATTGTTCTTGGGTTGTAATAGTTAGCTTCTAGTTATGGTTCCATTTATTTCCCTTTTTAGTTGATTGTAGTAGGTGTTGATTTGTAAGGGACTTTTCTGACTGAGTACAGGCATTGAAGAGAACAGTTAAGAGGGTAAAGGCGGGACTGTTGGGATCGTTCCTTAGGTGCTACAAGGGTGGTTGTAAACCTTGGATTGTATGGCTCAAGTTTAGTGGAAGATTGAGAAAATTCCTACAGAGATAGGTCGTACTTTTTCCTCCCTTGAGCAAGGAGCATTTCCACGCTAAAATACTTATGTTAATTTACTGTTCCGCACTTTACCTTCTTGCGTAGTTACGAAAAGGATCTGGTTCTTTGAGTATGTAGGTCATAGCCGAATTAACAATTGGTATTACAGCAAAAATTTAGCACCTTGAAATATGGTTACACCTACTGGAGTTCAAGAAGGTCAATCAACCACAGGACCACCATGCTTTAACGATAAATATACTGCTAGTGGAAAGTGAGAATTGAGGAATTCATAATTTGTGAAGAACCTTAACTATGGGAAATCATCATGAATAGTCCTATAATTCTCCGGACACGGACAAGAAGGGAAAGAAGCACTATGTGGTCAAAGACTTTCAGGCTATACAAGATAATGTCAGGCAAAGAAGTTGCTAATTTGTGGCATCAGACCTGATGAATATAGCAGAATCTTCTCCTGCAAAATGGCCATACAAGTGTAGGAAACCTTGCAAACCACACATAAAGGAACAAGTCAGGTAAAGAAATCAAAGATCGCCCTATTAAGCAGACAGTACGAGTTGTTCAAGATAAATGGAAGAGAACTCCTTCAAGAGATGTGCAATAGGTTTACAAATATAACCAATGAACTAGATTGTCTTGGTATGGACAATCCTCAAGCAAAAAGGATAAAAAAAACTACTTGACATTCTACCTGACTCCTTGAAAGCAAAGTCTATGCTATTCTGGAGGTAAAGATCTAAAGACCATGAAAATGGAAGAGCTCATGGGAAATTTAAAAACTTATGAGATGAGGAAGCTTCGGGCTCAGAAAAATACTCCCTCAACTAAAGAGGTGAACCTGGTCCTTTAAGCTACCCATAGTCAGGTCCTTGATGATGAAGATATGGCATTACTCACCAGAAGGTTCTAAAAATTAATTAGAACATGGGGCTTCCTAAATAGAGGAATCTCATCAAGACCAAGAGGACATGATAGAAGCAATCAAGAATTGTTCTTCAGATGTGGGAGTTCAGACCACTTCGTGGAGAATGTCTAAAGAAAGAAAATGATGGAAGAAGAAGTGAGACTAACAGAAGGAGAAGGGAACATATCCCTGGAAGTAGGATAAGCACTGGACAAGCCTATAAAATCATAAGAAAGAGATTATCTAAGAATGGTTATGCACAATTTCATAACCAAACACTAGTGTTAGATCCCGCATTTCGTACGTCGGGTTATTCCGAGGCAATGGCAGAAAGTTTAAGGCAAGGTCATTTTTCGGTTTCGTTGTAATGCGAAAGTCGTTGGAAAATATTATTAGTGTGGAAATATTGAGAAAGACTGAGGGCAAAAAGGGAAAATTTAAAAAATGGCATTATGGTAATTTTGTGGAAAGACGAGGGACAAAGTGGTAATTTTACAAAACTCTAGAAAAATTCAAGAAAGGAGAAATGAAGAAAATTCTAGAAAAAGAAAAGAAAGGAAAAAGAAAGGAAAATTCTAGAGAGGGGCATGTGCCCCTCACATGCTTATATATATATATATAATAGTAGTCATCTTTTAATTAAGAAGAGGAAGAGAAAGAAAGAAAGAAGCAAAAGAGTGAAAAAAAAAAAAAAAAAAAAAAAAAAAAGAGGTGGCGGATTGAGGGCGGGCCGAACCAGCCCCATGAAGGTGGCCATGGAGAATGATTCCTTCTTGCTTTTATACTAATTAGAAGGTCCTCTTCGACGTGGAGTGATTGTTGGAAGGAGAAAATTATTCGTTTTGCAAAAAGAGCAAGCTAGCCGTGTGGGAAAAGCCAAGCAAAGGTAAGGTCCAATCTCATTTTTCATGTGTTGTGCATGATTTGTATATGTTGTGAGATGTAGGAACGAAAGAAGTTTATGAAAATATGGTGTTGTGTGTGAAGTAGTAGTGGTGGCCGTGTGTGAGAGATAGCCGAACATGTGTGTGTGTTGTGTTGTGTTTGGTTGTTGTTGTAATGTGTTGAAACTAATGAAATTCATGGAAATATTGATGTGGTATGGTAGCCGTGCATATTGGTGCTTAACCGTGTGCATGTGGAGTGTGTTGGAGTGATGAAACTAATGGAATTCGACATGTTTGTGTGATGGTGTAATGTGTAGAAAACGAATGAAAATCATGAAATGTTACATGTTGTTGTTGGCCGAATATGGGCTGTTTTGGGGCAGCCATGTTGAGTTAATGTTGCCTAGCGTTTTGGTTGTTGTCGTCATGAAATTTGTGATGTGAAAATGAAGGTTAATGATCCAAGTTGAAGTTAGAAACCGCGTGGGCTGTTTTCGGGAGTTAAAGTGATTTACGTAAAGTTTATTGTTTGATGAAAATAATGTTGTTAACGTATGGAATTGTCGACATCGTTTATGAACTTGAAAGTAGAAAATGTGTTATGAATGTTTCTAGTTAAGTTGGAAGGTTTCGGGTAAGAATGGATGTTGGTTTGGACATCTTGAAATTATCTAACGATATTGTTGTTATGATTGTTAGTATTGTTGTTGGATTGGCGGGTTGAATTCCGGATTTACGATGTTGATTTGGGCCGAGCCATAATCTCGGGGATGTCGTGTTTACGGAGGAAATCTTTGCCGAAATTTCGGTAGCCCATAAGTGAACTTATATGAAAAATTAAGGCAAACGCAAGTCGATGAATCTAACGATCATATGGATCCTTGTGAATGTAGATAAGCGAGTTGGGATGAACAAGTGTAGCTAGCAAGGCGGCGCGGTATGTAAAGCTCACCTTCCTTTCTTTGGCATGTCTTAGTATGAATAGGCTATGATATGCTCCCCGAGGTAACTCTACTCCTACGATCCGAGCATGTCCGTGATTCTTATTTGTTTCTTGACCTCCGTATGCCTAACGTAGTCAAATTATGGCTTCTATGCCTTTGTATGATTGAATAAGAATGTGCCTAAAAGAATATATCCATAAAAGAGTCAGAAACTACGAACGTCCCTAACTTTTGACTAAGGGCTCGGATCGCTCCGAAACGCTCGTGGGAGGTTCCCCTAATGTATAACATCCCCGACATTCATAAGCGGGCCCGGGTCGGGTTGGTACTTGCCCGTGGGCCCGCAAGACGTTCCGTTGTATAGTTTTGGCAACTTGTTGATATAACTTAGTATGGCTAATAATCTAACTTCCGAATATGATCACTCACTTATATGCTAAGTCTGACATGAGCAATTGTATGTATATGATTTTGATACGTAACTCTGATGGCTAAGTTATATTTGATACGCTCCGAACAACATTCGTAAGAAATCGATCCGGTCACCTTGTTTGTGTACGGAGTAATAGTTTGTTTTGATCCGTTACTTATTTGGTGAGTTGCAAGGGTGAAGCGTGTGTATGTGTACGTGGCTTCTGATTACTCTGCTCGTGCCTATTATGACATTATTCACCGAGTCCCTTGCTAGCGGGGCCGGGTACGATCGAGTCCCCTCACTAGAGGGCCGGGCACGGTACGCGATGACTCACCGAGTCCCGAAAGGGCGGGTACGACCGAGACCCTCGCTAGAGGGCCGGGTACGGTATGTGATTAATTCACCGAGTCCCTCGCGAGAGGGCGGGCACGATATTTGTTTGATGATCGATGATATAACGATTTCATAAAGCGAAAATCCGACAATATAATGAGTACGTTACGATGATGCGATAGTCCGACGATGTGACGATTTGATGATATGAAAGTCTGATACTATGGTAATCTGATGATCCGATAATGTGACGGTTATGTGCGATGTGATGATTTGATCTATTTTCTATTTATGTAAAACGTAAACATTTCCGAAAGGAAAGAAAATTAAGCTAAGCCTTCGACGTTCGATCACTAAATCTATTTTACGTACTTCGCCTATGGTTTCCGAAATAATATGATTATGATATGTCTTGCTCACGGTGTGTGTGTATGTCCGGGATAAGTCTTTGCTCAAGCAAGTTTTGACTCTCCGAGTTCCTATATTTGTTTTCGTGGTTTTTCATCCCAGTTATGACTCTGTTGTTGGTTTTCTTGCTTTACACACTCAGTACACTTTCCGTACTGACCCCCTGTTCTTCGGGGGCTGCGTTTCATGCCGCGCAGGTACCCACAGATGAGTTGAAGGTATTCCAGCATGGTTGGTGAGCTCCAATTCCTTCTGGAGCACTGCTGAGTCCGAGTATGTACGTTGTGTCTTCTGGATGACATTAGAGACTTTGCAGACAGTGTTGTGGGTATGATGTGTCAGTCTGTCAGCGGCTCCATCAGCCGCCATGTCGATGTGTGCTATGTAATGAATTTTGTGTAATTACAGATTTTGGCAAGTTTGTAAGCATCATTATATATCTTATAATTTTTTTCAGTATTGAGGTTCGAAAAAAAAAAATTATGTGTGCGATAGGAGTCTGTGGGTTCGCTCGGCTCCGGGTATGGGGTCGGGTGCCCATCACGTCCCTCGAAAATTGGGGCGTGACAACTAGTCTAGAAAAAAATGGAAAATTATTCCAGAAAAAGTGAATACAACTGAGGCACAAACGAGTCCGAGTCCTAAGATACTAAATCTTTAGAACGCATATGAATATAAAATTCATATTTATGTTGTACATGAATTCTTGTTCAGCAGTGGCAATGCCATTTAACACGAGTCTCTCGCTCTATCCTATTTTAGAAAGTATTATACGCTAAGATTCACCAATCCATTGATGTGATCTCTTACTTTAATACTTGTATAGCAGTCTCATCAAAAGTGTTCACAATCATTCGACCACTCAATTAAGCTATGAGACTGTTAAAAATAAGTCATCCTTCTCGTTGTGAGAAAATAGTGCATGTAGTTAAGAAAAAGAAATTTATTGGAACTAATAATTTATTTGTATTTATCCCCCCCCCCCCCCAAAAAAAATATTCCGTAAGTGTGTTTACTCATTGAAAATGTAACCTCTACGCTAATATGTCTTAGATAATTCTTGATGAAATAACCTTGAACTCTTAGAATATGAATTTTCAATTAGAATTGACATTCACATGAAAATTTAGACGTCATTCAAGATTATCTCATCTAAAATGGCGAGAGTCTTATATTTCCCATAAATTGCATAATATTCTCATCTAACAAAGATTTATGAGAAGATCTACAAATATTTACTTAATAGGGAGATACTCAACAAAAACATTAACTTTTCTTCACAATATTTGATATGATCCTAGGAAGCTCATGCGCGATTATGGGGGCTAAAATTCGTATTATAGCTTTGGAAGCACAATTCCATGTCACACGCCCTTTTATGATGAAGATAGGTCTTTTGGAGGCCATGGAAGGACAATTCACAAGGGCATACATGGTGTGGATGATTGCTTCGAAGAGACATGAAGATGAAGGCCAAAAGATGGAAGCCACAATAAGTGGCTAAGATTGCAATTGGGCGTGTGAAGGCCTAATGTTGGGTTATTTCCATAAAGGCCCCTTTTGGACCTTTGTTGTAATAGGAAATAGTAGTTAAATGCCAAATGTGGCTAGTAGTTAAATAATTGTAGCTGTGCATGTAAAGACAAAACTATATAAGCTTGCCTTAACCTATTTTCATTCCTTAGCTTGGTTGATTATTGAAAGACTCTTGAGAGTAGTTTTCTCCTTGCATGGAGCTACGATTAGCTAGTGTAGTTTTAGGGTGGATTCCGTTAACTCTTATCTTGAATCTCTCTTGAATAATCTAGGATTAGATTTCCATGTATGAGTTTAAGTCTTTTCTCCCTTGGATTAATTCGTGTTTTGGCTGTTAATTATTCACAATTTGAGTGAATTGATCCTTTCTTTCTCCTATTCTCATCTCCTATTTCTTCACTCCCATCTCTTGTTTCTACCTATCTTAATTTTCGCGTTTTGATTGTTGATTCGATTTCTCCTAAGTCGAATCGTATCAATATTTCCCATTTTATTATATCTCATTACTGAAGTACTTACCTACTGAATGAAGATTTTGATTTCTTCCTAACAATGTTGCTAAAATTATTTCTCTAGTCTTTTTAAGCACTCGGAGTATAGAAAAACTACTACATCTTATTCCGTTTTGTTCATATTTCTCTCTTTTTTTATTCATACTTTAAGTTGCATTCTTCAGAAAAATTCTTCTTTAATTGTTTCATGAAAGACATATCAATGCATATCTCTTTTGATTGAAATTTAGTGCCAACAAAAAATTTGCAAATAAAGAAGCTACTACACATTTCCATTAACCTTGCGTATACTTCTAGTTCTTCAAAATATAATTTTCCACCAAGTTCAATATTAACTTTAATCATAATCCTAACACCTTTATACCTTATATATTTCAAGTGGCATATTCATAGGCAACTCTAAATCATATTGTTTCCAAGTATAATGCCCAAAACGTTAATATTTTGTGTTTCTTATTAGAAGACATCAAGTATACATATAAGAGGTCTTTCAACCTTTAATAAAACATAAAATAATATACTTATAGAATGAAGTATTTTTTTCTTTATCAATTATTATAATAACTAGATGCAATTGGCCCGTGCTTCATCGTTTTTGCTTATTAATGTAAGGGACAACTACGTATATATACATCTTAAGGAGAAATATTTACGAAACGTGACGATAGTTTTATATTTGAAAAACATAACATTACAAACCCTATATTAAACATGCTTTTAAAATATATATATATATATATACTGTTTTTAAAAAAATATATATTTAAAAAAAAAAAATGGGTCAAAAATTTATGTATAAAATGTGTATATCTCACTCAAGGCTTAAAAAGTTCGCTCAAAATTTAGTGTATGAAAACGGTATAAAATGTGTATATCTCGTTCAAAGCTTAAAAAATCCGCTCAAAATTGTGTGTATGAAAACAGTATGAAATTTGTATCTCGCTCAAGTCTTAAAATTTCGCTCACATTTTCGTGTATAAAGTTTATGTTAGATTTCTGTAAAATAATACAACTACAACAACATTGCATGCAACTTTGATACAACATTCAGGACTTAAAATAATCGCTCAAATTTTTGTGTATGAAATGTGTATATCTTGCTCAAGGCTTAAAAAGTTCGCCCAAATTTTATGTATGAAGAACGTATGAAATGTGTATATCTCGATCAAGGCTCAAACATTACGCTCAAAATTTTATGTGTGAGAATGGTATGAAATGTATATCTCGCTCAAGACTTAGAATTTCATTCACATTTTTCATATATAAAGTTCATATTAGGTTTCTGAAAAATTAATACAACTACAACAACATTATAACAACTTTCATACAATATTCAAGGCTTAAAGTTTTCGCTTACAATTTTGTGTATGAAAATTATATTAAAAATTTCACTCACACATACACATTTCATACATTTTTCATACACAAAAATTTGAGGTAATTTTTTAAGCCTTTGAGCAAAAATCAAAAATAAAAAAATATAAAAATTATTTTAAAAAAAATATATATAAAATTATTTCTAAAAAAAAAATATATATATATATATATATATTCTGGAAAAATATATGAAAATCCGTCATGTTTTGTAATATATTGTTATGTTTTGTAAATAAAGAAAACTATCTATATATTTTGTAATAAATAGTCTTAAGTAGGTACTCTGTGTAATTTTCCCTTAATGTAATCCTTGTTACACTGTTTGTTTTAATTTGATTAATCTATTTAAAAATAATAATATAATTTTATATTTGATAACAATTAAATTTAAACCGTTTTAAAAAATCACTAAATGCTAAAAGTAGAAAATACCCTTAAAAATAAATTAATTGCCAAGAAGTAGACATGTTGCACATGAGCTGTTTCTAGATTCTTCTATATAGTAGAAATTTTGTATGCAAATTGATATTCTTTCCATAACTTTTTCTAGTTAATGTTAAAGTAATACTATTTCGAAAAACATAGACTACTAAGAAATTAAAGTTTGCTACTTTGAAGTCAACTTTCATAATATCTATCCTAATATATTCGGTGTTTATTGGGTATCAAAGATTTAAGGAATATTTTCCCCAAATAAACATAGATTTGAGATAAAGAGTTCTATTTATTAAGAAAAATATTGTTTCATATAGTTTATATTTTTTGAAAGAATTTGGGAATAAAAATAAAAATTGTTTTTCTCCAACTTTCTAATATTTTTTGTGAATGGAATGAAATCATTACAATGCTGAACTTGAACCTTTTTAATAACATCATTTGCTATTAACAGACAACAACAATGAGAAGAAACGCATTTTAACGTTTTCTTATTTGTTAGTACTTTTGATTAAGCTCTTTTGGAAAGTACTTCAAGAACATTTTTATAAGTCAAAAAAAGTTGAAGAATTTCATCCTCCATCATTTATTTGAATTTCATCCTCCGTCAAAATTAATTTATTCCCAAACGTTTTTTATTGCATTCGATTTTGATGTTTTGTTTTACTATTGTGTGTATTTTATAAGTTAGATTAGTTTCTTCTTAATTATATAATCAAAATATTAAAAGAGGCACATATGAACGTTCGATTTAGTTAATAAAGCCAGTGAAATTAATTACTAAAATGATAAAGCTTTGTTTGGATATTTAAGAAAATATGCCACAATATATTACTTCCTCCGTCACAATTTATATGATGGTGTTTGACTGGACACGGAGTTTTAAAAAATAAAGAAATACTTTTGAAATTTGTGATCTAGAATAAGTTATAAAAGATTCTGCGGTTGTAAATCATTTCATTAAGGATGAAATGGAACGTTTGAAGTTAAATTGTTACAAAAGATAAAAAAGATGTCAATTTTTTTAATTAACTAAAAAAAAAGTGTCATATAAATTTAAACCAAAAGAGTATATAAAATACCCAACTAAATATAAATAGTGTATATTCATGCCATTGAATATGGAAGTATTAAAGAGTTTATAGATGAAATGAAGAAGTGAAATTATGTGAGCATAAAGAAAATAGTGAAAAGTAAAAGTGTAAAAAGTGACATGTGGTTAGCTGATAATTATACATGCTATTTGAAATGACATCATTTGCAGTACCGTACATATGTAAATGAGCATAGCAAAATATATCGAAGATACAAATGAAAGAGATTGAATGAGAGCCGGGGCCCATGGAAGAATCAAAGGAAATGCTTTAATGTTGGCTGTGAAATTACAATACTACCCTTGGTCGACGATCTTGATTTTCAAATCCATGCTTCTATAATAGTATAAAATTTTCAAGTATAAGTATAATCTATCTAAATAAAGTGCATTATATTTGTCATTTGCATGATCTCAACATAATTATTAATAAATATTAGTGTAAGTACTAATTCGTGGTTTTACAATCTTGAAAATAATCTTTCACATACTTTCAGGTATTTCATCATATTATATATCACCAAATTAATTTTGTAACACCTCGTACCTTCAGGCTAAGATTTGACCCATACGATGGGGGATATAATAAAACCAAGATAGAGACAAGAGTTTTGGAACTCAATAGAGCTATAAGGAGAGTCTTAAGACAATTAATGTTGGAAGCTATGCTACAGATCAAACTTCCAAGTGAGTTTGCACAAGGTCACACTTCAAGCGAGTAGACGTCAAAATCTATGAGGAATCTGAGAAAACTGAAAGGATTAACAATTGTGCTTCATTTCTCGCTGCTAATGGCATCTGCATCACTTTCCAAATTCGGCATCTCCCTTCATTCCTTCTCTTCTTCACAATTGCCTCATTTCAGTTCCATTGTCGTTGTTTGACCAACACCCGACAAGAGTTCTTCCCTTCACAACTCACCATAAAAAATGCTCCGTGTTTCCCAATTATCAGAGCCTAAAACTCTTCAGGTTAACTAATAAACTTCCTCCATGTCTGGTTTTCATTTAGTACTGGCTCCTTCTTTTTGATTCTTTTGTTGCTCATGGTGAATGGGTCGGGTTTTTTTTTAAATATGTTTTACTCCATATTTTACTTCTTTTTACACCTCATATATATCGTCGTAAAAAGCACGTAGAACATACTAGAAGCACTGATTTGGTTGATTATTTGTCAATGTTTGTTCTTTGAGAACCTAATTACAAAGCATTTGAGTATAACAACCCAACTTTGATTGGATAAAGAATGTGTATATTTTTTTTATCAGAGGCGAATCTAAGATTTCTAGAACATGGGTGTATCACAAAAAAAAAAGGAATATATGTATTAAGTGAGAATTGATTCTGAATCCTCTAGGTAAATAACTCAATATATAACCAGGTGCACCATTTAGCTTCTTATAGCATGGATTCCAGTAGATAATACTATACCAATTTTAAAAAATATATACATAAAATACCTAAGTTTACGTAAGGACCATGGGTTCACATGCCCATATTTTTGCCTGTAAATTCGCCCACTGTTTATATGATTTTGCAATTTTGCAAGGTTTGATTAGAATTTTGAGAGATGATGTTAGTGTGTTATGAATCAGCCCCAGCCAATAAGGATGCCAACGAGGACATCATATAAATTGATATCGGGCCAAGTAGAAGAGATAGGCCCAGACCCTCACAAAGGCTAATTTAGGATCCATACTGAGGGCAAGATAAATAGTAACGGTTATCACTACTAGTAGGCATCAATGAATTACGTGCAAAGGCATCTTTGTATTTCTCATCCCCAATTCTCTGAGTCTAAGCTTCTCACCCCCCCCCCCCCCCCCCACCCCTCTTCATTCTACAATCCTTAGTTCTTACTTTCAATGTTTCTGCAATTTCGTTTGGGCATTTACTTTCCAGAATTGTAATTGAACTTTAGTGTTATTAATATACTTGAGAATTGGATTACTGTTGCATTGGATTTGAGTTCATTACATTGGTGCTTTCATTGTTCGTACTCCATGGCAGCGGTGATACAGGATCGATGGCGGCAATCCAGATGACTGGATTTTTAGGGCCGAGCGATACTTCACTTACCTTGGTTTCCCCGAGAAAGACTGGCTACCTCTTCATTTCCTCTATCTCGATGGTGAGGACAAACAATTTTGGGATTGGAAGCATTTCACTGAAGTTAGCATTGTGTTTTCGAAAACAAACCTTTGTAAAGTCTCCTATGGTGCGCTCTCACATTACCAATATTCATGCTTTGCTAAAGAAGATGCAGGAAAATTATTCAGTTATGTCTCTGCAACTTGAAAAAATCTAGCTCTCAACTTCTAGTATGTCCAACCTCACGGACTTACCACTAATAACAATGCAAGAGGTTACGGTAGAAGATGTAACAGACAATGCGGTGGTTAGCATAGAGATTGCTTCTTCTTTGGCTGATGGTAACACAAGCAGTGCCTATATTTCCGAGGTACATCTTGGGATGTTTGATAGTTCAAGCGATGTGCATCGGGTCACTCAGGAGTTGCCTTTGGATGAGTCTGCTCCTGTCATTGAAGATCCCTTGGTCACTGATTTTCACACTATTGACGAATGCGTCCAATCATCGCTTCAGGGTTGTGATGACCAAACACATACACCAGTTCTTTTATCTACCCTCCCATCTTAGTTGAACGATGGAACCTTAGAGGAGGTCTCAAAAATCTACACCTGTAAGTTTTTCGTTGACATACCTGGTACGGAAATTAACACGGAAGTTGTAGATTCATTAAAGAACGTGGAGGAACTACTATTGATGTGCTATACTAGAAAGTTTTTCTTAACTGTGCATGCAAACCTTACGTGTACAGTGTTAGATCCCGGACAACCATGGTCTGCCCACAACTGGCCTTTCAAGATTTGTTTACATCGACTTATCTATCAATTGTTTACTGGAAGAAATTATTGGTTTGCTGATACTCTTACTAATGGTGACGTTAGGGTGTTACATGGTTTTGAATATGTGGAGGTAGCAAGTATTGGAACAATGCTTTCTTCATTGGTCACTGCTTATACATTGCAGGTCCTTTATCAAGACAAGGCTCTTTTTATGCACAATCTTGTCTTTGTGGAAGGAGTCCTAAAGGATGCTCCTTTTATATCCAGTTTGGGCTTTACATTCCTTGTGACCAAGAGGTTTACAGAGGAATTTTCACCTGAGGAGAGATACTTCTATACTATGATCAATCAAACAAAATTTGGCAAGCTATTTGGTGACATGGAACAAGTTGAGTCTGAGCTTAAATCTGTTCATTTTAAGGTTAATTGGGAGCATCTACACTATATTTCTTTTTCAGCATTGGTTTACTTTGTGGAAAGTTCAACTAGTATTGTGCATTTAGAAAAATGGTTTCTTGGGCAGAGACTTGAGAATATTATGAAAATACCTAACTACAACAATGTATCATGGAGAGAAAATTCAGCTTTGCAAGATGGCAAGTATGTTGATTCAACTATGTATAAAGATTTAGTGAAGGGCTGCCATAATGCAGGAGATAACAACTTAGTTTCCCGCTATCTTTTGTTCTCACTATGTTAAGTTGGGGTGTGATTGAGTATCATGTAAATTATGAAGTTGTTGTGGAGCTTAATCATGTCAATGATATTGTTAAAGCAATCTCCATCATGCTTTATATTCCAGGGATATTGTGGACTATGGAACATTTAGAGAAACTACAATGTTTGTCTTATCACAGCCATGTCCAACGTGAAGTAAACTATGCTGACACAAAGGACAGAGCTCATGATGCTCTTGATTTTGCTCATAAGGAAATTGAGGGTTCCTGTCATCAAGTGCACTTCGCCCATCTTGAAGTCCATGTAACTACACCTAGATTACTAATGCCTTTGTTAGCGCGATTTCTTGACTTGAGCCTTGAGGACAAGGTTCTTATTGAGGACGGGAGTATTGTTATGAATCAGCCCCAACCTAATAAGGATGCCAACGAGGACATCATACAAATTGATATCGGGCCAAGTAGAAGAGATAGGCCCAGACCCTCACAAAGGCTAATTTGGGATCCATACCGAGGGCAGGATAAATAGTAACGGTTATCACTAGCAATAGGCATCGATGAATTATGTGCAAAGGCATCTTTATATTTCTCAACCCCAATTCTCTGAGTCTAAGCTTCTCACCCCCCTTTTTCATTCGACAATCCTTAGTTCTTATTTTCAATATTTGTGCAATTTCATTTGGACATTTACTTTCCGGAATTGTAATTGAACTTTAGTGTTATTAATATACTTGAGAACCAGATTACTATTGCATTGGATTTGAGTTCATTACACAGTGCAAAAGTATACCACTCCATATCATGCGTGCTTGCCAAATGCAGCATCTCAGGTACCGTTTCACGTTCTTTTCGATCTTGCTTAGCACAGAAAATTAAATTTCCTTTGTTGAGAGTTCATTCTCGCTTATACAGGTCGATGTAATGCATCAACTGGGGTGGTTTAGGAGTGGTAACAACCGTAGGGGTCCTGGATGTGTTATCCGGTCAGACTATGTGATCGAAACATCCACTTTCTCTTGCCAAGGTTAGATTACATTTCGCTAAATTGTGTGACCATCTCATTTAAAAACTTAAGCTATGAGAAAAACATTTACTTATTTAAAGGTTAGGTCAATGAGAGCTCAGTACAAAAAGTTATGTACGTTTACTAAACAATGTTTTTGTTGACTTACAACAGAGATGTGCGGGCCATAAATTTCATGTATGGACCGTTCTTTGGGCGTAATTGGAGCCTAAAAAACATAGCTCACTGCCTTCCACTTACCGTTGGACCCATGGGCCGTAAAAACCATGTACGGGCTGTAAATGGCTATTAGTGGGTGTAAAACAAGCCTGACAACAACTTTAAAACTTCGTTTTTTTGCCTTTTCACTTCATTCTTCGTCCTCAACCCCTAGAATGACCATTCTCTCTTTTCCTTATCCTCATACATCAAGGTAAGTCCCTTCTATGTAGTCCTAAGTAATTTTAACAATTGTACGTGGATTCTAAGTAAAATCATGTGCTACAATGTAACCTAGGGTTTTGAAGTTCAGATTTTTGGGATTATTCTTTGCGTGTTTTGGAGGGATTAAGGTATGTAAGGCTAACTCGCTATGTGAGGGAACATTTTGTTCTTTCCACACCTCGTTCAGTCATGATTATTATGAATTAGCATCAGCAACAGAGTTATGCCCTAATTTCATAAACAGTTTCAGAGTTTCTATACTTTAGATGATATAGCTTTTTAATTCGTTCATGTATGTGTCACGACCCAATCTAGCTAAGTCGCGCGGGCACCTACCTTTCCTACCTCGGTAGGCGAACCCTTATCCGAACAATTGCAAAGTCATAAATAAACAATAAACAAGCAGAAGAGATAAAAATCACGTAGGTCTGACGATAATCATATAGAAATGTGCGAAAGCAAGGAAATACATCAAATCCACCCAGAGTCTAGTATAACCATACAAGAGCAACTAACTAGATACTACGAGTCTGAAAGTAACAAAATACATCAAAAGTCTGAATATGTCTCGGAATATGAAATAAGACATAGATAAAAGAAGATCTCAACCCTGTAAGTCTCTAAGTAGCAGCTCTCGCACCACAATCAGCCACGAGAAGCAGAGGTCAATCCTACCTGGAACTCTGCATTCATAAAAGAATGCAGCAAGTGCAGGTTAGTACAAACAACAAGTAATGGTAGGTATCATACGCCGACTAAGTTTAGCTAGCACATATCAAGACAACAAAGTAAGATAAACAAGTAAATCAACAATGTATAAGTCAAACACGAGCCATAATCTAAATACACGTCATCACCTATGTTATAGCATCTAATCCCAATTGTGTCAAGTCTCAAATACTCAGTCCAAGTCTGTATATCACAAATACATCACAAGAATATCACAATAGAAGCCATAATGCAATGCAATAATGTATGGAATGTGAATGTAATGCAATGCAATGTTGTGTACACATGTACTCCGATGATGGAACATCACATCTCGGTAGCATAACCCATAGGGGACCCCGAAGTCCATGTACCTCACGGTTCCGGCAACAACCTCGGCAATCGCCACCTCACGATTCCGGCAAAAACCTCGGCAATCGCTACGCACAACCTCGATTCCGGGACAACCATCGGATATCGGTCCTCACGTCACTCTCATCCAACTGAGCCCAGCTTATCACAGTGTTTCCTCAAGTATCATCAATGTATCAATAGTATATCATGAAGGATGAGAATGCATGCAATGTATGAGTTCAATGTCAATAATCAAATCAATATCACAAGTACTAGGCATGGGCACACCAATAATATCATGAAAAGGCTACACAATAAGCCATAATAGAACACTATCCTCGTATCAAACATTAACAGGTAAGATACTACAATATCATGATCAAGATATATCAATAGTCTCCAATATCTACTATCTCCACGTGGCATCAAGCCAACAACAATAGAACAAGATAATCACAACACAACGGGGTGGCTAACCCCAATCACACAACAGGGCCCAACCTAAGACAATATCCAACCCAACTTCATACCCGAAGGTTTACATGCTTTCACCGACAATATCATCTAAATATATGCTTTTCTAAACGAAGTCTCACCATAGGGTAAACCGTAACCTACCTGGAAGGCCGATCAACAAAGTCTCCATTAATCAAACCTTGCTCATCCCCTTCCTTTGAGCCTCGAGATAATGAAAGTCTAAACATATCTGAATCACGCAATTAGAATCAAGAAGAAGATCAATCAAACCCTACTTTTATTCATGACCCAAATTCCCAACCTATCGAATAGGGTTTATGAACTAGAAAGGTTAAATTAGGAATCTAAGGATCTCAACATGAAATTAAAGCTCTAGGTGATCAATTTCCATCAATAGCAAGCTAGAATAATCAACAATTTACTCAAATTCGAATTCTAGGCCAAACCCCCAAATTTGGGTATAAACCCTAACTTCCAATTCCATAAATTAGCCACTAATTAGGAAGAGTTACGAAATAAAGGATTCTAATCATCAATTCAATGCTTAAAGAAGCTAACCCAACCAACAAATCATAATTTAGAAGCCTAGAAAGATTAACTCATTAAACCCACTTTTAATCTTCAATCACTTAATGAACTATCTAGATAAATGGATTATAAGGTGATTAAGGACAATGGAATAGTAAAGAGATTAGAAGAACTTACCACCAAGAATTTCCTCCAAGAATATCCTAGCATTGCTCCCAATAGTTCAGATTTTGGAATAGTAATAAATGAGGGACTAAGGGCTTTTAATACATAAGTAATGAAATAACCAGGCCTGATACCATTTCGGCGGCAGCTGCACCGTTGCAGCGGTCCCGCCTCGACGTTTACTCAGACTGCCATGACGGTCGGCCTTTAATTGCACTTGGCCACCACAGCGGCCAATACCACCACTATGGCGGTACCGCTGAGGTGTTAGTGGTGTCGCCAAAGCCAACACCAATACCAGATTTCCCCAAAAATAATCACAATCTCAATCCGAAATCTTGGCTAATACCCGAGGCCATCTGCTCACAAACCACATACACAGACACACATAAAAACACGCTACAAAGGCACTCGTAGCCTCAGAATTCCCATCGAAGGTCTCGTTGACCGAGTCGACCCCCGATACATCAATTCCAACTTCCTAACCCAATTCCCAAAATGCACCCAAGTGCATTGGGAACCGAACTAGATATGCACACAAAGTTCTAAATGACCATCCGGACCTCTCGGAATCAACAGATTTTGAAATAGGTCCGTTTACCCAAAAGTCAACTTTGAGTCAACTCTTTTTCGCTTAAAGCCAATTTTTTCCAAAAAGTCACCCAAATCAAATCTGAGCACCTCAGGAAGCATGTCAACGGTCCCCTCGGGTCAAAAGTGAGCTAACAAGCTCGGGGGAAAGGTTAAAAGTATCGAAAAGACTATAACGACCAAGCGGGTCGTTATATTAGATACCAATTAAACAATCGCTCGTCCTCGAGAACAGGGAAAGATACCTGAACCCGCAACAACTGGGGATATCTCAACACATAATGGGCTTCTCCTTCTAGGAAAGATTCTTAATGAACAAAACTGAATCCCAATGAATGATATAGGTACCATCGGAATGGCACTTCTTCAACAAAGACACAGGGAAGACCGAATGAACACCTAACAGGCCTGGTGAAAAACTAACTCATAGAACAAAGGATTAAACAACGGATAGTCTCAAACAGGCCACTACACCTCGGGCTCACTTGCCCTCCTTCCCAAATCGCATGACACCCTTGTATGGTGTACATTAAAAAAAAACCTGATCGCTCACTTTACCAGTCACAACCCTCTAAACTTAGCTCTAGCTCCAATTTTCATATCTCCGTGTCCGAATTTCCCTCGCAACTGATCCTCGAATAAACGAATTGCTTTTGCTCGAATTCTTTAACTTGATAAAGCGCAACTACGAACGCGATCAATAGGCCCCACGAACACTTTTCCAACCAACGCAATCCTTCGAAACATGGCCACAAACCATAGCCGATTCCTAACTGGGAAGATGTTCTGATTCCGCTAACCTTTCTTTCACCCTTGCTAAAGCCATTTTTCGTGCCGCAATTCCTTAGAAACATATGAACATACATACTAAAATTCTGAAACCATAACTTACTCTCGCCAAAAAGAATTCTTGATTCATTTGAGATTCTGACGCAATTCCATCAAAACTAATCTTACTGACAGCCAACTTGGCTAGTTCTAAGTCTTTTTAAACCTTCAGATCACAATACCAGAGCCATACTACTGAATATCTCGTCGAGCAGATTCCGCCGGAACCTAACTGATCGCTATAAAGACCCTTCGCACAACAGTTCCTCCTCAAATCTGTACTAAGCTCATTGTATACTATTATTTTGTCCAAGTAACTGTTCTCAGAAAGTATCTTCAAATCCACTAGAAACCCTGACAAAGCTCGATATATCTGTCATACCTCAAATCTGAGCCGAAACGCTTCGAATCCTTAGATATCTTCCTGGAAGTATAATCATAGACCTTTAAGCTTAACTCAAACAATGCTGACCCTGAATAAATGCACAACTCTCGAATATCACCAATAGTCATTAGAACTGACTCCGAATTTCGAAACCAATCACAGTCATACCACGCATATCAATTTTTGTGTGTCACCCTCGACTCCACAAGTTGAGTCATATCCAAGTTATCAACTTAGTACCGAAGAGTTATACCTTACGATTCCAGTCTTCAAGTTTCTCAACCTTTACTCGACACGCGAATTCGATACAACCCTGAACTTTTTGATGCAAACCTGAAGCCTCATATAATATAATAATTATATAACCATCGAACCTCTCATAGTATCACCTCGATATGCTCATAAATTCTCCAAAAGTATCCAGTCTCACCTGCTTGCCGCTCTAAATCTTACGCAATTACTCCCAAGTCATTAATATCCAAAAGTGCTTATGTCACGACCCGAATCGCGGACCATGATGAGTATCCGGAGCTAACTACCGAGCACCACTTATCAAGCTGGCTATCATACTTGGTGTATATCATTTTCATCACCAACTTATCATGAACTGATCTCCAAATACCTCCCAAAACATATATATAAGCATAGGCCCGTAAGGCTACAAAAATGATACACAAGGTACAATCAAGAGGTCGCACAGTAACTACAACCTACATACAGGTATCTACGAGCCTCTAACTAGAATACTGAAATCATAAGGACGGGACAGGACCCCGCCATTCCCCGATATGTACACAAAAGAATATACCAAGAAATGGTGACTCCGGAGTAGTGGATTGCTCCGGTGAATCTGCTGAGTAGCTCCTAAGAATCCGCACCGTCTCCCTGTCTACCTGTGGGTATGAACACAGCGTCCATAAAGAAAAAAAGGTCAGTACGAACAATGCACTGAGTACGTAAGGCATGTACAATAGCATAATAAAGGCATAAAGAAATATAAAGCTAAGAGCAAACCTGTAACTGGATGCCTCTTAAGGGGGAGTCATGCATGTTAACTTTTACAATAAAAATATAATAATATCATATCGTACTTATATAAGCTGCCCGACCATATAGGTACGGTGTGATCATCATTAGCCAGCGTCCAGGCCTCCCGCGTCTGAGGTATAAGCTGCCCACTGCAGTGGTGCGTCTGCCCGGCCATATAGGCACGGTGTAATCGTACATAAAAATAACATAAGTGTTACACCTCGGAAAATTTTTCGTTGATGCACAGCGAATAGACTAATGAAGAGAATGAAGTATATGGTATTTCAATAGGTAAAGAATGACATTTGATGACCCTAAGTAAGATTTCAAGACACTCAATGTTAGACGAGAAAGTTTGCCAAGAGAAGGTAAAGCATACGATAAGTATCGGAAGGAATTACGAGTAACAAGTTAATGATGATTTAACGATGCTTTGGAGAAGGGTTATAACGTCCCTCAGATTGTTAATGAGGTGATAAACAAGTGTCAAGAAGGTTTCATAAGGATTGGAGATCAAACGAGTCGACGAGAACAAGTTCGGAATGACTGGGCATTATACGGCCAAACATACTGGCCGTATAAAACATACGAACCGCATGTTCGGCCGTATAACCAACCCGAGAATGACACCTCTCTCTAGACCAAATCTACGGCCGGACATACGATCGGTATAATTTATACGGACCGTATGTTGGCCGTAGAATATGGTCGGGGCATTTTGTGTATTTAATAAGGGACCAAGTCTTATTTCATTTCATTTCCCTCTTCACACCCCTTCTCTCTAGAACATCTCTCTACACTTCTCCCATAATATTTCAAGAGATATTAGTGTTCAACTTCATCAAACCAAGTGAATCAAGTGTAAGAAACCCATTAAAGTTCATCCAAAACAAGAAATCCAAGTGAAGGTGAAACTAGGGTTTTGCTCAAGTGAAGTGTTTGCACCCAAGGTTCATTCATACACTATCTAAGGTAAGTTTTATGGTATTTCCATGTTGTTTAAGGTATTTGAAAGTTGAAACACTTGGATTGTAGAAGGAAATAGAAAATGGGTCATGAATGTTGGAATAGTGTCACTTTTGAGTAAATGTTTGGATTGAGTCATGATTCTTGATGTATTGTGATTATAATCATGTTATAAATGATGATGAGAACATGGGATAGACGTTGTATATGAATGAACGTAATCGTGTGTTATGACCATGAGTATGGATGATTGGAAGTGAATCGAGAAGTAAGGATAATGTAGGTGAATAAAGGCTATTGTTATGATGTTGTGAATGTTACTATCGATGTTTGGGAGTTGATATAGGATATAGAGAAAACCGTATAAATAAAGGAGTTGTTGTCCAATTTTCTCTAGCTTTAGTCATGTATGCTAAGTCATCGATTTCCTAATGATGGTATAACTCTAATGAAGGTAGAACGTGAGCATTGAAGGAGAACATGCAAGTGATAGAATAGTTGAACGGAAAGGTATGTAAGGCTAACCTTTCTTTCATAAGGCATGGTTCTTTGGCCAAATATGTATTCTTCTATGAGCCTATGATATCCTCCAATGATTCTATCTCTAAAAAGCTACTAAGCTCATGATCCTATATATGTTACGATTGTACTAAATTCCTTATACGACGAGAAATCCGCTAGGGATAGATGTAATGAACGACGATAGTAATGATGCTAAAGATGCTTATGAGCTTATATGTATATGTGCCTATGTATGGCTATTATGAAACCCCGAGCTTATATGGCCGGGTAGAATATAGTAAATATGTATATATATAATGCGCGCGCACCGGCATTGCGGTTGGGTTCGGATAACCACGAGCCTTGGTAGGGCCAGGTATGTATGACACTGAGCCTTGGTAGGGCCAGGTATGTGAAACACCGAACCTTCATGGTCGGGTATGCTATGTAAATGCTATGTATATGATATGAATACGAATATGCTATGAATACAGAAATGCTATGAATATGAATACGTAGATGAATACGAGTATGAATGGAAATATGACTACGAATACGAAAATGGATATGTAAATGAGTATGGATACGAATACGGATACGGATATGGATGTATGTACACGGATATGCAATAGAAATGGAATGTCCCTATGAAAAGCAAGTAAGTGTTATGACGATGATACTATTATCTCTCATCCTATGCTATTTCATATGTTGTCTATTATGCTTTCATATTGATGTTGATCATGCTTTACCTACTCAGTACATTCTTCGTACTGACGCCCTTTTATTTGTGGACGTTGCGTCATGCCCGCAGGTGGCCAGGGAGACAGGCTTGATCCATAGCTATATTTCTCTGGGACTACATAGCGGAGCTACAGCTTTTGGTATTGATTCTTTTGTGTACATATTTATGGGCACGGCGGGGTCCTGTCCCGCCTATATAATATGACATACTCTCCTTAGAGGCTCGTAGGCATGTGTATATGGTTAGATGTGTTTGGCCTTGTCGGCTTATATTTCGAATATTATTTTGTTAGCCTCGTCGGCTTGTGTACATTGATATGGGCATAGTTGCTAATGATAATATTAACGAATTGTCGCCCAATGGAATTAGTATGAATAATGGATGGAAAGTATGATTTAGCTATGTGGCTCACCTAGATGTAAACGAGAAAGTAAGTTAAGAGGTGCCCGAGTGTGTTAGCACCGGGTGCCCGTCGCGGCCCTCCGGTTGGGTCGTCACAAAAGTGGTATCAGAGCAATCTGTAATAAGGTGTGTCTACGAGCCGTGTCCAGTAGAGTCTTGGTTATGGGTGTGTTACGCGCCACACTTATAAACAAGAGGTTGCGGGCATTTTAGGAATGAATGACCTTCTTTCTTCATAAGATCGTGCGATAGAGCTATGATGTAAGAACTTCCTTCTCCTTGACCGTGTGTTATGTATTTCAGAAATGCCTGTAAAGAGAAAGGCTACGGCAGCCCAAAAGGGCAAAACAGTGGCTGAAAAGCGGGCTGAAAGAGCACCACCACTAGTAGTAAAGGAAAGTGAGTCACAGAATGCGGCTCAATCTCAGTCCTCCCATTCAGTGCCTATTTCAGAGGAGCGTGAGCGAGCCTCAGCCCCAGCTCCAGCACCTCCGGCTCCTCCACCGGATGTTTCAGGCTAAGATGTAAAAGAGGCCATTCATTTGCTTACTCAATTGGTTGCTTCTCAGACTCAGCGGCAAAGTACAGGGCAAGGTGATAGGGCTATTAGTGCAAGGGCCCATGATTTCATTAGTTTGAACCCTCCGAAATTCTTTGGATCAAAGCCGGATGAGGACCCTCAGAACTTTATTGATGGTATGTTGAGGACACTTTGGTTGATACATGCTTCGGACACCGAATCGGTGGAGTTAGCATCCTATAGATTGAGGGATGTTGCGGTTCATTGGTACACGATTTGGATGGCTTCACGAGGAGCCAATGCGCCTCCCCCGGTATGGCAAGAATTTGTAGATGCCTTCCTCTGACATTATTTGCCTCCAGAAGTTCGGCGAGCTAGAGCCAATAAATTCCTAAATTTGAGGCAAGAAAGCATGAGTGCTTTAGAGTATAGTCTCCACTCCAATTCCTTGGCTAGGTATGCTTCGGCCATGGTAGCATATATGGGTGACCGAGTGCACCGATTTGTGAAAGGCCTAGGGCCACATTTGATGGATAGGTGCTTGACTGCGTCCCTTCAGGACAGTATGAACATTTCAGGCATTCAGGCCCATGCTCAAAATTTAGAAGAAAGCCTACAACAACAAAGAAGTGAGCGTGAGCATGATAGAGGGTATAACAAGAGGGCTAGATCTTTGGGTCCGATGAGTGAGCATAGAGGCGAGCACAGACAGTAGTTTTCGAGGCATTCAGGCCATTGTATGACTAGTGCGCCTCCACGATTTTCAGTCCAGAGATTTGATAGATATACTCATCTCGGGTCGAGTCAGAGCTTTTTGGGATCTCAGTTCAGGGGTGATTCGGGTCAGGCGAGGCCACCCGTACCACGATGTTCCCAGTGTGGGAAGTTACATTGGGTTCAGTGCCGATTGGGTTCAGAGGTTTGCAATTCATGTGGTCGGCCAGGCCATATTATGCGTGATTGCCCTTCAGTTGGTGGCAGAGATAGGACCCAGCCTTCAGGGTCGATAGCTGGATCTTCATCATCCATACGCCCTATAGGGCCAGGTTCACATGCGCCAGTTGACCATGGTAGAGGCAGAGGGAGAGTCCCAGTTCTAGCGGTCCTCAGCACCATATTTATGCTTTGGCCGGACGCCAAGATCTTGAGTCTTCTCCTGATGTTGTCACAGGTATATTATCGGTATTTTCTCATGATGTATATGCTTTGATAGATTCGGGCTCCACATTGTCATATGTTACTCCATATATTGCGGGTCGGTTTAGAGTCAAACCGGAGTCGATCAAACCTTTTGAGGTATCTACGCCCGTCGGCGAGTCGGTAATAGCTAGCCGAGTATCTAGAAATTACCTAGTTGTGATTTGTGACCATCGTACTATGGTTGACTTACATGAGTTAAAAATGGTGGATTTTGATTTCATTATGGGCATGGATTGGTTGGCTTCTTGCTATGCCAATGTTGATTGTAGAATGAAAATGGTTCGCTTCCAATTTTCAGGAGAACCAGTTTTAGAATGGAAAGGAAATTCGGTGTTACCAAAGGGTAGGTTTATTTCCTATCTAAAGGCAAGGAAAATGATCACAAAAGGTTGCATTTATCATCTAGTGCGGGTTCAAGATGTAGAAGCTGAACCGCCGACTCTTCGTCGGTTCCCGTAGTAAATGAGTTTCGGATGTATTCCGGAAGAGCTTCCGAGCCTCCCTCCCCGGCGGGGAGATTGATTTTGCCATTGATGTGTTGCCAGACACCAAGCCTATAGCTATTCCACCTTATAGAATGGCTCTCGCAGAGTTGAAGGAACAATTGAAAGACTTGCTTGAGAAAGGCTTTATTAGGCCTAGTTCATCCCCGTGGGGAGCACTCGTATTGTTCGTCCGGAAGAAAGATGGCTCCTTGAGAATGTGCATTGGAATGTCCCTATGAAAAGCAAGTAAGTGTTATGACGATGATACTATTATCTCCCATCCTATGCTATTTCATATATTGTCTATTATGCTTTCATATTGATGTTGATCATGCTTTACATACTCAGTACATTCTGCGACGTCCTTTTGTTTGTGGACGTTGCGTCATGCCCGGAGGTGGCCAGGGAGACAGGCTTGATCCATAGCTATATTTCTCAGGGACTACATAGCGGAGCTCCATTTCATTCGGAGCTACAGCTTTTGGTATTGATTCTTTTGTGTACATATTTATGGGCACGGTGGGGTCTTGTCCCGCCTATATGATATGAAATACTCTCCTTAAAGGCTCATAGGCATGTGTATATGGTTAGATATGTTTGGTCTTGTCGGTCTATATTTTGGATATTATTTTGTTAGCCTCGTCGGCTTACGTACATTGATATGAGCATAGTTGCTAATGATGATATTAACGAATTGTCGCCCAATGGAATTAGTATGAATAATGGATGGAAAGTATGATTTAGCTATGTGGCTCACCTAGATGTAAACGAGAAAGTATGTTAAGAGGTGCCCGGGTGGGTTAGCACCGGGCGCCCGTCGCGGCCCTCCGGTTGGGTGGTGACAATAAGCATGCATGAGAGTCCAAGTGAAAGTTACAACTCTATCAGAGTGACGTAAGGTCGATAACCTCCGATGATGTTAGGGAATAATCATGATCGTCGTGTCTCACCTTGAAGGAACTAGTAACATGAGGTGAGGCTGTTAACAAGAAGCCGCATCAATGAAATCATAAGGATAAGAATATCGAGCGCATCATAGCATCATTATCATCATCATTATCATGGAACATGCCTCATCTCTATCTCATAAGAAGCTTTTAAGAATTTTTAACCTTCCTCTTTTAGAGTGTAAGAAGATCATGAGAATATAGAAAAGGGGTCACGAAATAAGAGTCATGCCTTTGAAAGAATGGGACTAGCCTCACATACCTTTACGCCTCTCTAACTTTATCGATTAAACGCTTCCCTCCGATGTTCACGATTCTACATTCAAGAGAATCCGTACTAAGATTAGATAACTGAAAACATTCTCAAGCTTAGGTTAAAGCTAATGAAAATTGGGCAGCATCTCCTTTGTTTCTACAACCTTTTCCATATAATATAACAACTCCCAACATCAACAACAACACCCACAATATCATAATCAATAAACTTCGTTAAGCTAGACATTATTCAATTCTCAAAATTCCCTCCCAGAGTCATCCATAACCATAGCTATAATATAACACCACATTCATCCTCATATAATACTTCTTTAACATCATCTAAATATTATGCTCATAACATTTCAAGAACTATAATTCAAGTCAAGTTATTATTCAAGAATACCATTATTTTCACATTTGAGCTCCATATTCTACTTTCTTCCTCAATCCAAGTCTTTTAACCATTCACTATTCTTAATAACATGAAATGATCATAAAACTCATCTTTGATTGTGTAGGAATGGGCTTTAGATGAAAATACTTCACTTGGAGAAAACCCTAACTTCAATTCCAAGGAAATTTCTAGCTTCCATGAACCCTTGTTAGCCTCCTTGCACTTGATTTCACTAATTATTGGGGTTTGATCTTGGATTCACCTTGAGTCTAGAGGTCTTGAGAGAATTGGAGAAGATGTGAAATGAAAAATATGAACTTGGGTCACATATTTATACTTAGAGAAAAAGTTGTCCCGATCATGTTATACGGACACTTATATGGTCCGTATAAGTGACCGTATTTCACCGTTAGGGATTTTCCCTTCCTGTTAAGGTTATACAGACCATTATACGGACCGTATAAAGTTATACGGGCCGTATAAGTGGTCGTATAACTCCATTTTTTCGAAGTTAATCTCGTCATTTCATTTGATCTCCAATCCTTATGGAACCTTTTTAACACTTGTTTAGCTCTTCATTGACAATCTAAATATCCTCATAACTCTTCTCCAAGGCATTACCAATCACTCCTTAACTCGATGGTTGCAAAATCTTCCCCAAACACAACTTGTACCTCACCTTCCTTTGACGAACTTAGTCTCACTAATTCATATCACTTCAAAATCTTATCGTATGCACTTTTAAGCCACCAAATACCCTTCTTAGAATCATAAGGGCCCCATGTTCACCTTAAAGCTTGCGTTAGTCTATTTACCGCACAACGACATGAAATTTCTGAGGTATAACAGCTTACCCAGACTGTCCGGTCAATATTAATTGCAATCATACTAAATTACCACGAGTGGGGTCCCACCCAGTGTTTTCAGAGGCGTTTTCAGGGCGAGCCCCGGGGCGGGGCGTACCAAAAATGCTCCGGGGCGCAAATGAAAGGCGTAGATCCATAGGACATACGCCCTAGAATTTGGGGCGGAAGTCTTGGGCGCAAAAGCGTAAGCCTCGGGCATAAAGGCGTACGCCCCGGGCATCAAATTTTATTTTTATTGTTTTAGAAGTATTTTTGTAATAGATTATTATTTTTATTATTGGTGTAATGATATTTATACTCATGTTATCATGTTTTCATGTTTTAGTGATTTTTCTTAAAATATATAAATAAATAAAGCATCTCTCATAGAAAAAACACTGCGATAAATAATTTTTTAGATGATTATGTCTGAAATTGATATGATAGAGATTTCATAGCACTATGTTCCTAAAGCAACTTCATTCTTTTTGTGTCATTGCTCTTACACTTTTTGCCCTTCTCCTTCTTTAAATTAAATATATAAATAAAAGTCACTGCAAATGTTAGTTGAGGGTGGGAAGAACTAATAGATCTGGAGATTGATGATGAAATGAATGAATATTTCATTTTAAAAGATTATCTAGGCTATTATCATTTTTTGTGTTGTTACCTTTCTCAAATAATAATTATAATAATTCTTTTTATATTATTGATGATTTATTTGAATCTATTTGCAGAATTTTATTGAAAACTTTACATTTGCTTATATTTTAGCAATAAAATTATAAAATTGAAGATACATGAGACATACACCCCGTAGATCTATGGGACTTACGCCCCGTGTCTCAGGGCTTATGTCTCGCCCGTAATGCGTAAAATGCCTCGCCTCGCGCCCCCGCCTCTTAAAACACTGGTCCCACCCCGAATCCAACTGAGCCCAGCTCATCACAATGTTTCCTCAAGTATTATCAATGTATCAACAGTATATCATGAAGGATGAGAATGCGTGCAATGTATGAGTTCAATGCCAATAAGCAAATCAATATCACAATTACCATACATGGGCACACCAACAATATCATGAAAAGGCTACACAATAAGCCATAATAGAACACTATCCTCGTATCAAACATCAACAGGTAAGATACTACAATATCATGATCAAGATATATCAATAGTCTCCAATATCTACTATCTCCACATGACATCAAGCCAACAATAGAACAAGATAAGTCACAACACAACGAGGTGGCTAACCCCAATCACACAACAGGGCCCAACCTAAGACAATATCCAACCCAAATTCATACCCGAAGGTTTACATACTTTCTCCGACAATATCATCCAAATATATGCTTCGCTAAACGAAGTCTCACCGTAAGGTAAACCGCAACCTACCTGGAAGGCCGAACAACAAAGTCTCCAATAATCAAATCTTGGTCTTCCCCTTCCTTTGAGCCTCGAGATAATGAAAGTCTAAACATATCCAAATCACACAATTAGAATCAAGAAGAACATCAATCAAACCCTACTTCTATTCATGACCCAAATTCCCAACTTATAGAATAGGGTTTATGAACAAGAAAGGTGAAATTAGGAATCTAAGGATCTCAACATGAAATTAAAGCTCTAGGTGATCAATTCCCATCAATAGCAAGCTAGAATAATCAACAATTTACTCAAATTCGAATTCTAGGCGGAACCCCCAAATTTGGGCAATAACCCTAACTTCCAATTCCATAAATTAGCTACTAATTAGGAAGAGTTATGAAATCAAGGATTCTAATAATCTATTCAATGCTTAAAGAAGCTAACCCAACCAACAAATCATGATTTAGAAGCCTAGAAAGAATAACTCATTAAACCCACTTTTAATCATCAATCACTTAATGAACTATCTAGATAAATGGATTCTAAGGTTATTAAGGACAATGGAATAGTAAAGAAATTAGAAGAGCTTACCACCAAGAATACCCTAGAATTGCTCCTAATAGCTCAGATCTTGGAATAGTAATAAATGAGGGACTAAGGGCTTTTAATACACAATTAATGAAATAACCAGGCCCGATACCGTTTTGGCGGCAGTGGGACCGCTGCAGCAGTCCCGCCTCGACGGTTACTCAGACCGCCGTGACAGTCGGCCTTCAATTGTACTTGGCCACTACAGCGGCCAATACCACCGCTATGGCGGTGTCGGCCAAAGCACCAGATTGCCCAAAAAATAATCACAATCTCAATTCGAAATCCTGACTAATACCCGAGGCCATCTGCTCACAAACCACATACACAGACACACATAAAAACACGCTACATACGCACTCGTGGCCTCAGAATTCCCATCGGAGGTCTCGTTGACTGAGTCAACCCCCGATACCTTAATTTCAACTTCCTAACCCAAGTCCCAAAATGCACCCGAGTGCATTGGGAACCGAACCAGATATGCACACAAGTCCTAAATGACCATCCTAACCTCTCGCAATCGACGGATTTTCTAAAAAGGTCCGTTCAATCAAAAGTCAACTTTGAGTCAACTCTTTTCGCTTAAAGCCAATTTTTCCCAAAAAGTCACCCAAATCAAATTGAGCACCTCGGGAAGCATATCAACGGTCCCCTCGAGTCAAAAGTGAGCTAACAAGCTTGGGGGAAAGGTTAAAAGTACCGAAAAGGCTATAATGACCAAGCGGGTCATTACAGTATGTCATTCCGAACATTGTGAAATCAATACGTAATCAATGTATGCTCATGTTCAATCGCCATGAGTCTCAGTAATGTATCATGAAAATCCTATGAACATTTCATCCTCAATTTTTCAAGAATACTTCATGATTCAGTATCTCATGATAGTAACGCTCAGTATCCAAGTTAGAACAACAGTATGATGACTCTATGATTCCTATACTCAGAATATGAATTACGGAATGATAAACACGTGTATTTGAGCCTGAAGTCATAATTTATATATACGTATACTTGGGCCCGAGGCCACAGATTATGCATGCATATACTTGGTCCCGAGGCCATAGAATTGTGCACTTATAATTAGGCCAGAGGCCACAGTTAATGAACTAAGATAAATAGGTGATTTCCCCCATATTCACTAAGGGGTGATTATGATCATGATCCTCATGTTCAATTTCAGTTATCCTTATGTTTTAGTTTCAATTCAACTTTCAGTATTCAGATATGTCTCATGTTATGATTTGGGCTGCCCATTCCCCTAAACACCCCACAACAATTCATTCTTTCAGTTAGTGTTACATACGAGTACTATTCCACAGTACTTACGTCCCTTTTGTCGGGGGCGCTGCATTTCACGATGCAGGTGCAGAGACTTATGAGACATGACTTCTCTCTAGTACGTTGCTCGTATCAGCTCATTGATGAGCACCATTTCATTTAGAGCATTATCTTTACTTTCAGTCAGTGTTAGATAGTTGAGGTGTGTCGCGGTCTTGTCTCGATAAACAGTTAATTTCCTTATTCACGTCAGAGGCTTTATAGATGTTACGCCTCTCGTTTTCGTCGTAAGAGAACTTATGATTTCCTAGTTGGGTATGCCTTTGGAATAGAGACCCGTGCTCGAATTTCAGAGATAGAAAGTGCCTTACCCCATGCACAAAGGTACCAGCAGGTATTCTTGGTAATTTACAGGATTACAAGTTGAATGAATCGAATTGACGCAATCCGAACTGATTCGAGAAATCTGCAAACATCAGTCAATGTCGACGGACCATCATTGCGTGTCATCAATATGTCTCTGTAGCTTCTATTTTGCAGGCGCAGGTCGACGCAACAAGTCGACGGACCGTCGACACGTCGACGGGTCATCGACCCGCTTATCAAACCGCGCCACTGGAACTTTCTTGAACCCTCTATATATATGTGACCCACGACTGTATTTCTCATTTTCTCAACTCCAAATCAGAGAAAGCCCTAACATATTTGCTCCCAACACTTTCTATCATATTGGAGGAATTTTAGTAAGGTATGAGCCCGTAAAACCCGAGCTTGTGAAGAAGAAGGTTATTCTAAGGGTTTCATTAAAGTTGTGAAGCTTAAGAAGTTGGGGTTAAAGTAGATCTTTGGAATTTTAGACCCCCCAAGGTATGTAAATGATTCTTACCTTTGTATTTAAGTTAATTATCAAGAGTTTTAGTGGCTTTAAGTAAAGAGAATATAGTTATGGAAGTTGTAAGTGAATAAGGGTCAAGTTGGACTTGAGGGATATTTTGAGGGATGATGTGAAGTAGAATTGATTGTATGGTGATATGTAGGAAGTTATATTGTTATTGTGGATATTATTGTTGATGTTTGGGTTGGATTAGAATTGAGGGGTTATTAAGCTTATAAAGGAGATGTTGCCCGAATTGCATAAGTTGTAAACTAGATTAAGGTTGATATATGAGTACGTTCTAGTCTAATAATTGGTACTTGGTCTTGTGTGTAGATTTGTCAAGCTCAGGATAGTAGCATAGGTAGCCTAAAAAGCGGATAAGGTATGTTAAGGCTACCCTTTCTTTCTTTTGCCATGATCCCATGATATGAACCAACAAGCGAGTAAACGAGCTTCCATATTACTCTACTCTTAGAAGCATTAGAAGTACTTTAGTCTTTGATGTTCCTGTACCCTGTTGATGATTGTTCCTTCTGTTCATGGGTCCAGTTCTATGTATACAGTTTATTCATACATTACATTCATTCACATATATATGCATATTGACCCGTGACCAGAAAGCGTTATATACGCGAATATTAGATGTATATGGGGTATGGTAAGAGGGATAGGCGTTGTATACGCATTACCACATGATCAGCTGATACACAGTGATGATGATGATATATGGATCGGGCCATACGTTCCTCGACATTATTATATGGGATATGGATCGGGCTGAACGTTCCTCAGCACTATGACCTATATTTATATACATAAGCATGATTATTATTGAGAGCATGCATATTATGAGCCCATAGAGGCATTGTCAGAGATACAGACTCATGCACATACTTTCAGATACTAGTCCATACAAATGCATGCAGATAGTCAGTTTGACTTTTGAGTTTCAGATTCCATTTATGACTCTTATACATATGTTACTCTTATGCCTTACATACTCAGTACATTATCCGTACTGACTCACCTATTGCTCGGGGGGCTGCGTTCATGCCCGCAGATTCAGGTAGATCGACAGGTGGTCCAGCTCAGTAGGACCTCTATATCCAGTAGTGGTCAGTGCGCTCCATTTGATCCGGAGCTGTAGTCAGTTTTGGTATGCCCCTTTTGAGAAGTATATGCATATGGGTATGACGGGGCCCTGTCCTGTCCTTTCTATAGCTTTATACTCCAGTAGAGGTCTGTAGACAGTTGTATGTATGTGTTAGATGATGTAGCCTTGTCGGCTTCCATTTTTTTGTGTACAGTACATGTAGTAGCTCGGTTGGCTTGCACTGTTCCTTCAGCTTGTTTATTTATATATGCATACAGATTGTACAGAGTGCACGGTGTCGCCCTTTTATAAGGCAGTATGAGATCCGTTTAAGTTACTTATGGGCCCTTGATGTTCCGTATTGTCCAGATATGAGTACAGGGTGTTTGTTCGCTGGAGGTCAGACACTCGTCACGACTCATCGGTTTGGGTCGTAACAATAGACTAGACTAACAGTCCATGTCAGGTATCGTTTTAACCATGGTGGCTACAGATTATGTTTCGAAACTATTTCAACATTTATAATTAAAGACTTATTCGAACTTTCAGTAGTTAAACACGATCCGTACATGTTCAGTATTCATATTATATCTAGTTAGTTATGTGGTTTGCTCGGTCCAGTTCAAGTACTAGGTACCGGTATGCCTAGGACCAGTCCCAGGTGTGGGTGTGACAAATATTTATTTGGTAAAAGAAATATCTATCATAAAATTTTAATTTACTTATTCTAATCAGATAAGGCTAGGGGGTCAAGGAGAAAATTCAAAAGTGATGTAAAAAACAAAGTGAAAAAACTCCTTAGTTTTCAAATATTTTACCAGTGCATCCATATATTATTTTTAATGGTCAAAGACTTGTCTTGAAACTACACGACAAAAATGAAAGCGTCAAAATAATGAATTAAGAAGAAAAAGACAAAATCTGGCTCTATTTGCTTTACTACTTCTTTAACTAGCAATCATTTGTGATTTATAAAATCCAATATCTATAGATATTAGTATAGATGACCACAATCTCATAGTATACCTTTTGTCTTTTATGTACATGCAACAAGAGCGTACATTATTAATGCATGCTTAAAAAATGGTCCAAATATGTAAACAAAGAAAGATTCAGATGAAATATATAATTAAGTGTCCTCAACTATAGATATAAACACAGTTCATAGCTTTATTTTTTCATGGATTCTTTTCATATTCCTGACGTCAAAATCTATACAAAAAAGAACTACAGAAAATCATAACATTATGTGGACACTATGTGCACAAAAGTCAAATATATGCATATAAATCAGTTAGTCATTGTAATGTGAATATCGATGATGATCAAATGTAGATATAGGATGAGGACTGGAGGAGTCGTATCTCATTTTAGTGCTATGAGTTCGTATATATGTTTCCCTTTTTTTTTTTCTTTTTTTTTTTTGCAAGAATAGTGTTATCAGCAAATTTAGTTTTCCTAGTGTACATTAATGTCCACTTTCACTTTGTCCTAGTGTACATTAATGTCCACTTTCACTTTGTCCTTCTCTATCCGGAAAGATCGGGCTTGAAAACATATGCCTCTGGCGTCTCTCCGATCAATGTAAAGTTAACCGTTGAAGTTGAAAATTTTCTTTCTCATGTTCTAAAATATTGAAATATGGTGTTGGTATGAGAGAGAATTTGCAGCCGTTAGGTTTTTCTTTATTATTAAATAGGATAATAGGATATTTAGGTAATTTAACTTTTGATTTTCGGCTTTTCATTTTTAATATCATATAAATATAGATGAGTTGTGTCAACGAGACTTCTCATGATTATAGTTGGAGCTGACTAACTTAACAAACAGCTAACAAGGACTCAAGGAGACGTTTCTTAACAATACTTGATGCTAGTTGGAACTAGGGAAGTGCATAGACACCTGATTTTGGTGCCACAGTTTAAGTTATGCCCTAAGATATAAATATTTACACGTCTACCCATTTTGGAACAACTTCCATATGCGGTGTGTGAAATTTTATAGGTATTGCAAGGGAAGTATGAGATTACAAACACCGTGTCAATTAGATACATAAGTTTATTAGTTAATGCACTTAATTCTTAGCTATTTGTAAGTTATATTCAAATGTTTATTACCTGATGTCCTTTTTTGACCTGATTTAATTCAAATGGTGGACGCACATTAGTGTTAACAAATATGATTTAAAAATAGGTGTCTCACTTTTAGTGCAACCTTAGATTTCAGGTATGAAGTTTCACTTGTAGTAGTGTAAACTTTAGAGCATTAAGTCTGAGGTAAAGGCCAACTTCAAACCTGAAGTTTGAAGTCCTAAATTTAAATGCAGAACTTCAAACCTCTGGGTTTGAATTTAGGCTAATGCTAGAGCCTAACTTTCGTCCGAAGTTTTGATTTTAAAATGCATTTAATTCAAATATTTGTGTGGAAATTATGTTTTGGTAGACACCAACTTTTGAACATGCAAGACTGAGAGTGTTGTACAATAAGTCCAGTTTAAAACTGATAAATTAACATTTTGAGTTTTATTACAGCTTGTAAGAGAACGAAACAATCATACTTTCACGCCGGAAGTCCTTTTCAGCTTCTTTCTACTGATAGGTAAATCAAATTGCATTAATAACGTACGCTCAGTTATATACATTTCATCTGAACCTTTCTTTATTTACAAAGAGAATCTCCATTAATACCATACGCTTTTTGTCACGACCCAACTGATGAGCCGCGACGAGTGCCCGACCACTACTGGCCAAGCACTCCTGCTTGCATTTACTTCTCACTGATTAACTCCGGGCCCATACACAATCCATAACCGAGCTATCTCGTCTCCGAATGATCAACACAAGAAACACCGTCTCAAGAACTCACGGCCAACGCATACATATAAACATGAATGCGAGAGTAACAACAGCAAGCCGATTAGGTGCTACATATCTTGTACAACAAAACAAGCGCCAACGAGGCCGCGTAACATCACTACATATCATCGTCTACGGACCTCTCTGAATACGTAAAAGAGACAGGACAAGGCTCTGCATACCCATATATGTACATATCAAAATAGCATACCAAAAGGCTGGAGCTCCGGCCCAAATAGACTTCTTTGGCCGGGAATCGGAAAGTGGGGCCCTACCTGGTCCGGCTCACTCGGCTTGCTATCCGAACTGCGGGCATGAACGCGGCGTCACAAGAAGCGGACGTTAGTACGAACAGTACCGAGTATGTAAGGCATGAATAGTAACATAGTAAGAGATACGAAACATGGAAAATAACATAATGAAAAATGCATGGCATAACATAAGATAAGGGAGTAACTTGTACATCCGATTGCCTCTTAAGGCGGACACCATGCATGCTTAACTTTCTTATCATAAAAACATTTCTCATACATGTATACATAAAACGAGAATTGTTGCGGAACGTGCGCCCCGATCTAAAAGCATATCCTTTTTCCGCGGAACGAGCGGCCCGATCCATAAATATATATATATATATATATATATATATATATAATAGTGCCGAGGAACGAACGGCCCGATTCATTTAACCATATATCCGCGTCCGGGACAATATCATAATATACCAACCGATCAAAAATATGTATCTATAACGCCACACCTTACCCATATCCCCTATATACATACATATATACATATATACATACATACACACACACACACACACACACATATATATATATATATATATATATATATATATATATATATATATATATATATATATATATATATATACATACATATATGTATGTATATGTATACATATACATACATATATGTATATACATATACATATGTATATGTATATACATATACATATGTATATGTATACATATATGTATATATATCCAAAAGCATATCCTTTTGCCGCGGAACGAACGCCCGATCCATAAATATATATATATAATAGTGCCGAGGAACGAACGGCCCGATCCATTTAACCATATATCCCGCGTCCGGGACGATATCATAATATACCAACCGATCGGTGGCCATGTATATATAACGCCACAC
>NC_081346.1:48424105-48466762 GCF_029784015.1 Lycium ferocissimum
GACCATGAAAATTCATCATTTATAAGGGAAATAGAAATAAAACAAAAACAAGAAGAGAATACACTTCCCTTCATTATCTTTTTTAAACTAGTACTCCCTCCGTCCCAAAAAGATTATTTTCGACTTCGCATAAAGTCAAATAAATAAAAATAGCACTTTGAAATTTCGTTGGCCCAAAACAGTTTTTAGATATTTGCGCTATAAATCATTCTATAAAGTTAAATTGTTTCTAAATATAGAAAGGTAACAATCTTTTTGGAACAGACTAAAAAGAAAGAAGGATAATCTTTTTGGAACAGAGAAAGTGTTATTTAAAAGCCATAAAGAGAGAGAGAGAGTAGGTGAGAGAGGATTGGTTTGCAATTAGGGTTTGAAAGAGTAGTAACCAGTATAAAATTTATGATATACTGTAATAAATTATTTTACCATTGAAAAAAGAAAATATACATATTTACTCATATATTAGTAATTTAGTACACCATTATCTCAAATACATACCCCCTCCAAAAAAAAAAAAAAAAAAAAGAAAGAAAAACGAATTCAGCATAAAATGTTATTACCACTCCATCCCCCGTCTCAAATTATCTCTTGTCTTTTTTATTTTTACACGCTCCTTAAGAACTATTAATTAAAAGGAATCTTAAAAATCTTTACTATCTTACTCTTATTTATGTCCAAGTTACAATCTATCTATTTCAGGTTTACTTTATTTATGTTTCATTTTCATTAATTCTACTAAGCGTATAATGAGAAAAAATAATTAATTTTATTTGAACTTCAGACGACAAATAATTTGATACAACTACTTTTACAGACAGATAATTTGAAACGGAGCTACTACAAATTAGCCAATTCTATTTTTTGTTTTAAAAAAAACAAAACTAAATTCTATTCAAAAACATGTTTTTGCTTGAAAGGTAATAAATAATAATCCAGAATCTGGGACCAAAATAAGCCAAAATCTACCCTAAATCTCCAGACTATGAAAAATTAAAGTCATCTAATAGCTCTTCATGTATTTTTCTTGAAAGTTTCAACTTTCGTAACATTGGTTTGTGTTTTTTCCATTTCCCTTTCCTCCCAACACTCCCCAAATTCCCCTTTTTAGGAAAAGATAATCTTTCCAATTCTTGTTTTGATTGAATCCATTTTTTTTTATTATCAAAATCAAGATTTGGGTTGTATAACAAAACAGAAAAAAGTTGTTTTTTTGTTTGTTGGTTTTGATGGGTGAGTTTATAGAAGCAAATGAAAGCGGTTCAGTAGGTGAAGAGGAGATAAGTTTTTCAGATATTGGGGCTGAGGTGTGGTTTAAGGCTGAGAAAGTGACACAAAACATTCTTAGGAAAGTTCAGCCGATTGATGTATCTGAAAACAGGAGAAGAGCTGTTATTGATTATGTTCAAAGGTTGATCGGTGGTTCTCTTGCTTGTCAGGTATAAAGGGTCATTGTCTTTTAGTTTATTTGAACCTATGTTGTGTTAAATGTTTTGGATTTTTGTGTTTAAGGGGTTGTTTTGGTTGCTAGTTAGGAAGTGAATTATTCATGTATTAATATCAGCATAACTAATATTCCCTCCGTTTCAGTTTGTTTGTCTGGTTTAGATTTGATGCGAAGTTTAAGAAAGTAAAGAAACTTTTGGATATTGTGGTCTTAAACACGCCATGTGGAAAGTTGGAATTAAGAGTTGCCAAGAAAGAAAACATGCATTCTTTTTTAAACAGACTAAAAAGGAAAGTGAGAAAAATAAATTGAAATGGAGGGAGTCAATGTTTTGCTTCCTTGTGTTTATGGGTTGTTTGGTTGCTGTTTAGGAAGTAAATTATTCATGTATTAAAATCAACATAATTAATACCACGTTGAGCTTGGGGGGAGGTGATTAGACAGGATATGGTGTTTCTTGAGCTTACCGAGGACATGGCCTTAGATAGGAAGGTTTGGAGGTTGCTGACTAGGGTAGAAGATTAGTTGGTAGTTGAGCGTTCTCTCGCTTTCGGGCAGGAATAGGCTTGGTGGTCGTGCCTGTACCTACTTACTTACTGGTAGTATTAGCACTATTCTAGTAGTTTCTTGTTCTTCGATTTCTTTTACCACCTGCCTTTCTTGTGCTTCGGCTATCGCGTTACTTCGTTGTTGGTACTGTTCTTTCTTCTAATGCTATGTACTGCTTTCCATTTCGCATTATTTCGTTGTTGTTACTGCTTTCATTTTTGGATTCCCTTTCAAGCTCGCTAGAAATGCTTTACTTTACTTAAGCCGAGGGTCTATCGGAAACAACCTCTCTATCTCTACGAGGTAGGGGTAAGGTCTGCGTACACTCTACGCTCCCCCGACATCCACCTGTGGGATTACACTGGGTATGTTGTTGTTATTAAACCTCAATGTTTGGTTATATTTGTTGGTGCCACTTCAAGCTTAAGCAGCTTTGTTCAGTATGATTGTCTCAGAAGCGTAAGTTTAGTGTCATTTCTTCAATTTGCTTGGCTTGTTTAAATTCGCACTGAAGGACAGTGGGTGCACAACTTAATATCCCGTTCTTGTTCAACACTTGTTAAATGAAGCACTCAAGCTTGCATTTTGCAACTCATATTAAGAGAAAAGAGGGGAATGGATGTTGCAAATGCAGATTCTTTATCCATTTTGGATGTGTTGAAATACCCATGTGAGAACCTGATACTTATGAATATTGATTGAGAAGACCTTTTAGCATTGAGCATGTGAGAATGTCCTTTCGGATCTTTTCTATAAATTGATAAATTGTTCGGTATGTTTTGTCTCAGAAGCAGAAGCTTACTGTTATTGGTCCAATTTGCTTGGCTTTTTTAAGTTCTCACTGAAAGACAATGGGTACAGGTGCAAGCGCTGCTTATATGCTAGATCTGCCTAGCCTCGTCTTTGAACTACTCATGTTTATAATGTTTGTCTTACTGCATTATGACCTCATGATTATTGATTGGAGAGCAATTTATGCAATTGAATTTTCACGATTCTTAAGTAATACGAGTAGGTCTATGTGGATGTTGTGTTCATTTGGGGAAGGTATGTCTTGGCAAGTAACAAGATGATAAACTTGGGGGCTAGTGCTTAAAGCCGGGGTAGGGTGGAGAAACTGTGCGTGCGTTAAGCTTGGCTTTGTAAGTTAGAGTCATTAATGGTGCTTTGGCTTATACGATTTGGAGTTATTGTAGGTTTTGGAGTAGTAGGTTTTCTAACGTGAAATTTATTTTAGCTGGAAGAAAATCTTACTCGAATGTTCTTTTTTTTTTTTTTTTTTTTTTTTTTTTTTGAGAAAAATCTTACTCGAATGTTCTTAACATTAGGAAGTCTTATATATCTAGCTAGAGTGCAACATTCATATTATGTTGGGAGTGTTGGAATTAATTGTTTGGTTGATCTTTACCAATCAAAGGAAAAAAATTGTTTGGTTGAATTCTAGTTTATGTAAGTGATACTTTTGATTGGTGCAACTTATCCATTAAGTGCCATATTTGTTGACTGGGCATATTTGTGATCAGGTTTATGGCTTGTTTTTGTTATACGTAGAAGCTTACCTGTTCATTCTCGTTGTCGTTTTTATATTTTATCGAGCAGAATAGTGGTGGTGTGAGGTCAGAGTATTAACGAGTATGCCAGTATTACGTAATATGTAGATAGCTTCCATTTACGCAACGGGAACGGGGTTGCAATTTGTCATAGAACACACCATCGAGAAATTCCAACTGAAGCGTGGTTTGGACCAAAGCCCTAGGGGCATTATTTAGATATCAGACTTTTGGTCCGTGGAGGGGAACGTGCGCCTAGCCCTCACATCATGCACGACACTAGTATCATTGAACCAAGACACTAGTATCATTGAACCAAAGCCCTAGGGGCATTGTTTAGATCAGAATTTTTTCTTAATTTAGATGGAATAGTGGTCGGAACAGTGCCGGAACAGTGGCTGAGAGTAGGTTCTTGGAACATTGGGACGTTAACGGGGAAATCCATAGAGCTAGTTAAGATTCTTAAGAAGAGGAAGATTAATATAGCTTGTGTTCAAGAGACCAAATGGGTAGGCCACAAAAGCTAAGGAGGTAGACGGGTATAAGCTTTGGTTCTCGGTAGGTCGAACTATAGGAATGGGGTAGGCATTTTAGTAGATAGTGATTTGAGGGATCGGGTGGTAGAGGGTTAGGAGGTCGGCTAATAGGATGATGTCGATTAAGGTGGTCGTTGAAGGGCTTACTTTGAACATCATTAGTGCGTGTGCGCCCTTGTATGCCGCAGGGCTTAGGCGAGGAGAAAGAGGCGATTTTGGGAGGATTTGGACGAGGTAGTGGGAGGCATACCACCTGCGAGAAGCTTCATTCGTGGAGGTGATTTCAATGGGCACGTCGGGTCTACATTTCGGGGGTTATGATGATGTGCGTGGAGGTTTTGGCTTCGGGGTCGGGGAATGGAGGAGGAGTCGCACTTTTGGATTTCGCAAGAGCTTTTGGGTTGGTGATAGCCAATTCGAGTTTCCGAAGGAGGAGCACTTGGTAACCTTCGTAGTTCGGTGGCTAAGACTCGGATGAACTTCTACTCCTTATGGAAGGATGACAAAGGTACGTGCAAGGCGTAAGGTCGTCCGGCGACAACCTTACAACTGACATAAGCTGCTTGGTGATGGATTTAGGGATCAAGATGACGAGAAAGAAGAGAGGGTCGTGGGTGTTCGGCCTAGGATCGGATGGGGAGTTTGACCATGACTGGTGCCACGGAGATGGGAGAGAAATTGCGAGGCTGACGGGAGCGTGGGATAGTAGTGGGGATGCGACCGGTATGTGGGATAGAACGGCTAGTTGCGTGGGGTAGCTAGGGAAGTCTTTGGGGTCTCGACGGGTATCGGGGTGGGCATCGAGGGATTGGTGGTGGAATGGAGAAGTGCGAAAGGAAGGTGGAAGCAAAGAAGGTGGCGTGTGCGAAGTTTATAGAAAGCGAGGATGAGGTGGAGAAGTGGACGAACGAGAGAACTTTATAAGATGGCGAGGAAGGAGGCGAAGTTGGCGGTTTCGATGGCAAAAACGGCGACTTTTGAACGCCTTTATGTGGAACTAGAGGAAAAAGGCGGGGATAAGAAATTGTTCGGGCTAGCCAAGGCAAGGGAGAGGAGGGCACGTGATTTGGATCAAGTGAAGTGCGTCGAAGGACTAGCGTGGCAAAGTATTGGTAGAAGAGGCTCACATTAGACGGAGATGGCGGTCGTATTTCCACAAACTCTTGAATGAAGAAGGGGACGGGGGACATTGTGTTGGGAGATTTAGAACTTACGGGGAGGCGTCGCGATTTTTGGGTATTGCGGGAGTATTAAGGTTGAGGAGGTTAAGGGTCTTGTTCGTAGGATGCGCGAGGAAGAGCGACGGGACTCCGACGAGATTCTGGAGAATTTTTGGAAGTTTGCGGGCTGTGCGGAAGTTTGGGTGGGCGACTGGTTGTTTAATGTCATCTTTAAGACGGCAATGATGCCGAAGAATGGAGGTCGAGTGTAATGATCCTACTATACAAGAACAAGGGCGATATCCGGAGTTGCAACAACTATAGAGGTATCAGTGCTAAGCCATACTATGAAAGTGTGGGAAAAGGGTGGTGGAGATGAGGGTGAGGAGAGGTGTAGCTATTTCGGAGAGAACCCGGTTTGGATTCGTGGGACTCTGTTACAAAGGCCATCCATCTTGTAAGGAGGCGGTGGAGCAAGTATGGGGAGAGGAAGAGACTTACGTATGGTATTCATCGACTAGAAAAAGACTTACGACAAGTTCCGAAGATCTGAGATGCTTGGAGGCTAAAGGTGTGCACCGTGGCGTACGTTAGGGTGATCGAGGACATGTGTAGGGAGCCGACCGAGGTAAGAGACGAGAGGAGGAGACTCGAGCACTTCCCCGTTGTGATGGGGTTGCGTCGGATCGGCTCTTGTCCATTTTATTTGCCTTGGCGATGGATGAATTGACGCGGCATATTCAAGGCGAGTGCCATGGTGTGTGCTTTTCGCGGATGACATGGTCTTGATCGACGAGACTCGTACGAGTCAACGCTAAGGCTGGAGGGTTGAGCGTCCAAAACTTTGAGTCTAAGGATTCAGAGCCGAGTAGGACCAAGACGAGTACTGGGTGCGAGTTCGGTGAAGCGCCTCGAAGGGCGTGGAAGTGAGGGCTTGGTACTGGTGCGTTCGAGAAGACAAGTAGTTTCAAGTATCTTGGGTACGTATTATACAAGACGGTGGGGAGATTGACGATGATGTCACACGTCGTATTAAGGGCGGGGGTGGATGAAATGGAGGCTCGGCTTATGAGTCATTGTGATAAGAAAGTGCCACCATGACTTATGGGTAAGTTCTACAAAGTGGTGGTTAGACCAGGCCATGTTGTATGGGGCGGAGTGTTGGCAAGATTAAGATCTCTCACGTTCAAAAGATGAAAGTTGCCGAGATGAGAATGTTGAGATGGATGTGTGTGGGCACGCCGGGAGTGATAGGATTAGGAATGAGGCTATCCCAGGGACAAGGTGGGAGTGGCCTCGGTGGAAGACAAGATGCGGGAAACGAGAGGCGAGATGGTTTGGACATGTGAAGAGAGAGACACAAATGCCCCGGTGCGGAGGTGTGAGAGGTTGGCCATGGATGGTTTCGAAGAGGTGAGGGGTAGGCGAAGAAGTATTGGGAGAGAGGTGATTAGAACGGGATATAGCGCATTTACGACTTCACAGGGACATGACCTTAGATAGGAGGGTATGGAGGGACTCGGTTAAGGGTAGAAGGCTAGTAGATAGTAACGTTTATCCTTTCATATTAGTAGTCACATTTGTGCTTTGGTTTACTACTATTTGTTGTTATCACATTACTTTGATTATCTTATTTTATCGTGATAGCTACTTGCTCCCTTTTCAAATCGCTTCGTCATGGCTTAGTCGCTTTGGTTATTTGCATTTCCATATCGCTTTGAATCTCTTGGCCTTATCTCCCCGACCTCTTGTTATGCTTTTATGCTCTTATGCTTTCTATTGAGCCGAGGGTCTTTCGGAAACAACCGTCCTACCTTGGTAGGAGTCGGTCTCGTACACACTACTGCCCTCCCGGACCTCGCGTTGGGATTTCACTGGGTTGTTGTTGTTGTTGTTGTTGTAGATGGAATAGTTAAGGTACAAAATTGTAAAGTTATTAAGAAAAGATGATTGGCATCACATTGTTCTTAAGTTTTCATTTGTATTTAAAATCAAAAGATGCTTGTAAATGGTAAAACATGAGGATAATTATTAAATGGCTAATTTAGCATTCCAAAATCGCTACAGAATCATTTGATGATGTCACAGTTTTAATTTGCTAGTGCATGTACGAATCGTGTTTACGCTGGTGCATGCATGGTGCTAGATCCACGGTTCAGGTATCCATATTAGTTATATCCGTAGCAAAACTTCCTTTCAAAAGCACTACTACAATTAAGAAAGTATAGTTAGACTAGAAAGCCTCCAGACTAACCCTAGATGACAAGATACACCACTTGTCAACAAAAAGCAGATAGCTAGCCAGTATGAACAGTAATATTCTAACCGTACTGCTTCCGTTTCGAATATGTTATTAATGTAGGCCTATTTATCTAAATCTTTTATGGCTGATGGTAGCATGGTTAATGAGGTAGTGGTGACATGGTGACATGGTGACATTTCTACTTTGAGTTGGTCTTTTTGAAGTATATTGCCGGTTCAGGTAGAAGAGGAACAACTTCTGTGGAGGGAAAAGGACAGCTAGGGGTAGAGAAATTGGTGAAAGAAAGAGTAGTCTCTTTTGACACATCTTATGATAAATTATTTCCTTTACTCAGTTGAGGATAGGGGAGTTGAAGACAAATTTTGTTTTTCGTTTGGTGTTGTTTTATTCAAATGCAAAGATTGCTGATAGGTATTTCTTTAGGTACTTCTCCGGCCACTAGCTTTCTGAATGAGGAAGTTTGCAATTCTAATATTTTTCATAGTTCTATTTTTGCAGACACATGTTAGTTTTGTGCATTGAGTCCAAGTCTTTAATGGATGTCTTATTGGAATCTAATTACAGGTTTTCCCTTACGGTTCTGTCCCATTAAAGACCTATCTTCCTGATGGAGATATTGATTTGACCGCATTTGGTGGCACAAATTTTGAGGATGCTTTGGCTAATGATATGGTATCTATACTTAAAGCAGAAGAACAAAATAAGGCTGCAGAATTCGTGGTAAAAGATGTGCAGTTGATTCGTGCTGAGGTGCTAAATTTATTTTAGTTGTACCATTCAATATTTTATACTCGATCTCATTTTATGTGACTGTTTGATTGAGCACGAAGCTTCTTGTATGTCCGATATCCTTTTCTTTATGTTTGATGTTGGTTTACTTTCTAGGCTTTTAGGTAATCGTTTTACTTGTCAAAGATGTCTTATTTTGAGGTGCACCCCCCTTTTAAATTAAGATGAGGTTGGTACCTAGTACTTAAATGTTGAAATTTTAAAAGGCCTCTTCTGGGAAGTTAGTAAACCTTTTACTTGGGTGTGTGCAATCTCAAACCTTCTACTCTGGTTGCAAGAGGCCTTAACTTTTGATTGTGTTGCTCAAAAATGTTTTCATTTCTATTATGTCTTATTGGAGAAGCTGGAAGATCCAGGTTGGCTATGGTTATGAGTTGTGGGTGAAATAAGGTTTAAGTAAATTAAAGTGTGTTCTTTCTAACAACTTAAGCTTTTAGATGAGATGTTCACATTTTTTGGATATATATACAAGTGTTACCTTATCAAAAAAAAAAAAAAAAAGCTGAGATGTTCACATACTTTAACACGGTATTAGAGCCGACAGAGGTCTTTGCTTCGAGTCTCACCGCTACCCATTATCAAAAAGAATTTCCAGATGCTTGGGCCATGAAAAACGAATTAGACTGCACGTGAGCTGGGCACGTTGAAAACATAATTAAGTAAATTAAAGTGTGCTCTCTCCAACAATTGAAGCTTTTAGATGAGACGGTCACACACTTTAACAAGGTTAAATGAACTTTAGTTATTTGTGTTAAATGGTTGATTTAGTGAAGTATCCGAATCATCATCATCAGCAACTTTGATTTCCATGTTTATTTCCCATGATATAAATTATCATCATGCGAGCTGTATTTCTTGTGTTTGCATTAGGTTTATAATTTTGGCCTTTCCTTTTCTTTTCGATCCTTTGATAGCTCTTCCCTTTGCTTTTCCACATAACACACTGGAAACATTAAATCACTACATTTACTAGTTTAAGCTAACATCATATTTGGCATGGTTTTTATTTTATTTTATATTTTTCTAAAATCTCTCATATTTGGCAATGATTAGAGTTTCTTTTCGATGAAACCCTAATACATCTATTGCCTTAGTGATCTGGATTTTCTTGTTATGCTTTTGGGAGCCAGATTTGAGGGAAACCTATTCGTCTTTCAAGATTTTTTCCCCTCTTGTTGGGGGTGGGGTAAATCGAGATCTCTTTATTAAAGACCACACCAAGACTATGTCAACTTAGACATGAGTTCCTCTTAAGTTTTCAAAATACGACCAACTCTCGATACAAATGGAATATTTAAGCTAAAAGTACAAATGAAATAAAAGAACAATGTTGACTTTCTATACTGGTCTCTCCACTCTTAAATTCCTGGCTGATCCTTTTTCCCTACCTCGTCTGAACCATGCAAAGAGGAGCTGCCTTTTGTATCTCCTTTTTGGACTCCATTCTCTACCTTCCAACTAGCCACAGCAACCTCCACTTTTTCAGAGGGTTTCCAAGTTATATTAAAAAGGGTACATATTAAGGCCCAAAGCAATATTTGAAAATTGCAGTGTAGTATCGTGTCCTCCATGTTACACATGCATCTCACCAACTCTATTCTCCTGTTCTTTTGCAAATTCATATCTTTAGTTTATTATTGTTAGTACTAAGCTACTCCTTATCTTCCTGACGTCTTACTCTCATATGGCAGGTTAAGCTTGTAAAATGCATTGTGCAGAACATAGTTGTTGATATTTCCTTGAACCAAATAGGCGGTCTTTGTACTCTCTGCTTTCTTGAGCAGGTAGGTTTATTCTCTTCTGAAACTTAATCCTCTTCTAAACACTAGGAAGTGGTCGTTGAACTGTTGAACAATCCACACCATATGGTGTTGATTGTGTTGTATGACATTAGTCTGGGCATGTTGTCTTTTGGCCTGTCATGTTCTGCTAAACGTACAAGTACTACAAGATAGTTGTTGCAATCTTGAAGAATATGGGGACTGAATAGTTGCTGAAGAATATGGGGCTGAATAGTTGCTTTTTGCAGAGTTAATTGGTTGATTTGATATGTCATTAAAATTATATAAGTTCTTTCCATGTCACTGGTTGTGCACCTTGATGTAGTGAACTAACTGGTACTTGATACTTCTTCTTCCCTCCCACTTACCCAACTCAAGTAAAACATTTATGTCTTTGAATCTAAAACACTTCAATTTTGCAATGCTGAGAATTGTACAAAAAGATTGTCAAAGTTGAAATTGTACTTCTTTTCTTCCTACTTATTGTTTGCCTCATTCTTGAAAGTCTGCATCTCCCTCTCGAAAGAAAAGATAAAACTTGTTTAGTGAAATTGAGAAGATGTTGATGTTCCCATCACCCGAAGCTTGCTTGCTTTTTTGGTCATCCTTTGGGAAGGCATCAAGGGTGGCAGTTGGGGTGGGAAAGAGGAGGAGGAGAATGAGATTAGTCAGGATCAACTTTTGTCTCTGTAATTGCCTTGGATCATTTTGTTTGTGACGTTGGATGCAAACTTACATTTCCTTTATGTGGTTCTGCTTACTTTACAGGTTGATCGCCTCATCGGAAAAGATCATCTATTTAAGCGCAGCATTATCTTGATAAAAACTTGGTGCTATTATGAAAGCCGGATTCTCGGTGCTCATCACGGCTTGGTTTCTACTTATGCATTAGAAACTTTGGTTCTGTACATCTTTCATTTTTTTCATGCAACACTAGATGGTCCCTTAGCAGTGAGTTCTCCTGGCATAAATGATGACATTTCAGATTTCTATTTGATATTGGTGAGCCTAATGACTGATATGGTGAGTTTTAGGTTCTATATAAATTTTTGGACTACTTCAGCAAGTTTGATTGGGAAAACTATTGTATCAGTCTATCTGGGCCTGTTCGCATATCCTCTTTACCGGAATCTGTTGGTAAGCAACATATTCTGGCATTGCCGTTTGTACTGATCCAGTGATTTTTTTTTTTTCTGGTTCCAATGATTTTCTTTCCTCTCATGCAGTTGAGATGCCTGAAAATGATGGTGGTGATTTACTGCTCAGCAATGATTTCATTAGATATTGTCTGGATTTGTTTTCAGTGCCTTCTAAAGGCAGTGATTTGAATTCCCGGACATTGATGCGAAAGTATCTTAACATAATTGATCCTCTGAAGGAAAATAATAATCTTGGTCGCAGTGTCAATCAAGGTAAAATGTCTCCTAAACTTAATTTTTCTATCCTCTTTGATACTACAATTTAATGCTCATAACAATCAATGTGTTTTATGCTGGTATCATATACCATCCGATGTGTGGTATTTTCTAGTTGCGGGGGCAGGGTTAAAAGGATCCAAATTAGGTTTAATTCAATCAAACTGTTTGCACACATAGCGTGGTTTTTCATCATAGTCAAACCAGATTAGACCCAGTGGGTTCAGATTATTCTTTTTGCCAATTGAGGATGAAAAGACATAATCAGATAATTCCTAGCATTTCCAGATCATGACATTCCAACAACTATCTTCAGAAAAAAAGACAGGTTTTTGTTGTGGAAGCAAATTTGGACATCATACCAGTAGTCATCCAAGAGCTTGTTTTCCTTGTCCATCGAGTGATGTGTTCTCTATGATGTCTATCTGTTATGCAGGGAATTTCTTCCGGATACGAAGTGCCATCAATTATGGGGCTAAAAAGCTGGGAAGTATCCTTCTACAATGCGAAGATAATATTGCGGAGGAACTTTATAAGTTTTTTCCCAATACTATGGATCGGCATGATGGTGGAGAGAGGCCTGATGTTCAAGATCTGAGAAACGGCTTCTGTCCTGCATATCCTGCTCCAGATTTTGAACCATCACAAATAGAGCAGGGAAAATCTGAATTAAATTTTGCCAGTGATGGATCTTCTTGCGGAGAAGATGGACATCAGGAAGGCATTACAGAGGCACATCAATCTATGCTGCTGTTGGAGGCAGAGAGGCATGGAAATGGGAGCCTATTGGGTTACCGTCTTTCTGCTGATGCAGCAGATCTTGCCAGCTCCATTGGGAATGGCCTTTCAATATCTACTAATATGCCTGAACTTACTAATTCAAGTAAGCCTTATTTTGCACCTCATCATTATTTTGCCAACTCGCCAGCATGCAATGAGGAGATGAAAAATGAGATTTCCCATATGAAACAGTTTGGCAACTCTGAGAAGAGAGTTTCATCTGGGTCATCGCCGCCTACTTCTATTGCAAAAGCATATGGTTGCTCTGGAGGAAATCATTTGAACTTGGATTTGGCTTCAACAAATGTTGCTGGAATTCCTTCGAAAGCTTTGTCTGATCTAAGTGGGGACTATGACAATTACTTCAACTATTTTCAATATGGGCGCTGGTGTTATGAATATGCCTTGAATATGCCTGCTCTGCCTGTACCTCCAGCACTGCCATCTCCATTTCACATCAAGTACTCATGGGAAGCTGCTCAGCAGCCGTCATATATGAAAAGGAATGGGTTTTCTCATGGGAGCACAAATGGTGTTATCCCTAGTCAAGCATTCTATACCATAAATCCAATGTTAATGCATGGCATGCCTTATACCTTGGAAGAGATGCCAAAGCAACGGGGAACTGGGACATACTTCCCCAACTTGGTATACTCATGTTCCTATCTGTTGTATATTGGCACTTTGAATGTGCGCAGATCACGTATCAGGCCCATGCAGACAACTCTTTCTATTGTGAGCAAAAATATCTTCCTTGTTTGATAAGTTCTTTGTGGCTTAATTTTTGCAGAATCGTCTTCCACAAGGTTATAGGCCGTCAATGGTGAAGGGTAGACATCAGGCAGGATTGAGATCTCCTCGAACTACTGGTCGGGCGACTTTCACGGAGATGCACACACATGAGAGAAGCTTCCATGAGCAGCCGCAATCTGAATCTTCTGCTGATCAAGGTGATACCCATCCTTTATTTTCCCCTCATGGGAGAGGACACCGTACCATGACTGGTCAGGCTTTACCAACTGAGGAAGTGGTTGAGTTTGGTTCTGTTGGTTCTTTGGCAATGAGCATTTCCGAAAGTAGGCAACAAAAACCTGTCCCTTCGTCTACTCAACAGTCCAGCCCTGTGCAGAGGTCAAATTCTGTTTTTAGTAAGAATCTTGATAGGTATGAGCACCTTTGATTAGTAATAACGCCTATAGTATTCAATCACAAACCTCCTAAGCTTGCTTTTACACATTCAGGGTTACCCTCAAGTCATCATACCATCTAAAAAATGAAGATGATTTCCCTCCTTTGTGAGGGTTCTGGAGATGCTCCTGCTATTCTGCTAGAAAGGAAGTATGAGCCGGGCGTTTCTGCCCCGTGATCTTCTTCCTACCCCTCTCAAATACATGATGTACCATTAGTTTTTGCGATGTGTTATTTCATTCAAGGTGTTTGTACATTATTATACTGATTAATCCCCAAAGCTGCTAACCTCACATGATGTGTTTATGTGAGTTGCACTTGTAAATCATAGAATTTTTTTTTGAGGCTGTGCTCTTGATTATAAGTTGTAGGCTTGTGATAAGATGACTTGGGGCTAAGTGCATCATTTGTAACAACAGATAGGGAGTGAATTCTGATATAGGAGTGAGAACATCCCCTGGTTATTCTGGTTTTATAAGATTTGCTTCTGTATCAAAAATCATGAAGCTTGAAGACATTTTTGGGTGATAGAATATTTACTCTCTTTACCTCGATTTTACAACTAGAAGGGGAGCCTTGGAGCAACGGTAAAGTTGTCTCCCTGTGATCTATAGGTCATGTGCTCGAGCCGTGGAAGCAGTCACTAATGATTGCATTAGGGTAGACTGTCTACATCACACTCCAAGGAGTGTGATCCTTCCCCGAACCAGCTAACGTAGGATGTTTTGTGCACCGGGTTGGCTTACCCTACATTTGATTTTACAACTTTTGAGACTCGAGAATAGTAGATGAAGATTTTAATTATATTGCAAGGAAATTTTTCTTTCAAATAAGTTTAGTTTTTGAATTGGCTGTAATTGGTAAGCTACAAGGATATTTTCCAACAATATAATGCCTTTGAAAAAACACAAAATTGTGGAATATCTTTCATAACATTCAAAGTTACGTTTTGCAAATTTGATCTTAGTTTATTTGTTCGACTGGCCACTTCTTCGAAATCGAGTTTACTAGAAGGCAGGAACAAGCTATTTAGTCTAAAGACAATGAGAGTCCGTGGAAATAAACTTTTAAGCACCTTAAAAATGTCTATTGATCGAGTTGTCTTCAGAAGAGTACTGACAATGGAGTATGGTGATGTTTATTGTTAATGTTAAATAAAAAGGACTCTAATGGAAACAAAGCAAGATGTGGGACTTTTAAGATTTGGAAGGTTGTAATATGAAAATGTCGTTTGCCGATCCTACCATTATATTAAGCCTTGGTGTTGACAAGTGGTCCTTAGTGTGTAGTTGGTGAACAGTGATTTTTTATTTTTTAAAAAAAAAAAACAAATTTATCAGGAGACATGGCCCCTGATGTTTTATTAATAATAATCAACTTCAAAAGTAAAAGCAGAAAACAGAAAATAATTGTTGCTCCCCATCTTTGAGTATGCATACTCAGAGATAGTTTTACAATTTGTAATAAAAAAATAGAAAAAGAACTGCTCCATCTTCAAGTGGGCTGAATCTTCCTTGTTTTGATCCTCAGTGATGGAATTTTGCCTTGTCTAAATTTAGTATCTTCCTTCCTAGTACAGGCAGTGATTCAAAGTTAGTATATTCCGGTGATTCTCTACTTCCAAGTCTTTGCATTTGCTAGAAATCTGCAAAAACTTGTACCTCAAGACTATTCCGATGTTCTTTGAATCACTCCACTATCTCCACAATTTGCCAAGGGATCTTCCAAACATTTTACAAGATGTTTTGGAACCAATGAGTCGGTTTCCAATGTAACATTACGTATGTTATTAGCTAGACAATATTTCATAGCTTCTGGATAGCTATTGTTTCGCCATCATGTTTGAAAACAAACCAATCGCATTCGAGCATAAACAAGATTGCCTACTCTGTCATTTCGATGCAAAATCCATATGGCGGATTCTGGATTACCTTGAGAAGCTCCATCGTATTACACTTCAATCCATGCTTGTGGCATTTTCCATATAACTTTACAATAATGCGATTTGGCTTGTAGTTGCTCGGCGGTGTCTATAACGATGAGGCCGATCTGGGTGGAATTCTGCATAGCCAAGGATGCTTCACTCTGATCAGTTGATGTACTGCATGTTGAACCTGGTATACCATTCTAATATATGAAATATGTTTGCCATGTTTGGTTGAGTTTCTTCTTTTCCAAATCTCCCACATAATAATAGTTGGCATGGCTTGAAATATCCCTTGTAACTTTGAAGGTGCATGTGCTTTCCACCATAGTATAATGATCTGCGCAAATCAAGACCTTCTATATTAAAACACTCGTAAAAGCAAAAGCTGTTTCCAAAGCTTGAAAGCTATTGGAGAAGTTAGAAAAAGATGGGACATGGTTTCCTGCTATGGTCTTGAAAGCACCGGCTTTCGAGCCAATGTTGATGTGCATTCTCTTAAGGTTGTCATCGGTTACTTTATGCATCTCTCCAAACTCTCCATAAAAAGAAACTTATTTTAATAGGCAATCCCTTCAACCAGATATATCTATAAGCTTCAAGACTATCTTGCTTTAGTCTAGTTTCCTCCCATGCACTTTTGACTGTGAATTTTCCATTTGTTTCACCCATCCACCAAGCTTTATCATTATCAGCTTGAATCAGCTTTGGACTAATGGTATGTTGTATGTATTCCACAGTTTCTTCAGCAAGAAATTAATGTAATTTTGGCAAATTCCACTCCCTATCAGATATAAATTCCTTCACCTCTATCTCTCATCAATGACCGATCATTATCAACAAAGTACAAAGCACCTTGTTTTGTCCGGTTATCAAACCGAAGCTATAAGTACCTCCTTTCAATTGCCACCATATACGATGTTCTACATCTCTCTCTCACCGCCACCGTTTAACACACACATTTGATGCTCCTTTGGCTTTGTACTATAACGGATGCAACTTCGCAAATACTTGTTACCCATGAAGGCTCCCCATAAAGAAATGTTAGCTCTAAAATTCCACGAGTTTTGCAAAAAGGCTTTGGATATATCATGCGATCTAAAGCCAAGACCACTTTCACACTTTGGCAAACACATTTTCTCCCAAGCCACCCCGGTGCTTGCCTTTAACACTGCAGATTACTCCAAAAGAACTTGGCAAAGATCTTATGTAATTGGTCTATAACACCTTTCAGAGGATTCATTGCAGATAATAAATAGACTGGCATTGTCTGTAGAACATATGCAATTAATATGTACCTTCCACCAAATGACAGCAGCCTGTTTTGCTAAGACATCACTCTATTCATCACCTTCTTTATCAGAATTTCATAATAGATAATTTTCCTTCTACCATAAAATACTGGACAACCCAGATATGTAAAAGGAAAAGAGCCTTTCCTCATACCAGTTTTCCTTTTAATTCTGTTAACCACAGCTGCTGGAACTTTCTCATGCACATAGAAAGAGCTCTTGTCATTGTTAACCAGCTGACCAGATGTCTTCTCATAGTCCCTCAAGATCTTCATCATCTTCTTCAATGACACAGGATCAGCTGAGCAAAAAAGTATGGTATCATCAGCATATGATAAATGGTTGATCTGAGGGCTCCATTTTGGCATGCCATATCCTTTAAAAGCAGTATCTTCATGTAGACTATTCAGGTTTCTGGCCAAGACTTCAGCTGCTATGATGAACAAAGTTGGTGACAAGGGGTCACCCTGCTTCAAGCCTCTAGTAGAATGAAAAAATCCATGAGATTGGCCATTTACTAGCACTGAATACCAATTGTTTGATACCAATCTCCATACCATGTCTACAATCACCTCTGAGAAGCCAAATTGCCTCAAAACCTTTGTTAGAAAGATCCATGACACCCTATCATAAGCCTTAGCCATGTCAAGCTTCACAGTGACCTTTTTTAGGTGGGTTTTGGAAATATTTTCTTAAGAATCATTTTATGAAAAATGATTTGTATTTAGATAGTAATTGCTTTTAGTTACAATGATTGTTTCTCATCCAGAAAACAGCATATTGTTAATGTTTTCCTTGTGAAACAAACAAGATTTCGGAGTGATCATGGTAATGAGAACAAAGAAAGACTCTGAAATCGAACGTTACTGTATTTGAATGCAACTCAAACGTTTTATATAATGTATCTAAGTGATCATCGCTATGGAAGGCCTAAGTACTATGCTTCAAACAACCCAGCAAACAGATGGATAGGTGAATTGATTAAATGGCCCTCCACAAAATATAACAGATCGTCACTGTGTTATGTCAGGATCGCTTATGTATACAGAGGGTCATATACATCTATTCCATTTTAGAAAGACCCCTTTTAACTAATTTTCTCTTTTAAAGTTAACAACATACAATAAGGAAATTTGGAGATCACTCATTTTCTTTTTGCAGAAAATGCAATTTATCTTTGTGATAGTGTTGATCAGTACGAAGATATTACAAGTAATCTTGTCAATCTATTCAGGAATATCATGACTCCACATTAACTAGAGAAAAAAATAATATATGAGTTAACGCAACAACAACTTGCTGAGATCCTTAATAGTGAAATAAACATTCTTTGAACTGTCTAATTTGGAATGCCTTTGGGGGCCAAAAGCAAATCCATTCACACAGAGAATAGAGTTCTAGAGAGATGTGAGAAGAGGCTTGTAAGGTAAAAAGAGTCAATACATCTCTCTTTAAGAGGCGGAGTAGTGCTAATAAATAATGGAGTAAATATCTCAAAAGGTCACTCAACTATGAGGAATTATGTAGCAAAGTTATTGAATGTTGTTTTGTATCAATAAAGTCACTCAGCTTAATTAGAGTTTTTCTCTTATAAAATCACTCAACCAAATTTGTCATTAAAAATACTCCACTTTGCCCCCTTAACATTTTGAGTTTGGGAAATAATATCCCCTTCACATTTTGAATGGGATAATAAACTCCCTTAATCTTAAATCAATGGCTAGAAATGAGTTGAATTATTGCTTCCTTTGAACCAAATTTTCAGGGATAGTGCTGTACTTCTTAAGAACAAAACCCTTTACAAATAATAAAAGAACTGCATGCAAATACACACATAATAATACTGTAATTTACATATTCAAATTCCTATTAAAGATCGCGATTATTTTAAACTCTTTTTTCATAATTAGTAGAACCTATTTTTTTAAGTTGCTGGTAGATATAGCAAATTAGGTATTATAATTCATAAGTTCTGGTAGGCAATAGTAGTTTCATCGTCAGGTAAATAGAACCTTGGTGGACTAAGTAACATCCCTTCAGCCATATTTAAAAGAACATTAGGTATATCATTTTCCTCATCTTAGTAGTAAACTTTGGTTATTATCATAGCTAGCCACGAATAATACCTTGTAACACGCCACACTTCAAAGTTAACAGATTTTTCCAAAGTAAGTACTAGCAGTTACTTGTGTTTTAAAAATATATATAGTAATCCAATTCATTTCTAGTCATTGATTTAATATCAAAGGAGTTTATTACCCCCTTCATAAGGGGGTATTATTTCCCAAACCCAAAATGTTAAGGGGGCAAAGTGGAGTTTTTTCATGACAAATTTGGTTGAGTAATTTTATAAGATAAAGGGCCTAAGTTGAGTGACTTTATTGATACAAAACAAAGTTCAATGACTTTGCTACATAATTTCTCATTGTTGAATGACCTTTTGAGATATTTGTCATACCCCATTTAAACGGGTTAGATTAGAGTACAACATATTGGAGATTCCTATTTTGCTTTATTTTTAAGGAGTCGCCACCTAATTGGTTTTAAAGGTGAATTAGGGCACCTAATTATTAACTAAGGTAAAGCTAACTAAACCTCCGTTAATGGTCTGCTTAATTCTCAATTCTAGGTAAGGGTTCTAGATTATCCTAAAGGGAAGGGGTTAGGCATCCTTTAGAATCCGTTAATGACGATTAACCGGTCAAACTTAGGTTAATTAATCAAGGGTAAATATAATGCTTTAAATTTTAAGAAGATAGCTTATACAGTTTATTAAGGCTTTAAAGGAAATATGATAATGCCATCTAAACTATCTCGTAGAAAAAAAAAATATAGTAATTTGCATAAAGGAAACGCTTTTAAAAATGAGATTTATAAATGCTGTTAAAACTTGAAATGAAAATAGTAGTGTTATCTTAAAATAAGACTTGTAGAAATATAATATTTTGCATAAAAGAATACTTTAGATGATATTGTGAAATAGGATTTACAAATATTGCTTTTAAGTATAATAACACTATCTAAAATAAAGACTTATAAGAAATACAATAATTTATACGAGAAGGCGTCAAATAAACTTATACATGTTGCTAAGATTTTGAAAAATATAACAATACTATTGAAAATAAGGTTCGTAAAATATAATAAGTAGCTTTTAGCAAATATGGATTCTTTCCTCTTATTACTTTATTTAACTATACTCGGCTAAAATATGTAATTTGATAAATCTTAAAGAAAATATATATGAGGTATATTTGTATGTTAATGATGTTTTAATCTTCTAAGATAGTAATAATTAAAACGTGATTCCTTTGATTCAAAATATACTATTTTTAAAAATCAATGGTTCTGAAAGTAAATATCAAGATACTACAAATAACTTTAATGTGAAAAGAAGGAAAGTAGAATTTATGGTATTAATTGAGTTTCTCTCGTAAATTTACTACCTATTACACTAAAGCTAACCCACTAAATTAGCTAAGGTTCACCTAAATTAAGAAAATAAAACAAAATAAAAAGTTAGTCACATAACACAAGTTAAACACACGACATAAATAGAGATCCGAAAAAATGCAATGAGATGGGCTTAGCCCATGTTGGGCTGCTGTGAATAGTTCATGCTATTGGGCGTGCTCAGAAATTCGGAATCAAATAAGTCGGCCCATTTAGGCCATTTGTTGCGGATCTGCTGCTGCTGATGGGTCACGGCCCAATATTTTATTCCGTTTTTTTGCTGTGCGGACAGGGCTGGACACGAGGGAGGATACGTTGGGCTTTTAGCCCAACACCGAATGTGGAGGAAAACGAATCCCTTGGACTCGTGTGCGATGGTCATGCACAAAAACAAAATAAAAGGAGAAGAATTAGTATATAATCAATAAGTAAGCTTAAACATATAAAATGCGAACTTAAAAACAAATCAGTGAGTTATGTATATACTACATATACTGAAGTATACCTCATATATCAAAATAACTGCCAATTTCATAATATAGGATAACACCTAAATCATTACTTCAAGCTAATTACTTACGGTGGCAAATAAACAGAACACCAACATTTCATGTCATGAATATGGAGGCAACAGCCACCCGCTCCCTCACATGAACCAAAATAAAGCATCATGCACGAAAGATATGCTATTCTAATTCATATAAAACCCTCGATTCCACAATAGGTTTAAGTTTATCAAGGACTGGCCATTTGGAATGCAGCTAATATGTTTATCATCTGAACACGTCACATAACTTGTTAGTCTTAGTAGGACATGGATAAATTTTCAGTTGTTAGAACTGATTTTAAACTCCTCCTTTTTTTAAAAAAAAATACATCAAAGTATATTCCGGAGATTATAACACGGAATCAGCAACAGCCAGGTGATACCAGCCTCGTATCTAGACTCAACAGCACATGAATTTTAACTTGTTTAGCCTACTTAGGTTATAATCTCCCAGATGTACAAGAAAGTAATCCACAAGAGGGATATCATGCTCAGCAAAGCAATTAACCCACTGTCCCAGGGGGTTCATAATAGGCGTGCTATATACTATATGATCAAGAGCGATAAAAAATTACACCAGAATCAACGAAAAAGCGCAGTGGCGTGCATACGGCAGTCAAGATCACAAGTTTAGACAACAGCAGTTAGAGATAGACGGTCATGCATTATGATATGCTCAAGTTCTTAAGAATAGTGCAAGCAGATGATGCAAAGCATACAGATGATGCAAAGCATACAGTACGCCAAATGAACTTCGAATATAACTATGCACTATAGACATGTAGACTACACAGAAGCACATATTGGACCACACTGACTATGGATTAAGACCAACTATTTATTCGATAGCTAAGCAGTCGACATGAATTTAAGCTACCCAAATACCAACAACCATTCACGAGTTCCATGTGGATCAGGTAACCGTCAAACATGCTATGTAAACGTCCTTAGCAATTTGACTAAACAAGACATCCAGGCCAGCACAATGCCATCAAAACATTCAATTATGCAAGTAAACAGGTCCTTAATTGCAGCATGCTAATGCAGGGGTATAAACAAAGATACTTTCTGTACTTTATATGAGCTCCCACCAATCCAAACAGGGCCATAGGCATGTTGATTTTGACTAACTAAATAACTAAGCATGTGGCCAGATTCAGGTGATTCTGAACTAAACATATACTTGGTAAAATTTAGGACTAATAACCTCTAAACCATGCCACATAATAACTAAACTTAAACAGCGACACAAAACACACTTAACCATAAAACATGCCAGTATAACACATAACTAACTGCGAACAGTTATAGAACCGAACAAGATGGGAACGATAAAAGAGAAGGGAAATTACCTTATTCGGGTGCAGCGAACAGGGTATGGGTCTCCGATTCACAATCGAACACTCTCGAATCCGAGCTTGCGATGCTCGGATTCAAAGCAATACCAATGTAAACGAAAGCCGAAAAACTGATTTAGTGTTCTTAACTCGATATTCGGAACTATTGCGACTACCAAAACAAACTAATATTTTTTTTTAGGGAATTTTGGGTGGCTGAAACTTATGCTTTATCTTGGCGGCTAAAAAAAGAACTTGTTTCAATTTTTAGAGGAATTTCTTGACTAAAAAGAAGACTTCATTTTTAGGAGGGGTTTCTCTAATCCGAAAAACCTTTTCTTTTTGGAATTTCCCAACGACTCCAAAAAAAAGCCCCCTCGAACCAGTTCATAAGCCACTATTTATAGACAGTAGCTAGGGTTTTGGGTAAAAAATTTGGGCGGGCTTTAAGATTTCAGATTTCAAATCGAAGACATTGAGGATCCCCTCCTCTGTCACCGATCAGAAACACGCCATATAAAGAGACAAAAACAATAAAAACGGTCCTTGAAAAATGAAGAGCAGCTGAAAAAGAAAACAAAGTTTACCTCACAAATCGACGAAACTCATTAAGGGATTTCAGATTGAAGCAGAGGAGAAAGGAAAAGAAAACAAAATCAACGCTTTGACCGTGGACCTACTAGACCGAACATTAAATTTTCTTTCCTAAGATGGCCATGCACGACCTGTAATCGCGAAAGTCTTCTATGGATTTGCCATTTTTCACCGCTAAAGAGAAAGGGAGTGAGGAGAGAGAGGAGACGAAAGAGGAAGAGAGAAGAGAGAGAACAGGGGAGGGGTGCGACAGATCAACAAAAGAAACCTAAGGGTTTCATTTGTTTAAAGTGTTGGGCCGGGTAGGTTTAGATAATGGGCTGGGCATTACTGGCATGGTCCGAAAATAATTATAAGTTGATTGGGATTGGAATTGGGTTAAATGAAAGACCAATTTTAATTAATTGTATACTAATGTGTGCTAAATATTATCTGATATAAAAATATGTAATTATCAGTGCCCGGATTATGTGATGTCGTAATAGCCGTGCAATAATAATATTTTGAAAGTCAACAATAAATGCTATTATTTAGTTGTATGAAAATACCTGCGATGCGTGTGCGTAATGCGGTAAAAATGCTGAAATGGTTATAATGCAAATTATGATAATGCCGGTAATAAAATAATAATAATAATAATAATAATAATAATGATAATAAAAATTGTGGTGACAAAAATAATAACAACTAGTGACGGCAACCAAAATAATAAAACGCCGGCATTAATAGAAGCTAATAATTATAGTAAAAATATAAATAATTATTTCTTAAATTGCTGAAAATACTAGAAGTATGAACAAGTATTTTGGGGAAGATGGGACAAAATCGGGTGTCAACAATATTTACTCTAAATAATGTACTAAATATATACTCATCTTATACATATGATGGCACTGTTTCCAACAAAAATAATAAGGAGAATGAACACCTCGAGAAGAAACTTTGTATGGTAAGGCTATAAGAAAAAAAGGAGGGTTCCGTTTAATCAAACGAAAAACTATCACTTTAAGCAAGAAAAAGGTGACATAGGTGTCAAAAACCCAAAGACACAAAACCAAGGTCTCCTTATGAAATAAATTTGAAGATATAAAAAATAAAGAGAATCCAATATGAAGAAGGGTAACTACAAATAAATATGGATAATTAAGGAAGGCCCTTCGAAAATAAAGGCAGTGACTATTGCCTATGGAGTAAGTATTTGGAAGGTTATTAGTACTTTGTGACAGATTATCAACAATAAAATCAATGATAAACTGAGTAATAAATAGAGAATCTCCATTGGAACAATAACTGACCGGTGCAAGAACCTCTAAAGATAAAGTTGTTATGACCCGGATTAGTTGGATCACATGGGAGGCATGTGCTTGGAGTTGGATAGTTACTTTCTTATGAATAGAAAGTGAATTTGTTGGGAGGGCATTAAATTTTTAGCCAAATTTGGTACTCTTCTTCCCTCTCTCTCTTCGAACCCTTCTTCCTCCTCTCTTCTTCTCTTTCTTCTTCTAAATCAGTCCTTCTTCATCTTACAGATCCGAAGCTCACATCCATGGCGGCTGTTACCTTTTATTTTCCATTTTAGTTACTCTTTCAGTTTTGAATTTTTAGCCAAATCTGGTACTCTTCTTTCCTCTCTCTCTTCGAACCCTTCTTCCTCCTCTCTTCTTCTCTTTCTTCATCTAAATCAGTCCTTCTTCCTCCTACAGATCCGAAGCTCACATCTATGGCGGCCGTTACCTTTTATTTTCCATTTTAGTTACTCTTTCAGTATAAAAGGTAACGGCCGCCATGGATGTGAGCTTCGGATCTGTAGGAGGAAGAAGGACTGATTTAGCTGAAGAAAGAGAAGAAGAGAGGAGGAAGAAGGGTTCGAAGAGAGAGAGGGAAGAAGAGTACCAGATTTGGCTAAAAATTCAATATCCTCCCAACAAGTTCACTTTCTATTTATAAGAAAGTAATTATCCAACTCCAAGCACCTGCCTCCCATGTAATCCAACTAATCTGGGTCATAACAATCCTTCTCGCTTAAAATTGACCTTGTCCTCAAGGTCATTGGTGAGGCATTTGATTTGATATCAGTGGAGCGTTTCCTAATTGATAGGTTGAATAGAACATCCACAATTACGCCAATGCCAATTACAATAATTCAAATGAATGAGCTCTACGATTGGAGCCTTTCCAAGCTGGTTGTCTAAGTAGGTTGAAAAATTATGTTCTTCCTCGATTGAAATTGTAGCGTTTCTTGGAATTAACACTATTATCACCCCACCAGCAGTTACAAGGCTAAGATAAAATGGGGTGACATCAATAAGTAGTAATTCTTGAACATTTTCATCTCTTTTCCCAATTAAGGTTGCAGCTTGAACAGTTGCGCCATGTCTGGAAGCTTTCTTGTCCAAACCATAAGTAACAAAAATATCAGTAGTCTGCTCGTTCGTGATCCGCTTCACTGTATTCACCAAGGAGGAATCAACAGGTCTCTTCCTTGATGTTAACACCATGGACGTAATTTCCTCCGCTGAAAATTGTTTCTTCTCACCTTTGCAAGTCACTTTAATAGTAGGGCTATCCCCTGGGCCCAACTGAATACAGTTAGCAATGGCTTTCTTCCCAGCTCATATAATCAAGGCTTTCATTTGATGAATCTTGTGGAGGTAACCAACTACTCCAAGTGTTCCTACTGTATGATTCTAGCATTCTTTGCTTTCTCAATAAGAAGGTAACTACGCTTAAGAATCCTTTTCTACTGAGAAAAGTCATTCATCAAAAGATCTACGGTAGCATCATATCTGAATATTTCACAAGTATAATATGATATTAATATATTTGCAAAGGCTGAGCCATCTGAATCAACAAAGAAAAGCAAATAGTCCTCCATCCAGTGTCGTACGGGTAACGACCACGCCAACCCTTCAATATGATATGACTCATTATTCTCCTCAGTCAAACAACCCTTTTCATATTGACCATCACTAAGTTCTGGTTTCCCATTCATCGAGGTAAAAGTTTTTGATGGATTGATAACTGGAGACATCATATCATCATAACGAACTTCCACATTGGAGCTGGATTGAGTCTCCAAGTCCATGGAGAAACTAAAACTAGAGATGAAAAGTTGAGTCCCAAGAATAACAGGTACAATCTGTCATGTAGTTCAATCAAGTTATTGTGGTCCAATACATCTAAGGAGAAACCAAAACCCTCTAGTCTTTGTCCAGTGTCGAACCAACTGGAGTCTTTACTGCTAACGTGACCAAGATTACTAATATATCCTTTAGCTTCTAGTCTATCATATCCCCTCACGCCACCATTTTCCCTGTGGAAGTGAATTGAACTTTCTTCTGACCCATTCTGCTCAAAGGGAACATATAGTTGGTATCGTCTGTCTTCTCTGTAGATTGCTGTCACGACCTAACCGGAGGGCCATGACGGGCACCCGGAGCTACCCTACCAGGCACCCCTCATCATACCTTCATAGACATATCTAGGTGAGCCACATGGCTAACTCGCAATTCCTATGCATCAATAATATAAATCTCATCGGGCTAAGGCACTTTTATATCAACATCATCGACTATGCCCATATACATATACACAAGCCGACAAGGCTAACAAAATGATATACAAAAATACGAGCCGACAAGGCTGAGAGACATCTAACTATACACAACTGCCTACGAGCCTCTAGAAAGAGTATGTAACATCATAAAGATAGGACAGGACCCTGCCATGCCCAAGTATGTACACAAAAGAATAGCACCAACCGCTGTAGCTCCGAATCAAATGGAGCTCCTCTAAATAGTCTCTGATAAAGCAGCCTAAGGGTTGAGTCTGTCTCCCTGTCCACCTGCGGGCATGAATGCAACGTCCACAAACAAAAGGACGTCAGTACGAATAATGTACTGAGTATGTAAGGCATAAGTAATAACATGATAAAAGCATGAACGATAACATGAGATAGAAGGGCCATGAGATAAAAGAGCCATTTATACCTCTTGAGACGTTCATCATATTTACTTATCCCTTTCTCTAAAGAAAACCTTCCATACATATACATATATATACATATATAAATAGCATCATTATTATAACGTACTCGGCCTTTTCAAGACTCGGTGTGTAACATACCCGACCATAATAGGACTCGGTGTGAAGCGTACCCGGCCAAAATGAGACTCGGTGTTATTCATACCCAACTGATCAGTGGTGTGCACAATAGATATCATACCAGGCCACAAAGGGACTCGGTGTTACAACGTAGCTTTATATATATATATATATAGAATTACATAAGTAAAAGCAACATCGTCATCATCATTTTCACTATATCTTTCCTTAGAGGATCAACTATCATAGGATGGAATCAATGAGATCATGAGAGTATCAAGAACTATGAGCTTTAGTGATTCTAGGAATGAAGTCATCATGGAAGACATTATGGATTTCACGTATAGGTGTACAATAATGGGATCATGCCTTAAGAAAGAAAGGTTAGCCTTACATAACTTTATGTCTTCTTAACTACTTAACGTTCACCTCCAAAGCCCGAAGGATCTACATTCAAGAGGGTTCATAGCAAGGTTAGGTCTCAAAGACACCCTCAAGTCCAAACTAGTATAATTCGTAAGCTAGCGAAAATTGGGCAGCATTCCCCCTATTTCATCTACTTCTACCAAGTTCCAAAACAACTCCCAAACAACAACGACATTAATAACAATACCATAATTAAGAGACTTCATTCAAGTTAGGCTTCATTCAATCCCCAAAACTCCTCTTCAAGATCACTCATAATAATAATCTCAACACAACCCCATATACACTTATATACAATACTTCCTCAACATCATTAGTACCACCCACAACAAGATCATACTTATAACATGCCAGGAATTGTAATTCAAGTTAACATATAGCTCATAATATCCTCAGATTCATACTTGAACTCTATTTTCATTTTTCTTCCTTCAACCAAATGGTACAACAATCAAACAACCTTAACCATAGGCAAGAGATGTAAAAACTTACCTTAATCACACAAGAACAAGCCTTGGATCAACTTACTCCACTAAAGTGAAGTCTCCAACATCAACACCAAAGGAAATCTTGAGTTTTACAAACCCTAGCAAGCTTTTTAGCAATTGAATCTCTTAATCCTCTCGAGTTTAGCATGGATTAGTGTATGAACTTGGAGAGAGGGTTTTGGAGAGCTCTAGGATCTGATTTGGGGAAATAATGAATCCAAATGAGGTAAAACAAAATATATAAAGCGTCACTTAAAATCCCGTCGGGCATTTTGACGCCCACTTTGACGGATCGTTAAAATTCCTACGGTCCGTCAAATGGACCGTCAAGCTTCCCAGCCAAACATGCCTCACTGTGACTATTTCACGGTGGTGGCTCCACCATTTGACAGGCCGTCAAACATCCTACGGTCCGTCAAACAGCCCACTGCCGATAAGTTGCTCCCTTCGACTCGTTTGACTTCCAATCCTTATGGAACCTTCTTGGCACTTGTGTAATACTTCGCTAACCATTTAAGGGGCCCTATAGCTCCTCCTCAAGTCATTACTAAACAAAGTACTACTCAATTGTTGCGAAATCTTCCCAAACATGACTCACATTCTACTTCCTTCGACGAACTTAATTCCACCGATTCATATGACTTCAAAATCTTAATGTACGCGCTTAAAGTTACCAAATACTCCCCTTAACCTTACAAGGACTTCATGTCCACTTTAGGTTTACGTTAGTCTACTTATAATGCAACAACTTGAAATTTACGAGATGTAACATTCCTCCCTCCTTTGGAACATTCGTCCTCGAATGTTAGACTCTTAGGGATTCTACAAAAATTTCGCCAGAGTTTCCCTTGTAACTATCCTATCACAACAACCCAAAATATATCGCCTCACAGGGATACAACAACAACAACAACAATGGCCACTCATGACCAAGAAATCATTAAAAGAAAGCATTGCATACCTGAGGATGATGGTGCCTCTCTCTGAATCTCCTCTGGGAGTGGAAATAAATATGGATACCTGAACTTCATATCTTCCTCAGCTTCCCAGGTCATCTCCTCTCTATTATTGTTTCTCCATAAGACTTTTACAAAAGCTACATCTTTGGTTCTGAGTCTCTGAATCTACCTATCTAGAATGGCAATGGGAACTTCTTCGTAAGACAATTGCTCGGTGACTTGGACGCCATCAACCAGTACAATTCTAGAAGGATCTCCAATGCACTTGCGAAGCATCGTTACATGGAAAACTGGATGGACTGACTATCTTGCGTACAATCTCATAAGTCCTAATATACCGAGGACTAAGCTTGCCCTTCTTATCGAAACTCATGATGCCCTTCATTGGCGACACCTTCAAGAATACCCAGTCCTTCACTTGGAACTCTAAGTCTCGTCGACGATTATCTACATAGGATTTATGACGACTCTGAGCTGTTAATAGTCGATCCTATATAAGCTTGACATTTTCTATGGCTTGCTGGATCAAGTTTGGCCCTATTAGTTTAGTTTCTCCCACTTCGAACCACCCAATTGGCGATCTGCACTTGCACCCATACAAAGCCTCATACGGGGCCATTTGGATGCTGGAATGATAATTGTTGTTATAAGAAAACTCAATAAGCAGTAAGTGATCATTCCAACTACCTCCAAAATCCAACACACACGCCCGTAACATATCCTCGAAAGTCTGGATGGTACGCTCAGCTTGCCAATCAGTCTGCGGATGAAATGTTGTACTAATGCTCACCTGAGCCCCCAAACCTTCTTGGAAGGACTTCCAGAAATTGGCTGTAAACTGTGTCCCTCTATCGAAAATAATTGATACTGGGACACCATGGATTCGTACTATCTCTTTGACATAAAGCTTTGCATAATCTTCAGCGGCGTATGTAGTTCTGACTGGTAGGAAATGAGCTGACTTCATAAGTCTATCCACAATTACCCATATAGAATCATATTTATGCTTAGAACGAGGTACGCCTGCGATAAAGTCCATATTAATCACTTCTCATTTCCAAGTCAGAATTTCCATAGCTTGCAACAATCCGTTGGGCTTTTGATGCTCAATCTTCACCTGCTGGCAGTTAGGACATTGAGCCACAAATTTCGTTGTATCTTTCTTCATTCCATTCCACCAATATATGGATTTAAGATCATGGTACATTTTTGTTGCTCCGGGATGAACAAAATAACGGGAACAATGGGCTTCTTTTAAAACCTGATGACGTAACCCTGCAACATCGGGAACACACAACCTGCCTCGACATCGGAGAACTCCATTTTCAGAAATCTCAAAGGATGACTTTTTCTTCTGAGGAAGTGTATTTCTGTAATGAACTAGCATGGGATCCTCATACTAGCGCTCTTTCACCTCAACTACTAGTGACGAAATAGCTGAATTCTGAATGGTAGCTCCCATATTGCCCGAGTCCATTACCCGAACTCCTAGGCTAGCTAACTGCTGGAGCTTACGAGCTAACTCTCTTTTCTCTGGCTGAACATCACATAAACTTCCTATAGATCTACGGCTAAGAGCATCAGCCACAACGTTTGCCTTCCCAGGATGATATAGAATGCTAACATCGTAGTCTTTCAACAGTTCCAACCATCGCCTTTGCTGTAAATTCAACTCTTTCTGCTTGAAAATATACTGGAGGCTCTTGTGATCCGTATAAATATCAACATGAACAACTTACAAATAATGTCTCCACATCTTCAATGCATGAATCACCGCAGCTAACTCAAGATTATGGGTTGGATAGTTTTTCTCATGTTTTCGCAACTGCCTTGAAGCATAAGAAATCACCTTACCATGCTGCATCAACACATATCCTAGCCCAATGCCTGAAGCATCACAATAGACAACATAGCCTTTCAATCCTTCTGGAAGTGTCAGAACTGGGGCCGAAGTTAATCTATTCTTTAACTCTTAAAAACTGCATTCACAAGCATCCGTCCATTGAAATTTAGCTCATTTCTAAGTCAGCTTTGTTAGTGGTGCAGAAATAGAAGAAAAGCCTTCTACAAATCTTCTGTAATAACCTGCCAAGCCCAAAAAACTACAACCCGTCATAGGTGTTGTAGGCCTTGGCCAAGTCTTCACAGCTTCAATCTTCTGGGTATCCACCCAAATACCATCAGCTGAAATAATATGCCCCAAAAAGGTCACCGAATTCAACCAAAACTCACACTTTGAAATTTTTGCAAATAGCTCCCGAGCCTGAAGAACTCTAAGGACAGTACGTAAATGATCTGCATGTTCTTTCTTGGACCGAGAATATACCAGGATATCGTCAATGAATACAATCACAAACAAATCTAGGAAAGGCCTGAACACATTGTTCATCAAATCCATGAATGCTGCCGGTGCATTAGTTAGCCCAAACGATATTACCCGGAACTCAAAATGACCATATCTGGTTCTGAAGCCGTCTTAGGAATATCTTCCTCCCTGACTCTCACCTGATGATACCCGGATCTCAAGTCTATCTTTGAAAACCATTTAGTACCCTTCAATTGATCAAATAAATCATCAATCCTTGGAATCAGATATTTATTCTTGATCGTCACCTTGGTCAGTTGTCTGTAATCAATACACATTCGCAAGGAGCCATCTATCTTGGTTACAAACAACACGCGGGCTCCCCAAGGGGACGAACTAGGCCTAATACAGCTTTTCTCAAGCAAGTCCTTCAATTGTTCCTTCAATTCTTTCAACTCTGCAGGAGCCATCCTATAAGGAGGAATAGATATGGGCTTGGTATCCGGTAGCACATCAATAGAAAAATCTATCTCTCGCTCTGGGTGAAGGCCTGGAAGCTCATCCGGAAATACATCCGAAAACTCATTCACTACGGGGACAAACTGAAAAGTCAGTGATTTGGCTTCTATATCTTGAACCTGGACTAAATGATAAATACAACCTTTAGCAGTCATCTTCCTTGCCTTGGGATAGGAAATAAACCTACCTCTTGGAGACGTTGTATTACCCTTCCATTCCAAAACTGGTTCTCGTGGAAACTGGAAGCGAATCATTTTTGTTCTACAATCCACATTGGCATAGCAAGAAGCCAACCAATCCATGCCCATGATAACATCAAAGTCCACCATTTTCAACTCATGTAGATCAGCCATAGTACGATGATCACAAATCACAATGACACGATCTCTATATGCTCGACTAGCTATCACCGGTTCACCAACTGGTATAGATACCTCGAAAGGTTTGATTGACTCCGGTCTTACCCCAAATCGACCGTAAAATATAAGGAGTAACATATGACAATGTGGAGCCTGGATCAATCAATGCATATACATCATGAGAAAATACCAATAATATACCTGTGATGACATCAGGGGAGGACTCAAGATCCTGTCGCTTAGCCAGTACATAAATACGGTGCTGAGGACCACTAGAATCCAGTGCTCCCCCTCTTCCTCTACCACGGCTGACTGGTGCCTGTGAGCCCCATATAGATGATGAAGACCCAGTTGCTGACCCTGTGGCCTGAACCGTATCTCTACTACCTCTCGAGGGGCAATCACGCGCCATATGGCCTTGCTTACCATAGGCATAACAAGCATCTGAACCTAATCGGCACTGACCCCAATATAGCTTCCCGCACTGAGAGTATCATTGTAGGGGTGGTCTTGCCTGGCCCGAGTCACCCTTGTAATGAGAACCCAAAGCTCTGAAACTCTGACCCAGTCCAGAGTGGATAGGTCTATCAAATCTCTGACCTGCAAACCGTGGAGGCGTACTAGTCATGGAATGGCCTGAATGCCTAGAAAACTGCTATCTTTGCCCTCCTCTGAACTTACTAGTCAGACCCGAAGATCTAGCCCTCTTGCTATAACCTCTATCATGCTCACGCTCGCTTCTTTGCTGTTGTTGTCGTTCCTCAAGATGCCGGGCATGAGCCTGAATACGAGAAATATCCATATCGTCTTGAAGTGCGGCAGTCAAGCACTTGTCCATCAAATGTGGCCCTAAGCCACTCACAAACCGATGAACACGGTCTCCCATATCCGCTACCATAGCTAGAGCATACCTAGCCAAAGAATTGAAGCGGAGGCTATACTATAGGGCACTCATGTTTCCTTGCCTAAGATTCAAGAACCTGTCAGCTCTAGCCCGCCGAACCTCTGGAGGCAAGTAGTGTCGGAGAAACGCATCAACAAACTCTTGCCATATCGGCGGGGGTGCATTGACTCTTCTAGAAGACATCCAAACCATATACCAATGGACCGCAACATCCCGTAGTCTATAGGAGGCCAACTCTACCGATTAGACGTCCAAAGCATGCATTAACCCAAGTGTCCTCAATATTCCATCAATAAAGCTTTGAGGGTCCTCATCTAGTTTGGACCCAAAGAATTTCGGAGGGTTTAAGCTAATAAAATCACGGGCTCTAGCACTGACTGCCCTATCACCATGACCGATACCTTACCGCTGGGCTTGAGTGGCGACTAACTGAGTCAGCAAATGGATAGCCTCTTTCACTTCTTAGCCTGAGGCATCTGGTGGAGGAACTGGGGTTGCTGGAGCTGAAGCTGAGGCTCGCTCTTGCTCCTCTGAAATTGGCAACGAGTGAGAGGACCGAGATGGAACCTCATTCTGGGGCTCACCCTCCTCTATATCTGTTGGCGATACTCTCTCAGTTCGCCTTCCTGCCACTGTCTTGCCCTTTTAGGCTGCTGTAGGTTTTCTCTTTACAAGCATTGCTGAAAACATAACACATAGTTAAGAAAAGAGAAATCCTTATATCATAGCTCTATCGCACGATCTATGAAAAAAGAAGGTCATTCATTCCTAAATTCCCGCAGCCTTTTCTTTATAAGTGTGGCACGCAACAAACCCATAAACAAGACTCTACTGGACACGGCTCGTAGACACACCCTAGGACGGAACTGCTTTGATACCACTTTTGTCACGACCCAACCGGAGGGCCATGACGGGCACTCGGAGCTACCCCACCGGGCACCCCTCATCATACCTTCACAATCATATCTAGGTGAGCCACATGGCTAACTCGCAATTCCTATGCATCAATAATACAAATCTCATCGGGCTAAGGCCCTTTTATGTCAACATCATCGACTATGCCCACATGCATATACACAAGCCGTCAAGGCTAAAAAAATGATATACAAAAATACGAGCCGACAAGACTGAGAGACATCTAACTATACACAACTGCCTACGAGCCTCTAGAAAGAGTATGTAACATCATAAAGATAGGATAGGACCCCGCCATACCCAAGTATGTACACAAAAGAATAGCACCAACCGCTGTAGCTCCGAATCAAATGGAGCTCCTCTAAATAGTCTCTGATAAAGCAGCCTAAGGGTTGAGTTTGTCTCCCTGTCCACCTGCGGGCATGAACACAACGTCCACGAACAAAAGGACGTCAGTAGAACAATATTCTGAGTATGTAAGGCATAAGTAATAACATGATAAAAGCATGAAGGATAACATGAGATAGAAGGGCCATGAGATAAAAGAGCCATTTATACCTCTTGAGACGTTCGTCATATTTACTTATCCCTTTCTCTAAAGAAGACCTTCCATACATATACATATACATACATATATAAATAGCATCATCATTATAACGTACCCGGCCTTTTCAGGACTCGGTGTGTAACATACCCGGCCATAATAGGACTCGGTGTGAAGCGTACCCAGCCACAATGGGACTCGGTGTTATTCATACCCAACTGATCAGTGGTGTGCACAATAGACATCATACCCGGCCACAAAGGGACTCGGTGTTACAACGTAGCTTTATATATATATATATATATATATATATATATATATATATATATATATATATACACACACACACATAAGTAAAAGCAACATCGTCATCATCATTTTCACTATATCTTTCCTTAGAGGATCAACTGTCATAGGATGGAATTAATGATATCAAGAACTATGAGTTTTAGTGTTTTTAGGAATGAAGTCATCATGGAAGACATTATGGATTTCACGTATAGGTGTACAACAATGGGATCATGCCTTAAGAAAGAAGGGTTAGCCTTACATACCTTTATGTCTTCTTAACTACTTAACATTTACCTCCAAAACCCGAAGGAGCTATATTCAAGAAGGTTCATAGCAAGGTTAGGTCTCAAAGACACTCTCAAGTCCAAACTAGTATAATTCGTAAGCTAGCGAAAATTGGGCAGCTGTAGCGGTTCTATTTTTTCCGATTCATATTTGCACTTACCTTATTTAAAAAGAAAAGTGTCTCGGGGAAGTACGGTTGTCAATCGTACCGGGAAAAAGGAAAAAATATACTTCTATGTGGATAGTACTCTAAATGAACTTATTTCAGAGTTGCCACCTAATTTTTAGGAAATTAGGAAAAATCAGTTCGAAAACGGTTCATTTAAAGCTGTTAAGTTTTAAAAGAATCCTAATCTAACCAAAGTATGGGTAAGGGTTCTTGTGATCCCCCGGGGAAGGTGTTAGGAACCCCGTATTAAGGATCCGTAAAATACGGTTCACCTACGGGTTCTAATAATATGTCTATGTAGATATAAATTGGTTGTCACGACCCATTTCAGCCTAGGTCATGGAGGCACCTGCCTTTCCCACCTCGGTAGGCGAACCCTTAACTCAACATTCACAATAAACTAAAATAGCAGAAGAAAGTAAAATAACGTAAATCTCACACATAATATAATGTTAACAAGTACGGAAGTAAATGAAATCCACCCCAGTATCTGGTTTGGTCATACAAGAGCATCTAAATCCAAATACTAAAGGTCTGAATAATAATACATAAGTTGTCGCAAATCATGTCTTTGAGTGAAAAGCAAGACATAAGTAACAGAAGAGTCTTCGAGGTCAGCGGACGCCATGCTCATCCTGGAAAACTCAAGTGGAAGCTGAAGGGTCGATTAGCCACGAGTCGGAGAAGTGAGATCGGCCGATACTCTCATTCATAAAAGAATGCAGCAAGTGCAGGTCAGTACAAACAACAGTACCGGTAGGCATCATAGGCCGACTAAGCATAGTTAACACAATTCAGAAAATAACGCAGACAAACAAGTAAACCAATCACGCATGACACAGTATATTCGTGACTGAGTATCCGTCAACAACTATGTAAGTATCTAACCCCAATATAATAAGTCATAATATATCCAATCCTGAAACAATCACCACAATAGAATCATCACAATCCAATCATCAACAACACAATCGTCACAATACAGTCATCACGACATCTCACTCAAGTCATAATGCAATGCAGTGCAACAATGGTATGAATGTGATGCCATGCCATGCTATGCAAATGAGGTGTACACATGCACTCCGGACAAAAATATCGACTTCTCGGTAGCACAACCCAACGTGACTCGCGAAGTCTAACAGACAGATGGGACCCTAGCTAATTGCTCACAGGAGGAGTCTCACCGGCACCACCCTGGGGGACCCGCGGAGCCTATGCACTAACAACGATTCCGGAATAACATCGAAAGTGGCCATGCAACAACGATGCTCGAATATAACCATCGGACATCGGCCTCCTCACAATCACTCAAAAGAGTTGTCAAATATCAGTTTCATAAATCAACGATTCCGGAATTGAACCTCAGACATCGGCCTCCTCACAATCACTCAAGTAAAAGTTTATCAAGTGTCAATTTCATATAAACAACGATTTCGGAATGGATCTTCGGACATCGGCCTTTTTCACAATCACTAAAGTAAAAGAGTTTATCAAATATTAGTTTTTCTCAATCAATGGCACCGGATCATCACCGAATATGTTAATCACCAACAGTCGAATTCAATATCACCAATACCACAACGGTTATGCCAACAACGTATCACATTACAATACCAACAGTGGGTATGCCAACATATATCAATAACTCAAGTACCAACAGTGGCTATGCCAATAATATATCAAGTACAAGTACCAAAAACGGGTATTTCAATCCTATTCCAAATCAGGACAACGAGCAAAATTCTATATCTACCAACTACACATGGCATCAAGCCAACACAATTGAACAATCGACACGCATAACGGGGTGGCTAGTCCCAACACACATCAGGGCCCAACCTAAGGCAATATCCATCCCAACTCCACACCCGAAAGTTCACATGCTGTCTCCGACATTATAATATAAATATGTGATTCACTTACCGAAGTCTCACCAAAGGTAAACCATAACCTACCTGGACTGACGAACCGCAACACCAACAAGTCACTCTATCGCCTTGCCCTTCCTCTGAAGCTCAGAACCAAAGTAGTCTACGCATAATCGAATTCTAAGTTAGAAATCATGGAGAATGATTCTAATATTACTATGATATCAATTAGGTCCATTTTAACCCTAGAAATTAGAGAAACGGGCCCACAAGGGCGAAACGGGATATTCGCGGGTAAAATACCAAATTGAATCCTAGGTAATCATAACCTAATCATTAATTGTTGATTTAGCTCAAGAATTATCCCCAAATCTGATTTCTAGTAAAAACCCCCAAATTGGGTATGAACCCTAATTCTCCAAATCCGAAATTCAATGCTAAAAGTGAAAAATATGGGCTTACTCAGCTTAGATTCATCACATTTTATCATTAATAACATCAATTTGTCAAGAATAATCTTAGAGAAAAATCTCGCAAAACCCTCCTTCAAATTCCATTTCTAAGGGATTGAAAAGGGAATGGAAAAGTCTAAGATGATTGTGATTAAAGAGAAGTAAAGGATTAGACAAGGTTTTACCTCCAAGAATTTCTTCAATTTGTCTCCAAGAACAGCTTTCCCAACCCCCAATATCGAGATATGAAATAATGAGGGTCTAAGAGTCATTTAAGGCTTATTTAATGAACAAATCATCGCCGTCACCACCGTTTATGCGGTACTGGACCACCCAGTGCGTCGCCCCGGCCCGCTCACTGACGACTTCGGCGGTTAAGCCAAAATGGTGGGACCGCTTCGCGACGGGGCTACCGCCCCAGTGGTGCTGGTGCCGCCAAAGCGGACACCAGACACTAGAACTTGGCCTAAGTTTTTCGTTTCGATCCGATTTTTCAACTAACTCCCGAGGCTATCTGCTCACATACCAGATACCTAGACCCACATAAAAACGTGCTATGAATGCGCCTGTGGCCTCGAAATTTCCAACGGAGGTCTCGTTGACCGAGTCAACCACCGATGCCTTAATTCCCATTTCCCATCCAATGTCCCGAAATGCATCCGAATGCATTGGGAACCGAATCAAATGCACACACAAGTTCTAAATGACTATTCGGACCTCTCGAAATTGATGGAATTCTGAAAAAGGTTCGTTGGCTAAAAAGTCAACTTTGGGTCAACCACTTTTACTTTTAAACCTATATTTTCACCAAAGTTACCCGACTCCAGTCTAGACACCTCGGGAAGCATGTCAACGGTCTCCTCAGGTCAAAAGTGAGCCAATCAATGCTCGAGAACGGGAAAAGTGCCAAAAGGACTATAACGACCAAACGGGTCGTTACATCGGTTGTGATAAAAATAGTTATACTTTATATTTTCGCAAATAAAAATTAGTCTTTCATGCAAAAATGCCTCTTTTCAAAGATCAAGAGTGGTAAAATTTTGCCCAAAATTGGGTGTTTAGGGTATCGGACTAGAACACTTAGACTAATACCCGAAGGCTCTTAGCCTTAGTAGGACTCTACGTAAGTTCACCCAAAAATAGTTTTGAAAAAATGTTTCGAAGTATAAGAAAATAGTTTTTAAGAAAATAATTTAGATACACTGTTATAGTCCATATACATATATGTACTCCATTTTTTATTTCTATGATTTTAGCCAATTTTTATTCTTTTAGCCTAAGTCTAAATAGTCATATTAGTATCACAAATTATGTCCAAACTGTCCATACGTCAAAGTCCACATGTTTTCGTAAATGTTCAAATCAGTTCCAAATTTTACAAAGTCGGCAGTTTGGTCCTTTTAAAATAAAATCAGTCCCAATTTGCCTTATTCTTTACAACTATGTCTTAATTTTGTTGCAAATTCATTTTTTGGCGATTTTAGAATACGACAATCTCATAAGGGTTCCAATTGGCACAATAAATAGGCAAGTAGGAATTTAAAAATGCATAATTTAAATGGAGATAGAGAGATTGGGCCGATCAAGCCCAAGAAGAAATTATTTATGCGATCGGGTTCATCTTAAATCCAACGTATGCTCCATTTTTTGCTCCAAGGTAGAGGTTGACTCGATCTAGATTCGTTAGTGGGCCCCATTGGGACCTACCAACGGGTTTGAATGGGCAAGGACAAAAAACGGGTATGCGCAATATTGCTATACATTCATGAATTAAACTAATTGCTATACATTCATGAATTAAACTAAGTATAAAAAATGGAAATTACTATAGTCGCTACACAAGCAAAAATAAATTACAATTTATTTTGGACTGATCCACTTAATAACGCAAAATGACGGTAAATGATCAAAATAGTCCAAATGAAAAAATAGGCCCAAAGCAATAGAAATGACAGATCGAGTACAGAAACACAAGTGTCAGGCCCGAGTCCTTATTTTTCCTCAAGCTTTCTAAGTACCAATGTAATGACCCACCTGGTCGTTATAGTGCTTTTGACCTAATTACCCATGTTGATCTTTCCCCAAGTTGCGTTAGTATGATGTAGGACCTAATAAAGTCATTGGGTTGGGTTCCGCAAGGTTCGAGTGTAAATTGAGTCATTCATGGAGAAACTAGTTAAGTTGATGAGTTAGAGTTGACCATGGTCAACGTCAAGTTAGGATGACCCCGTGTCTATGTTTTGGAAGTTCCAATATGTTATTATGATGATTTTGAACCTGGCCACAAGTTTTGGTGAGGTTCCAAAGAGTTTCAGATGGGTTTGAGATTTAGTCGCGCTCGTATTCGGTGTTTTCTCCGGAGGTCTGTGGATAAAAAGTGGCTCTAGATTGGTCATCTGACATTTTTTTTGAGTGAGTTTGAACCATTAGATCCATATCAAAATTACGAAGCTATAGGAAAAAGAATCATCGCGTTTCGCCTCCGGATGAGGAAGTTATGCCCGTTTTTGTTCGGGCTGTTCCAGCTGGCCGCTGGCAGCGGCCAGAGGACCGCTATAGCGGTCTGATAACCGCCACAGCAGTTTGGTGACCGCTGTAGCGACCCAACTGGGCAGTAGGTCCGTTGTTAATGTCTTTTTTTTTTCTTCAAGTTTTTCCCATCCTAAACCCAAAAACACTTCCTTAGAATGTGAGAGGCTATTTTCCTAGGGCTAGGGTGAAGTTCCTCCTTGAAGGTAAGTGCAAACCCTCATGTGATTCATTATCATTCCTTCTTTAAATCCCATGGCAAGCTTAAGCTCCATTAATGGTGGGTGCAAGATTAGAACCCAAGAATTGTTGAAATCTTGAATAGTTGAAGGGTTGGGAGATAACAATGGAAAAGCATTCACAATTACTTTGGGGTAAGATTCTAACCTAGTATTCATTATTTATTTGTCGATTATCATTATCTCATAGTCATCCTATACACTAATTGTGAAGAACTAATGGGTTAAGAACCCTAGGACTAAAAATAGAAAAGATGAATTTGAATATCTTGTGATGAATAGAATTCCATGAAATTAAGATTGAAGGTTAACTAGATGATGGGTAACATAATTGTGCACTAAATTTTCCGTTTTACCCTCATGAACCCGGATTCACATTGTAGGGGTATTTTGGGTATTTTTCTAAAAGTATAGCATTATGGGTATCGTTGGACCCGTTTAGACTTGTAGAGTACTATTTTGACTATATTGTATCTGAATTTTCAATAAAATTATAGTTTTTCCCTTGTGGCTCGGATTTGGCTATTTTGGGTCTATTTTTGAGTTTTGGGTAAAACTATGGCGATATGGGTATCCTTAGATTTTTTTTCTAATATAGAATTCATCTTTGATAGACATTAATCATTTTGAGGTTCTCCAAAGAGAAGGCAAGGCTAAGGTTTGGCGTTTCGAGACTATTGCTCGGCATTCCAGGTAGGTTACGGCTTACTTTAGTTAGACTTTGATTAGCGAAACGTATGTATTGTATAGAATTGATGGGAGAAAGCATGAATAGGTCTTTGGGCATGGTGTTTTGGTTGGATATTAACTAGGTTTGTATGACTTCTGATTTTATGGGCTCGTCGCCATTACGTTATGTACTGAAATATGAGGTGTAATTGTATTCATACTGTGGTGATTCGGGATGGATTTCTATTAGGTTGATTATTCTTGATGGTGGCTTGTTTCCCTGTTATTGGATTAGGCTTATTGCTTAAATTGTCGTGTTGTACTCAGTTTCCTTTTATTGTGACATATATTATCGGAGAAAGGAAGGATAATGAGTTTAGGCTTGAATTGTGATATAAACTTATGACAGTACGTAGATGAAAACTTGATATATGATTTACTGTTGATGATAATATATAGAAAAGTGGAGCTTCTTGGTGATACAAGACTTAGTTATGAGGCGTACTTGCTACGTGTGGAAGTAAAGAGGGACATAGACTGTTATGTTGATTGAGACGGTTTGTATGATTCATTTCATGTCTGAGTTGATCCAAGTCTTGATATGACTTGTGGCTTTGTGACTTGTACCTTCACTGTTGCTTTATTGGTTTGCATTGATTTACCATGTTTACACTCATTTATGCATTCATGCACTCATGCATGATGGAAATGGTTGGGAAGATTTGTGGCATGATGCCTTGTGTTTGACATTGATATTACTAATTGTTCATAGTCCATACATACTAATGAACTGGAATACGTTGAGGCATACATTGTGATGTGAAATTAATGAAGAAGTTAATATAATCTTCTAGTTGAATTTGTGATACTATTTGGTACATGGTACCTGATGATTTGAGTATGGATAATAAGAGGGCAGGAAATACCGTTACGTACAGATGTATGGAAAGGAACATATGTGACCTAGATTATAGCTCGTGGCCCGAGGTTCATTCCGAAAATGAGGGATACATTGATGTGGCCCGCGTCCGAGGTGCTTTGCGGAGCGGAGGTTTATGCTCGGGTCCGAGGAGTGAATCCAGAACAAGTGGTACATGGACACCATGGGTGCCCTGCAGGTCATGACTACTGAGCTATGACATCAGTAGCATGTGTGTATAGTGTGTATTTGGCCAGTGCATTGCATTACATTGCTTTGCACATCATCATATTTTGCATTGCACATCATCACATTTTATTCTGCATTACTATATGCTCGTCTGTTTCTAATTTTGGTATGGATGTTAAATGCCTATTGTAATATAATGATGACCATTGACTGAGTAAAATTGTGGATTAGTAACCCTACCTAGGGAAGGAACTTGGGCTTGTGATTATCAGGTGAAATTATTGAAACTTGACAGACTTGTGGGTTAGAAGCTTCATCTTAGGTTGTGACTCTGTTATGGGATATTCTGTGACTTGAATTTGAGTATTAAGTGCCTATCTGTCTATCTTATTGATGCTTACCATTACATAGTATTTGTACTGATACTACCTTGCTGCACCCTTTTTGAGTGCAGATTGTGTTCCAGAGATTTCATCCAGATTACAACTCTAGCTTGAAGCTAGTTTGCTCGATCAGATCCGAGGGTGAGCTTCTGTCCATGCCATGCCACCTAAAGATCTCTCTTTCCAGATGTCTATTTTTATTCCAGACATCATTTGTTATTATAGTTGAGATATACTTCATTCTTTAGACATTATTAGTTAGAGTCCTTGTACGATGACTTTCAGATTTTGGGGTGTAATAGTTAGACTTCCGCACTTATATTATCTATTAATTATGAATTGTTTATTTATTTATTCATTCACATGATCATTGATTGTTTAAGTATAAATGATTAAAGAAGTTAAAATTGGCTAATGATTAATGGGTTAACGGATAAGGATTCGCCCACTAGTGATAATAAGGCAGGTGCCCGCACGATCGGTAATTAGGGTCGTGACAACCAAACTGTGATATGCACAGTATACAACTAATATAT
>NC_081346.1:48466862-48496876 GCF_029784015.1 Lycium ferocissimum
AACAATCCCCCCAGCAAAACAAAAACCCCCCCGTTATAAAGCACCCCCAAATTAGTAGGTTTGTTAGAAGAAAAAAATTTTTTTAAAAAGGCTAGTTCTTGGTCTTGGAATTTCTTCCTCTTGGCGAATGGTGGGTTGTTCTTGCCTTCCAAAGCTTAGCAGTTTTTCTAGTGAATGGAGTAGATGATAGAATGGTCACTTAGTCATCTTTTATTACAACTAATAGCCAACCATGTGGCCATGGCCCTCCCTAAGGTGGCCGGCCACATGGCCTCTTTTATTTCCTCGACTTCTTTCAATTGGTGGCTTTCCTGGAAATTCCGTCTTTGGTCCCGAAGTTTCTTTGATGTTTCCATACCAATTACATCATACACTTGAGTCCCTACGACAAATCGAAGGTCACACGTCTTGACTTCGCATCCGGAATGGTCTTAACCCTAACTTTTCGTAGTTAACTTGAATGCGTCCCGTCGTCGAAATACGGGATGTGGGCCTCGAAAGGCGCCCGTGCCAATGCTCGAATGATAAGCTTGTTATTGTGTCTGAACTCCACCAAGGGCAAGTGCTGATCCCGATGGCCACAAAAATCAATGACACACGCTCTCAACATGTCCTCAAGCACTTGAATGGTCCGCTCGGACTGGCCATCGATGCAGGGATGGAAAACACATACTAAACTCCAATCGGGTACCCGACTCATAAGCGAAATGCCCTCGAATCGGGAAGTGAAGATAGTACCCCGATCAGATACAATAGAAATAGGGATCCTATGTAGTGTCTGTATCTCGAGTATACATCTTAGCTAACTTCTCCTTGGTCTAGGAAACACAGAAATAGAAACAAAATGAGCGGACTTAGTCAACGATCCCTTTATCCTTTGAACGAGAATCAAACTTGCCAAAGGTCTTCGGAAGACATGAAAACATCCATGGTGATCTTCTCCCACTTTCACTCGGGAATGGGCTTCTCGAAACACCCCGTCGGGTCCCGCTGGTGCTCATGCTTTACTGTTGACAATTTCCATACTTAAGCCACAAAATCAACTATATCTCTCTTCATACGACGCCACACGTAGTGTTTGTCTCGTATCGCGGTACATCTTAGTCGCTCAGGATGAATGGAATAGCGAAACTATGAGCCTCGAGATGAATCAACTGAACCCGAGTCACCAACGGGAGGAACACACACGCATCCTCTAATCCTTAGAATGCCTCGGAATCGATCACGGTCTCACTTGGCCTCTTTCTCACAAAACCTTATTTCGGATCTTGCTGTTGAGCATGCTCGAGCGATGAGCCTTGATCCAATCCAATCAATGATGACCTCGCCTCAATACGGATAAGATCACACCCGAGGCTGAAATATCCAAGACGGACGCGGTAGCCGAGTACGAGCCTTCATGACTAACGGATGCTCGGAAATAATCAATCGAGCCTAAACTTCCCATACTCGGCTAACACTTGCGACTCAAGGCATTAGCCACCCATCTTTTGAGCACTTTTCCGGCATGATATAGAATAGAGATGTCATAGTCCTTGGGGAGCTCCATCCATCGGCGGCCCATTTTGGAATTAAGATCTCTCTAGGTAAACACATCTTGAAGGCTATGGTGAACGATGAAACACCTCACAATGGACTAGCTAGAAGTAGTGCCTCCAAAGCCCAGACGAAGTCTACGGCTAGCAACTCCGAGTCATGGGTAGGGTAATTCTTCTCGTGAACTTTCGCCCGGCCGGGAAATATAAGCTATCACTCTATCCTCCGTGCACCACCCACCATCAACACCGCGCCCAAACGGCGTCCATCGATGACCGAGCGAAATCCTTTCCCCACGGTTAAGGCTAGGATCGAAGGCGTGGTCAAAATGAGCTTGAGCTTTTAGAAACTCTCACTACAATCATCCAATCCCCTTTGAAAAGGAACATCCTTACAAGTCAATGCAGTGAGGATGGCTTCGGTGGAAAGCAAAACTCTTCACAAAGTGACGGTGTGTGGCTAAACCCACGGAATTAATCTCGATAAGTAGTGGGCCTCGCCCAACCCCTCACAACCTCAATCTTTTATGGATCAGCCATAATCACCTTCTTGGACACCATATGGCCCAAGAATGCCACAGACTCCAACCAGAACTCACACTTAGAAAATTTAGCAAACAAGCTATGTTTCTTCAACAACGAAACGGTACGAAGATGGCTCTAATCTCTACCTCTTGGAATACCGAAGAAGTCATCGATAAACACAATCACGGAATCGAACGACCTAAGATACCATTCATTAAGGTCATAAATACAGCCGTGGCATTAGTAAGCCCGAAAAGACATCATTAAATATTCATAGTGGCCATATCTCATCAAAATTGTCTTCGGAATATCATAAAACCTGTATTAATTGGTGATAGCCGGAACGCAAATCAATCTTAGAAAACACCGAAGCACCACGGAAGGTAGTCAAATAGATCATCGATACGAGGCATAGGGCAATTATTCCGGATAGTGACCTTGTTCAACTGGCGGTTATCAATACACATCCTCATGGTCCTATCTTTCTTCTTTGCAAATAACATTGGAGCATCCCGAGGGAACGAACTTGATGCAGTGAACCTTGTTCAATAAATCCTATAATTATTCCTTAAGCTCCCTCAACTCGACAGGTGCCATCCGATATGGGGGGATGGAAATGGGACGAGTGCCCGGGTCCATATCAATACAAAAATCAATGTCGCAATTGGGTGGCATACCTGGCAAATCTGACGAAAATACCTCCTTGGATTTGCTCACAATAGGGATAGACTCAAGGGGTGGAGATGCAACAGTCGTATCACGAATATGCGCCAAATACGCTAAATACCCCTTACTTACTAACTTCTTCGCCCGAAGGAAGGAAATGATCTTCTTCGGGTCGACTGGGAATACCTCTCCACTCAAGCCTAGGAATGCCCGGATGGCTAAGTGACTATCTTGGCGTGACGATGCCTAATATCGCACGATAAGGAGAAAGCCAAAGACATACCCAATATAATATCAAAGTCCACCATATCAAGAATCATCAAATCTACCCAAGTGTCGTACCTCATAAAAGTAACCAAACAAGACCGGTAGAGTCGATCAACAACCACAGAATCTCCGACCGAAGTAGACACATGAAGAGGTATATTTATGCTATCACAAGGCAAATCCCAACCAACGACATGAAATGCAGATACATACGAATAAGTGGATCCGGATCAACAAACAAAGCCGCTCTATGACGGATAAAAATGGTATTCGAGATCACGGCATTCGGGGGCCTCGCCCTCGTGCCTGCCAGGAAACAAGTAACAATGGGATCCACTATGCCCAGTCTAGGATCCTGTCACGACCCAACCCCGTAGGCCGTGACTAGTGCCCGAGCTGGGCACCCATACGCGCTCACTAACCAAATTCGGCATACAAATGACTCGTACATAAATCGGTATCGGACGTGGATCCAAACTACGCATACAAACATATCTTGCATCGGCTTCGTAAGGCTATCATAATATACATAACGTAGCAAAGCATACATACACGCGACAAGGCGCCCGCCACGGCGGATGGGCCGCCCAAACACAACTTGCTCAACGCGCATCCGAATAAACCGTACATAACCCACATCTATGTCTACAGACCTCTGTTACAGAACAACAGAATCAGATGACGGGACAGGGCCCCGCCGTACCCTGAATAAACATAATCATATACATCGGAAGAATATATACCCAAAATATTGGCTCCAGAACAAAGGGAGCACTCTGAACAGCAGAATGGAAATCCTACGCCGGTGGATCACCAAAGTCTGTACCTGCGGGCATGAAACGCAGCCCCCGAAGACAGGGGGTCAGTACGAAATATGTACTGAGTATGCAAAGCAGAAGGTACAGTAAACAGAACTGAGTCATAATCGAAACAGAAGTACAGAAAGTAGGCATAATAACTGAAATATCAAAGCGCTTGCGTCTGACATACAAATCATACATAGGAGATACAGAAGACAAATGTAATGTTCATCATATACATACCGTAACACATCATAACATCATAACCGATCATGTATGACCGATGTGGGACGCCTAAACCAATGTGGGATTTGCCTAAACCGATGTGGGATTCGCCTAAACCAATGTGGAATTTGCCTCATCATTGGGTTTGCCCCACCATTGGGTTTGCCCCACCACCGGCTCCGATTCCAACTGATCATATTCCAGAATCCATACATATAACATATAACGTAGCATATATACACAGTACCCGGCCGAAAGGGGCTCGGCGTACCGGACACATCATAACACCATAATATATACGCGGTTCCCGACCGAAAAGGGGCTCGGCGAACCGGACACATCATATTTCGAATACATCAACGGAATACAAACTATACCTCATAAAGTGCGTACGATAACATAACCGGCCCGGACTTGGCGAAAAATGTAACAACAGAATACACGAACAAAGTTATGAGTAACCAAATACGGTTTAAAACAATTTCAAAGACTTAATATGTTAATCACACGAACCATCGTTTATAAGCCAAAACGGTAGTCAAATCAGATTTTCTTCCGAATATCACTCGGGAGCATATCAAACCGAACTTCAGAAATCATAGTTACGTACCAAAATCATGTGCATAAGATCATTATCATAAACTTAAAAGGTAGGTAAACTGATCATACTTGAAATCGGGATAATAGTCATATCATATTCTTGCAAAAGTCATCAGAAGTACGTAAAGGAAAGTCGCGGGACCCACGGACGGGTGTCGACCCGAGCCGGGCCCGCCTATGGAAAACATAGTCATCATACATCATGGAATCATTTTTGAACATATCGAAGCGATCCGGTTCTCGTTCGTGAAAGTTACGGACTTTCGTAGTTTTTAATCATTTAGGAACAAAACTCTTTTAAAAATCAAACTTTTATGCAACTTTTGAAACTTAGTCATACAAAAGACATAAAGGCCAATATTTCATCATATCATGCATACGAAGACCAAGAAACAAATAAGAATCACAGACATGGTCGGATCGCGAGAGTAGAATTTCCTCGAGGCTCGTATCATAGCCTATTTACGACTAAGGCATGCCAAAAGAAGGAAGGGTTGCGCTTTACATACCTCGTCTGCTCTCCAAGCTAATCCAAACTCCAACCTATGTCTCGGACTCCCCGAGGTCTACAAATAAGTCAACGGATATCAATTATTAGCTATAGCCATTTAGGCATTTAATTCCAAATTAGCCCTTAATTCTACGAAATTTGGGCAAGATTTCCCTGTAAATACACCAACCCCGAGAATTTAACTCGGCCAAATCAACAACAACAACAACAACAACCAACCTAGCAACATCAATAATCAATCCGAAAGGCAACATAACATTAATAACCCTCTTTTACATCATTCAACAACATTCATTATTTCAATTCAACGGCTTACATTCAAGCCAACATTATCGCTCATACATTCCAATACCAACCCAAGCCCATACCAACAACATTCAAGAACATTTTAAACAATTCATACAATATTTCCAACAATCCAACAAAGGCTCCAATTTGCCCGAAAACAGTCCCAAATCCGAGAGCCTCACTATAACCCATTCCTCACTTCCAAATCATGATTTGCACCAACAATTTACACTCTAACAATGCCATTCTCTTAAATATAAAAATTACATCAAAAGCACATTAACTTCCAAATCACCCATACAATTACAACATCAATCTTGAATCATTAAACTCTTATTTCCAACATAGAATTCATAACGACAACAACTAAAATACTAATTAACATTAATCCATTCTTGTCACATAATATGGCCCATTTTCGGCCAACACTACATATATACATATTGATGATTCTCATTCATTTCTTCACACTACACAACTAAACATGCTACTAGACTTTAATTCATCACTTCAACACAACACAACACAACACACACACACAACCACACACACTCACACACATGGCCTCAACTCCAACATGCCATATTTCATGATTTTCATCCATTTTAGCATACTACAACATGTATACAACCTTTATAACACATAAAACATGATTAATTCTTACCTTTCTTCTTCAACTTCACAAATAGGCTGGGGTTTGCGATTGACAAAACGGATGGTTGGATGACCCGAATCCACGCTACTTAGGGGCCTCAACTTAGTGGGTTTGAATCAAAGAAATAATTTTTGGATGGCTAAAATTGGACTTGAAATTCCAAGGGTTGGCCGAATGGTCCCTTATGCTCATCCAAGTTTCTCTTTTTTTTCTAAGTGTGGAATGAAGAAAGATGAACACTTAGTCATCTTTTATGCTCCCACACATATTACACAAGTGTCCATGGCCCACACATGTGTTGGACCAATTAAAATTGGCCACAAAAATGTGTGGGACCATTTGAAGGTCACACGGCCACAAGGCCAAGATTGCATGATTTTCAACTTTCAACAATTCCACTTTTGGTCCCAAATTTTCCTAATTGTTCCATACCAATAAACTCATGAACAACTTGTGTCTCAAAACGAAATCGAAGGTCAAAAGTCTCGACATTGTATCCCGGAATGGTTTTGTCCCTAACTTATCATAGTCAATCCGGATTGTCCCAATGTACAAAATGTGGGATATAACATCCTCCCACCCTTTAGAACATTCGTCCTCGAATGTTAAATTAGCCTTACAGGATCTTATAAACACTCGGGGGAGTTTCTTTTACAATTATCACAAACAGTTCATACATCAATTAGCATAACCAATTAAAGAGTCTAAATTACCTGTACCCGCATCTGGTGGCGCCTCCTGATCCTGTCCACGGGTCAACGCATATAGGCGGTTCGATGGACCGCCAGAACTGGAGGCTCCGCCACGGCCTCTCCCACGGCCGGCTGGCGTCGGTGTGCCCCTCCCCATCAGGCGCATAGCTACGGAAGGGGAAGACAAACCTGCAGCTGACTCAGTAAGCTGGGCTGCACCACCTGGACCGCCCCTGTACGGACACTCTCTCTTAAAATGACCCTGGCCACCACAGTAAAACAAGCGCCCGTGGCACGACAACACCCCCGTGCAGTGATACCTCCCACGCAGGAACACGAGGTCCGGGCGGCCTCATCCGACTACCGGAACCTCTCGTCCAACCGTGAGCCCGAAACCCCGGAGCTCGGCCTCGCCCTCGAATATCCCGCACCCTCCGATCTCCGCCGCCGTGAACCGTGGGGGTGTACTCCGTGCCGGGCCGGGAAGGGTGTCCGGCTATGCCGCCGCCGAGGTCGCCGCCTCGAGACTCTCCGTATCACCTCAAAGCAGATCTAGCCCTCTTGGCCGGCCCCCATCATAATCCTATCGGCCGACGCCCCCGTGTCGCTCCTCCATACCCCGGCGCATGTGCTCGAATCCGTGCGATGTCCATCCCCGACGGGGCCGCCATCACCGTACAACCACAACCAAGTAATCATCCGCCCCTATCACAACCGGTGCATCCGATCCGTCATATCGCCACATAAGCGGCGCATATCCGGCCGCCGAATCAAACTCCAACCATACTCCCGGGACGCTCCTCGCCCGCCGCTCAACAACAGAACCGTCTACCCCCGGCCCGCCTCATCTCCGAGGTAGAAACGGGGTGAAGGCCCCTCGTGAACTCGCCCCATACCGCCGGGAGGGGCACCCTCACCTCTCGGACAACATCCAGACTCGTACCGCTAGCCGCCACATCGTGCAACCGATAGGATGCCATCTCAACCGACTCGTCTCGGAAGCACTAATCAATCGCAAAGGTACGCCGCATCCGTCGATGAACTCCCCGAGGGTCCTCTCGCGGGCTTTGACCCGAAAACTCGCGGGCCACAAGCGTAAAAAATCACGGGCCCTCTGACAGTCATATCTATCCGCACGATCACCCCCTGATCCGTGCCTGTGAACTTGGGCCGCCATCAATTCGGTCAATAACCGGACCGCATCTCGCATCGCCCGATCCTCCGCTCCTGGCTGAGGAGCCGAGGCTCGGTGCTCGAACCTCGGGGCCGGCGGTGGAGCCGCTCGTCCCCGGGCACCGTGGTCGCCCAAATCCCCTCGATATCGGCGGGGTAGCCGAACCGGCCGTCGGAGGCACAATCTCCGCTCAAACCGGGCACGGGCCCTAGTAGCTATCCGGCCCGCCGGTCTCCCCGCCACCGTAGACTTGCCCTTCGGGGAAGCTATGGCCTTCCTCGGAGGCATCGCTCGAAATCATAACAATCCGTCGAGGAGAGTCATCCCGATAACACGCTCTATCGCACGATCTAAGATCGAAGGAAAGATAACATCCTAAATGTCCCGTAGCCTCCTCGTTTATAGATGTGGTGCACAACACACCGATAAACAAGACTCTACTAGACACGGGTCCGTAGACATTCCGAGGACGAATCGTTCGATACCACTTCTGTCACGACCCAACCCCGTAGGCCGTGACTAAGTGCCCGAGCCGGGCACCCATACGCGCTCATTAACCAAATTCGGCATACAAACGACTCGTACATAAATAAGTATCAAACGTGGCTCCAAACTAGCGCATACAAACAACATATATATATCGCATCGAAGCCGTAAGGCTATCATAATATACATAACGTATCAAAATATACATACACGCAAGCCGATAAGGTCGCCACGCGGACGGGCCGCCCAAACACAACTTACACAACGCATCCGAATAAAAAATACATAACCCACATCTATGTCTACGTACCTCTAATACGTAACAACGTAATCATATGACGGGACAGGGCCCCGCCGTACCCTGAATAAACATAATCATATACATCGGAAGAGTATATACCCAAAATATTGGCTCCGTAACAAAGGGAGCACTCTGAACAGCAGAATGGAAATCCTACGCCGTGGATCACCAAAAAGTATCCGTACCGCGGGCATGAAACGCACTTCGAAGATATGCGGGGTCGCAAAGACGAAGAATATGTACCGAGTATGCAAAAGTAAGATATAGTACAAGAAACGTAGCCGAGTCATAATCGAAAGAAGGTATAGTAGTAAAAGTAGACATAATAACCGAAATATCAAAGCGCTTGCATCCCCGACATACAAATCATACATAGGAGATACCGAAGACAAACATAATGTTCATCATATACATACCGTAACACATCATAACATCATAACCGATCATGTGATTCGTCATTAACCGATGTGGGATTGGCCTAAACCAATGTGGGATTGGCCTAAACCAATGTGTGGAATGTTGCCTAAACCAATGTGGAATTTTGCCTCATCATGGGTTTGCCCCACCATCGGGGTTTGCCCCACCACCGGCTCCAATTCCAATTGATCATATTCCAGAATTCATACAGATAACATATAACGTAACATATACACACAGTACCCGGCCGAAAGGGGCTCGGCATACCGGCCACATCATAACATCATAATATATACGCGGTTCCCGACCGAAAAGGGGCTCGGCGAACCGGACACATCATACTCCGGAATACGCATCGGTAATTCAGACCATCATATCATATCAGACTTCGTATCACATCATGTTTTGAAATACGCATCATATTTCAGAATACAAACTATACCTCGAATACCGTATAGCGCCACAATAACTTAACCGGCCTGGGACTTGGCGAAAAATGTAACAACAGAATACACGAACAAAGTTATGAGTAACCAAATACGGTTTAAGACAATTTCAAAGACTTAATATGTTAATCACACGAACCATCGTTTATAAGCCAATACGGTAGTCAAGTCAGATTTTTCTTCCGAAAATCACTCGGGAGCATATCAAACCGAACTTCAGAAATCATAGTTACGTACCAAAATCATGGGCATAAGATCATTATCATAAACTTAAAAGGTAGGTAAACTGATCATACTTGAAATCGGGATAATAGTCATATCATATTCTTGCAAAAGTCATCAGAAGTACGTAAAGGAAAGTCGCGGGACCCACGGACGGTGTCGACCCGAGCCGGCCCGCCTATGGAAAACATAGTCATCATACATCATGGAATCATTTTTGAGCATATCGAAGCGATCCGGTTTCGTCTGTGAAAGTTACGTACTTTCGTAGTTTTCGAATCATTTAGGAACAAAACTCTTTTAAAAACCAAACTTTTATGCAACTTTTGAAACTTAGTCATACAAAAGACATAAAGCCAATATTTCATCATATCAAACATACGAGGACTAGGAAACAAATAAGAATCACAGACATGGTCGGATCGCGAGAGTAGAATTTCCTCGAGGCTCGTGTCATAGCCTATTTACGACTAAGGCATGCCAAAAGAAGGAAGGGCCAAGCTTTACATACCTCGTCCGCTCTCCAAGCTAATCCAAACTCCAACCTATGTCTCGTACTCCCCGAGGTCTACAAATAAGTCAATGGATATCAATTATTAGCTATAGCCATTTGGGCATTTAATTCCAAATTAGCCCTTAATTCTACGTAAATTTGGGCAAAGCATTTCCCCCGTAAATACACCAACCCCGAGAATTTAACCCGCCAAATCAACAACAACAACAACAACAACAACAACCAACCTAGCAACATCAATAATCAATCCGAAAGGCAACATAACATTAATAACCCCTTTTTACATCATTCAACAACATTCATTATTTCAATTCAACAGCTTACATTCAAGCCAACATTATCGCTCATACATTCCAATACCAACCCAAACCCATACCAACAACATTCAAGAACATTTTAAACAATTCATACAATATTTTCAACAATCCAACAAAGGCTCCAATTTGCCCGAAAAACAAGCCCCAAATCCGAGAGCCTCACTATAACCCATTCCTCACTTCCAAATCATGATTTGCACCAACAATTTACACTCTAACAATGCCATTCTCTTAAATATAAAAATTACATCAAAAGCACATTAACTTCCAAATCAGCCCATACAATTACAACATCAATCTTGAATCATTAAACTCTCATTTCAACATAGAATTCATAACGACAACTACCAAAACAATAAGCAATATTAATTCATTCTTGTCACATAATATGGCCCATTTTCGGCCAACACTACATATATACATATGTTGATGATTCTCATTCATTTCTTCACACTACACAACTAAACATGCTACATAGAATCTTTAATTCATACTTCAACACAACACACACACACACACACGGCCAAACCTCACACATAGGGCTTCAACTCCAACATACTATATTTCATGATTTTCATCCATTTTAACATACTACAACATGTATACAACCTTTATAACATATAAAACATGATTAATTCCTACCTTTCTTCTTCAACTTCATAAATAGGCTGGGGTTTGCGATTAACAAAACGGATGGTTGGATGACCCGAATAACACTTTCACGCTACTTAGGGGCCTCAACTTAGTGGGTTTGCATCAAAGAAATAATTTTTGGATGGCTAAAATTGGACTTGGTTTTCCAAGGTCTTGGCCGAATGGTCCCTTTGTTTATGTTCATTCAAGTTTCTCTTATTTTTTCTAAGTGTTGGAATGAAGAAAGATGACTTACTTAGTCATCTTTTTTTGCATACTAATATAAGTCATGCAATGTGTCCATGGCCCACACATGTGTTGGACCAATTAAATTTGGCCACAAAATGTGTGGGACCATTCCAAACACACGGCCAAAGGGCCTATTTTTGCATGATTTGCAACTTTCACTTATTCCTTTTTTGGTCCCAAATTTTCCTAATGTTCCATGCCAACAAATTCATGAACAACTTAGGTCTTAAAACAAAATCGAAGGTCAAACGTCCCGACTTGTATCCCGGAATAGTTTTTTTGTCTCTAACTTACCATAGTTAAACCGGATTGTCCCAATGTACAAAATACGGGATATAACTTTTATCTATTTTTTTATTTTATTTTTTATTTTAGTAAATGGCGAAAGAATCGTTTGCTTTTGCTCGGCCGGGACCCACGTTCTAACAACCCCGTCTCGACCGATGACGTGGCAATATTTAATTGGTTAACCCCTATAATTGACTAATCTGATTCATTTGAAACTATGTTGACCGGATCCCAACTCACCTACTTGACAAACCCACCCCGCCCCAAGTATACCATAAGTATTTCCAAGTGGCAAAGGAAATGAGTTACCGAAACACTTATTCATGTTTTTTTTTTTGTTGCTAATTTTAACCTTTTTTTTCCTTTTCATTTGGTTTTGTTAAATTACTATTCCTTTTAGAAGGTTATTTGAGGTTATTGCACTCGGATGAGAATAGCGAGGCCGAGTGGATAAACTATTAACGGCTGGTATTATTGCTTGAATTAAGCATTAGTATGATTTTTATTGTTTCGTCACCAAATAAGTGATAATTTGATAAAATTGCTTCATTTTTAGCCTTATTTAACTTGGGGCGGGTCGGGTTTGTCGGGTAAGTGGATTTAAAATTAATTAAATTAGTTAATCATATGGGGTAATCAATTAAATGCTGCAATATCATAAATGAGATCAGGTTGTTAGAAATAAGGGTATATAAGACCCCATAGGTGGACGACAAGGGTATATTAGACCCCATAGGTGGACGGCAGGAGTATTTGGGGGCTTAAAAGGTGGATGTATTTGAGGGTATTTTTATACCAATTCTAATAGTTCGAGGGTATTTTAGGAACTTTTCGAGTTGATTGTTTTAGCGAGGGATTCTCCTCGTCTCCGCATTCATCATAATCTTACCTCCACCACGTCCTTCTCAATTTATGTTAATGTTAAAGTGTTTGATTGAGAATGAAAGAAATACTTTAGAAATTTATGGTCCAAATTAAAATAAATTATAAATATTTGTGTGTTATAACTTGTTAAGGGTAAAATGAGAAGTTTAAAGTAAAATTATTATTTTCTTTGTCCCAATTTATGTGACATACTTTTCCTTTTAGTCTGTCCAAAAAAGAATGTCACATTTCTATAATTAGAAACAACTTAACCCTAAAATTTTGCTTTTACCCTTAGGGGTCGTTGAATTGGAGGTCCCCCCCAGGGTCGTAACACCTTATGCCATCTTGGGCCGCGAAGACCCCCGTAGATGGCAACTATCTCGGCGGCCCCGGCGTCGCCATCGATATAAGCACGTATGCGGACCGTAGAATGCCACCATGCATATCTCTGAGCAACAAAACCAAAACAAATATACGACCGGTCCCGGACAGAGGTTATCTCTCGACATCGCCGGCCCACCACGAGACAAGTCTCGGAGCCCTCGAAGAAGCCTCTCCTCTAGTCGGGATAGGGCCGCTCCCGTGGTCTATGCGGGGCCCATGACTCGAAGCTGCACACTCGTACTCCTCGGCCATAGAAATGGAGCTTCGAGTCCTCACCATCTCTCCGAAGAAGAAGTAAGAGTCGATACCAATTTGATTTTTCGGGACTGCCAAATTGAATAAAGTAGCACGACAAGGGACATCGATACGACACAATGTGCGAGATTTCCTAAATGTCCTATAGCCTCCCAGGCAGATAACAAAAACGGAGCTCATCGATCGATCCGCAAGACATACTAGATATCTTGAATATAAAGTCGATGATAATCTAGAAACATACCAATGTTGTCATGACCCATTTTCCTTAGGCCAAGCGAGCACTTATCTTCCCACCTCGATAAATAAACTCAACCCAACCGACCTCGTGTTGGGTCCGAAGAATGAGTGTAAGTGCATAGCCCAAGACAACTTCACGATATATATATATATATAGGTAGTAGAAAGTGTAAGACATGTAAATACCCCCAAGGTCAAATTGTATCTCTGGATAGCCTCGAAGGCAAATGCATAGCCCCGAAGGCAAATGCATAGCCCCGAAGGAAAATGCATGATATACTCTCTGTTTCTCTACTAGATATAATATAAATCTAACTAAATATAGACTCTCGGCAAGGGATAACTTGCTCACCTTGAAATCTCGAGATGGAATAGCAAAGAAAGAAACTCTATTGATCAGTCTTCTCGTATAGAGATCTTTTGACTCTATAAAAAGAACGATTACGGGTTCATGCCAAAAGGAATCAAAGGATAGCCTTTACATAGTTAACCTTAGCAATCCTTGCAAATAAACCAACCAAGCATGAGTAATATGCTTCAATCAACCGAGTATCCGTCATTACCTATGTAAACACCGTGTAACACGACGAGCGGCAAGCTCGGATTGGAACCCACTCAACCCCTCTTTTGTCTTAAATTTAACATAAAAACATAGCCAACATCATAACCACATTATGCAATCAAGTCATAGGATAACAACAACTTCAATGTTATGTGCGATGTATGCTTATAACACCGTCTTCATAACCAATACATAGACAAGAATAACAACAACAACGACAACATAAGCAAGATATTTTCCATAATTTATATCCACAAGAAGTCATATATATAACCTCAAAACAGCCCGACAAAATAATAACAACATCTTATACCATTTGAAGTACTAGCTTGTAGTTTTTCACTCAAACAACTTAACTAACACTTAATTAAAGTTAAGCCGGAAAGCAAGGGAGTTTTTAAATTACCTCAAAAAGTAAAATCAATCTGAAGTTCAAGCTCATCTTAACTCACAACAACCCTGAATCACACCATAGAGGTATTATTCTTCACTTTAGCTAACTTTTGATGTTGGATTTAAATCAAGCCATCTTGGATTTACTCTTGAACCTTGGAGGGATGTTTAGAGAGCCTGAAATACGGTCCATTTGGGGCCCGGAAACAAGTGTAATCGCCCCTAGAGAAAGTCATGCCACCGCTTTAAATAACAAAATGCAAATCTCCACCGCCCTCAACTGGGTATATAAATAGCGCGTATGCCGATCTAATTTTATGAATATTTTTCTACTCCATGTTGCATCGACGAAAAATCTTTAATGCGTTGTAAACTATACTCGTAGACATTCAATTTGGTGGGTGGATCCCCCGTAACTTCAAGTTTATTGGGAGAAAAGATTAGTGACATTAGATCCTAATTTCAGTAAAATTATGAACATAACTTGCGATAACTTTTGCCGACTTTTCGATGAGCTTGTTTCCTTCGATTTGTTTGGACCCGAAACCTTATGGTATATACTTAAAAATTGCTTAATACCTTTCTTAGCCTTATAGGAGTTTCATGACTTTTCCAAGCTCACATTAGTTTACTTACGATACAAACGACTCGAAAAATTATGAGGTGCAACAATAACCTCAAAGATAATCTCTTCCTTGAACTTATGTCGATTAACTTAAGATGAATCCAATGTACCAACCTTGATTGTATTCCCCTTATATAAAATATTCATCCTCGAATGGTAACTTCTTAGAGATGGCCACTAATGAGGGTTAATTGTTGGCATGGATGTTTTAAAAAGGACTAACAATGGAATCTGTTGAAAGAAGTAGAACATCTTCAGATGCCTCGCTATGAAACTATGATATCTATAAATAGAAACACTTGGCCTCACATGATCATTAACTATAAGTACTGTAAATTATAAATAAGATCTCACCTTAAATGCTATGAACTTGTGTTGTTATGTTTGTGCTGATAGCCACTGAGAAAGTGGTAGTATGGATCCTAGTGTGATAATGCCTTATATATCGTGCTATGGTTTAAGTGAAGTATATGTGTTCTACGATCCTGGGTGGGATTATCCTTACACTATCCAGGGTATTGTTACGATAATCACATACGATTTGTCGATGCGAGATAGTTACTAGGGAACCTCTTTACGGTCATCCCTTTGATGTAATTTAAATAGCGTCCGTATTGGCATGTGTGATATTCTTATTTTTCTAATGGAATTGTTGTTGTTAATTATGATCAATATCAAAGGCATATTTGAAGTTGTAACTTTGACATAAGTTATAATCGGTTTTGATAATTCTTAAGAGATTCATCCACCTTTTGACCTTTTAAGTTCCATGATTTATCTATAGAGTCGATTTCTTTATATATTATTAACTTATTTTCGTATTACTTATTGTCTTTGGGAGGTTTTCTTCTCTACGAGTACGAAGTACTCGTTCCATATAATACTATTTCGAAGGGCTCGTTTTGATGCGCTTAGAAACATATAGGAGAAGTAAAACTAACTTTCTCGATACTCCGGTGTTTAGGAAGGACCTGGAACAAATGCATCGCTCATTCGTGGGGCACACTAATTATTTGTTTAACTTGATTCATTGGGCTTGAAATCATTCCAAGGTCTAACTATATAAGAGTCGAACTATTATTCCTTTATCTTAGAAGCTCCATAGTATACATTCTTGTGAGTAGTTATTGAGTTATTGATTAACTCCCGGGCACGTTATTACATTTGACGAAGTATTTGATTAATAAAGACTTCCGCTGATTTAATTCATATATTCATGACTGTTTACATTTATTTTATAAACTATTGGAGGTGAATATTGAACCTCGCGGGTTCAAGTATTGTTATTGCATCTTTCAGATTCTTCCGATATTGTTCATGACGTTAGATGCCGGTTACGTCTAGGGTGGGTTTTGGGACGTGACACCATCTCACAGTCACTCAAGTAAAAGAGTCTGCCAAATATCAGTTTCACACAATCAACAAATCCGGAATTGAACCTCAGACATCGGCCTTCTTACAATTACTCAAGTAAAAGAGTTCATCAAAATATCAGTTTCATATAACCAACGATTCCGGAATGGATCTTCGGACATTACCCTTTTTACAATCACTCAAGTAAAAGAGTTTATCAAATATCCGTTTCGCTCAATCAACTATACCGGATCATCACCGGGTATCGGCTATACATGAATATGATAGAATGCGTGCAATGCATATGTAAATCGATCAAGTTCAATATCGCAAGTACCACAACAGGGCACGCCAACAAGTATCACATCACAATACCAAAAGTGGGTATGCCAACATATAACAATAAGTCAAGTACCAACGATGGGTACGCTAATAATATATCCAAGTACAAATACCAACCACGATGGATGTGTGGGCACACTAGGAGCGATAGGATTAGGAACGAAGTCATCCGAGACAAGGTTGGAGTAGCCTCAGTGGAAGACAAGATGCGGGAAGCGAGGATGAGATGGTTTGGGCATGTGATGTGGAGAGATGCAAATTCCCCAGTGCGGAGGTTCGAGAGGCTGGCTAGCTATGGTTTTAGAAGAGGTAGAGGTAGGCCGAAGAAGTATTGGGGAGAGGTAGTTAGACAGGACATGGCGCATTTCCTGCTTACCGAGGACATGACCTTAGATAGGAGGGTATGAAGGACTCATATTAGGGCAAAAGGCTAGTAGGTAGTTACGTTTATCCTTTCTTACGAGTAGTTATATGCTCTATAGTTTCTTGTCTCTTGATTTCTGCGAGTATCTGTTGGCTTATAATGGCTTATTTACTTTCATTGTTTTCATTTTCATAATTGCTTTGATTTGTTTGCCCGTATCTGATCTTTCCTATGCCTTTTCTTAAGCCGAGGGTCTTCCGGAAACAGCCTCCCTACCTAAGGTTGGGGTAAGGTCTGCGTACACTCTACCCTCCCCAGACCCCACGTTGTGGGATTCACTGGGAATGTTGCTGCTGTTGTTGTTGTACAAATATCAACCACGGGTATGTCAATTCTATCTAAATCAAGACGACAAGAAAGAAGTCGATGTTTGCCAACTACACATGGTATCAAGCCAACACAATTGAACAATCAAGCACACATAACGGGGTGGCTAGTCCCAACACATATCAGGGCCCAACCTAAGCCAATATCCATCCCAACTTCATACCCGAAGGTCCACATGCTGTCTCCGACATTATAATCTAAATATGTGATTCACTATATGAAGTCTCACTAAAGGTAAACCATAACCTACCTGGACTGCCGAACCGCAACACCAACAACTCACTCCTTTGCCTTGCCCTTCCGCTGAAGCTCAAAACCAAAGTAGTCTAAGCATAATCAAATTCTATATTAGAAATCATGAAGAATGATACTAATATTTCTATGATTTCAATTAGGTCAATTCCAACCCTAGAATTTGGGGAAATGGGACCACAAGGGCAAAACAGAAAATTCGCGGGCAAAATATCAAATTAAGTACTAGGAAATCATATTCCAACCATTAATTGCTGATTTATTTCATGCAAAACCCTCAAATTGGGTATAAACCCTAAGTCTCCAAATCCGAAATTCAACATTAAAAGGGGAAGATCTATGATTAATGAACCTAGATTAGTCAATATCTGACAAAACATCACCAATTTATTCATTAATAGTCCTAGTAACAATGTTCTTCCAAACCCTCTTCCAACTCGTACCACCAAGGGTTCATTAAGGGAGAAAGGGGAATCTAACATGATTATGGTTTAAAGGAAGAACGAAGAAATGAGTAGGAATTACCTCCAAGATTTTCCTCCAAATATCCTGAAGAGCAGTTTCTTCAAGCTCAAATATCGAAATGGGGTAAAATGAGGGTCTAGGGCTTTTTAACACTTTATTAATATTATTAACTGCTCGTCACCCGCTGTAGCGGTACCTGGACCGCTCCAGTCGAGCCGCCCCAGCGGCCACCTGGCCGCTTTAGCGGTAATGACTAAAAGTCATTGACTGCTCTAGCGGCAGGGCAACAGCTCCAGTGGTGCCGCTACCGCGGTGCTAGTGCCGCCAAAGCTTGCATCAGACACCAGAAACTTAACCCAAGTTTCATCTTTCGATCCGATTTCTGACTAATTATTGAGGCCATCTGCTCATATACCAAACACTTAGTCTCACATAAAAATAGGCCACGAACGCGCCTGTGGCCTCAAAATTCCCAACAGAGGTCTCGTTGACCGAGTCAAATCCCGGTGCCTTAATTATAAATTTCCATCCCAAGTCCCGAAATGCACCCAAGTGCATTGGGAACCGAACCAAACACACACTCAAGTTCTAAATGACCATCCGGACCTCTCGGATTTGACAGAATTTTGAAAAAGTTTTATTTGCCCAAAAGTCAACTTTGGGTCAATCACTTTTCACCTTAAACCTATATTTCCACAAAAGTTGATCGAATCGGGCCTAGACACCTCGAAAAGCATGTCAACGGTCCCCTCGATCAAAAGTGAGCTAATCAATGCTCCGGAATGGGCGAAAATGCCGAGGAGACTGTAACGACGAAACGGGTCGTTACAAGCTTGATAGCCGGGTTGTGCGTAGCATACAGACATTGGGATATATTGTGCCGCTTCATCTCTCCAGTGACTGGCGTATTCTCTGTAGGTTTCAGTCGATTTCTGATGAATTTTCTCCAATGAGAAGCGATCAGGCACATTTTCCACATTGAAGCGAAATCTTTCCATGAATGAACTTGCCATTTCTTCCTATGTTTTCCATCGGCTAATGTCTTGAGAGATAAACCATTCCATAGCTATTCCTGAAATACTTTGAAAAAACAACCTCATGAGCAAAGCTTCGTTTCCGGCATTTCCAACCAACTGGTCGCAGTAAGCCCTCAAGTGAGCTCTGGGATTGCCCGACCCATTAAAGTGATCAAATTTGGGAATTTTGAAGCCTTCAGGCAGACCCAGGTCTGGATGTATGCACAAGTCAGAGTATCTCAATCCCTCTTTCTTTTTAGAGCTATGTTCTAGTTCAGCAATTTTCTTCCCCATCTCCTTATCGATCTTGTCTATTCTTGCTTCAAAGAAAATTTTCATGTTCTCTAATTCTGGCGAAGAGTTAATATAGGTGACATGGTCTTGAAAATTTACATTTGGTTGTACGAGGTGAATCATAGGAACTCCTGTTGCTCGAGGGGCTTGATGAGCATTTGCATTTGTAGCGTGAGCAGGTATTTGAAAAGCTGGGGTTTGGTGGGAGGAATTCCCCACATGGGTGGTATTTTGATGTAGTGGAGTTTGAAAGGAAGCCACAGTCTGGGTTTGCGGTAAATGGTCAGGAATTGGTAAATCCAGATTTGGAAAAGTGGGTGGAGGTCTCCTAGCCTCAGCATTAGTAGTGTTTTCTTTTTCAGCCCTCAGGTGATCCGCTTCCTCTCTTAGCTTCAGCCAATTGCCTCATCAGTAGACTAACAGCCTCTTCCAAAGGCATTCCAGCTATGCCAACTATTGGGGTACCTTCGACTAAAGCAGTTCGGTTTGGTGGTGGAGTTTCAGGCATGTTTTCTTCTTGAGGGTTTAAGGACGTTGCGGCAGCTTTTGATCGAGTAACTGGTGCCAGCGAATCGACCCCTGTCTATAAGAGAAAACAACTCAAAAGCTCCCAAGTTAGCATTAGATTTAAGAACGAAACACAAAATATCACGTTTGTTTACAATTTATAGCACATAGAGTCATACATTTTATTTCAACTCTTGATTGATTCACATTCCAAGGGTATTTTGGTCTTTTGTATTTTTGGGAACATTGATTTCTTCAGTAAGTTGTTTGTGTGGTTGATTTTCTTCTACCCATCCTATACTAAGGGGAATTTAGGTTTTTATTATAAAAGGACCGAATCTTAAATAGACTGCCTACGTATCCCACCAAAGAGAAATCAGGTCTATCTATAGTTCAGGCATACACAGAAAAAGGTTTTTCCTATGCTACCTGAAACTTAGTTTTTCTACCCTGACCAGGCCTCAAGTAGGCTTCCCACGTATCCCTAACGGGACATCAGGTCGGCGTGGTTCCGTTTATATAAAAAGGGAAAGGGATACTCTATCTTATTGAAAGCAGTAAGGGATACTTATGTTTTCTACCCAACCATGCTAAGCAGGTCTTCGTTGTCTTCTTGATCTTTATTTTCTATCCTTGTCCTCCCGCAACAATCCAAACATGGCCTTCATTCACGAGGCGTTCCAGTTCAAGCTTGAAATTCACACATTCTTCAATGTCGTGGCCAGGGCGGTCATGGTGATACATGCAAACCATTTCTTTTGGAGATCCTGGGTGACCCTGATAGGTTTGTGGCACTGCTCCTATCTTCTTCATGCTACATAGTAGGGAGTGGATCCTGGTGCATGACTCCTCGAATTTGGAAAATTCGCTCCTCCAGTATCTAGCCTTTAATATCCTATCTGGATAATTTCTTCCTTGGTCATGAGTCAGGAGAGAGTGGGGCCCTCACAGTTATCTAATTCTCCCTTGGTCAATCCATTGGATAAGCTTCCTTTCCAATGCTCTGCACTCATTGGCTGTATGACCTGACTGACCTCGGTGGTAGAGGCATTTTCTGTAAATCATAGAAGGAGCGCAGGGTGGCAACAGATTTGGGCTTTACGCGTACACTCCAAAGCTCTCCAAAGTCTCCAAGAGTTCTTGTTTAGACAACTCTACTGGTGTACCCTAATTGTACGATCTTGTGCCTTTAAGAACAATTGTGCACGAAACAGGAGGCTGCTCGAGCTGAGATTCGCGCGGGTTTCCATAGACTTTAAGATTGGGGATAAGTAGTTCGTTGTCTCCATATGGTATGGGGTCAAGCTGTTCTTGTTGATTGAGCGGGACATAACTCCAGAGTGGAGCTTCAGGAGCCTTTCCCTGTTTTACCCGATTGGCAGGGTGTTGCTTTGTTAGTTCCTCAACATGCGCCAGGAGAGCTTCTGTTTCTTTCATTTTTTTCATTGGTTGCCTTGGTGGTTTGTACAACCTCTTTCATTCTAGCAATGGCTAGGGCCATTCTATCGTCCCATTATCGATTTTTCTTACTTGTTGCTTCCGCGCTCTCGTCATCACTGACTAGGTTGACGTAAGGTGAAGTTGCACTCTCGCTATCTGGAGTCTCCATTTCCTATTAGCAAATCAACCTTTTAAAGGTGGAGCTAAATTTGTTTTAGGGGGTTATTTCCTCGGTTTTTCTTTTGGGTAGTGATCAGAATGTGGACCAATCAAGAGTTTCAACAATATATATGATTTTCACACAAAGCAGTTATATCAAGTAAGAATTTAGACGATATATAATTTGCTTTCCTATACCTCGTTGCTTCGAGGCTACTAGCGTATGAAGCAGAATTGTGCCATATGTAAAACAAATGTACTGTTCCCAAAATAAAATCCCAGTGCTTTTTCATTAATAGTACCTTCCTAAGCGGGATTACAAGGCTTTTTAAAGTAAATGCAATAATCAGAAAAAGTCCACTCCACGGACAGAAATCTGCTCTCTATCATCTCGTGCGTTCTTGGCCCTTCGAAGGACGGTCTGAATGGCTACATGGGCTGGTATCAGCGCTGTCCCAGCCCATCGACCCCTCTGATCGCCAGTCAATGTTGTCCCCGTATCGATGGCTTCCTTAACAAAAGCATCAAGCCATTCCAAGCTCTTCAATGAAGCGTCTGCCTCATCTGTCAAACTCTCAATTATCTTTTGATCATATTCTATCTTTGCTTGATGATCCATTTCTCATCCTTCTTGTTACATCTTTGAGATTTCGGATTGTAGCATTGTGAGTGGACTAGCACAAGTTTTAGGTGAACATGAAGTCCTTATGAGATTAAGGAGATTATTTGATAGCTTTAAGAGCGCATCACAAGATTTTGAGGTCATATGAATCGGTGGAACTAAGTTTGTCAAAGGAAGTGAAATGCAAGTCATGTTTGGAAAGGTTTTCGCAATAATTGAGCTAAAATTTATTTAGCAATGTCTTGAGGAGGATCTATAGGGCCTCTTAGATGGTTAATGAAGTGTTACATAAGTGTCAATAAGGTTCCATAAGGACTGGGAGTTGAACGAATCGACGCGAGAAAATTTCAAAAAATTTTGGGTTGTACGACCACTTATACGGACCGTATAACTTATACAGCCCGTATAATGGTCTGTATAACCATTCTAGTGAAGGGTGCAACCATGGTGGGATTATACGATCCATTTATACGGACCGTATAAATGGCCGTATAATCAGGTCGGGGAGTTTTTTTCTTTTTATATATATAGACGACCCTTGTTCTTATTTTTCATTTCCCACTTTTTTCCAAACTCTTAAAAGCTCTAGAACCTTCCTCCAAGCATATTCCACACAAACCCAAGAGAAATCGAAGATCAAATAGCAAGAATCAAGGTATTTAAGTGTTGGGAGACTCACTAGGGTTTGTAGAATTCAAGAATTCCTTGGGAATTGAAGTTAGGGTTTCACTCAAGTTGGTAACTTGATCCAAAGCTCATTCTTGTGAGATAAGAGGTTAGTTTTCATGTCTATTTCATGTTATTAAGCATGCTTTGTTGTTGAATAACTTGGGTGAAGGAAGAGAGTAGAAGATGAAGCTCAAATATAGATTTAATGATATTTTTGAGTAGTAAACTAGCTCGAGTTATGATTCTTAGTATGATATGAGTATAATCTTGTTGTGGGTGGTACTAATGATGTTGAGGAAGTATTGCATGTAAGTGAATATGGTGTTGTGTTGTAACTATTATTATAAATGACCTTGGAAAGCAGTTTTGAGGATTGGACGATGCTTCACTTGAATGAAGCCTCTTGATTATGGTATTGTTGATAATGTAATTGTTGTTTGGGAGTTGTTTTGACTTTGGTAGGAGTGGATGAAATAGGGGAAATCTTTGCTCAATTTTCGCTAGTTTATGAATTATACTAGTTTAAACTTAAGGGTGTCTTTGAAAGCCTAACCATGTATGAACCCTCTTAAATGTAGATTCCTCGGGCTTTGGAGGTGAACGTTAAGTAGTTATGAAGACATAAAGGTATGTAAAGCTAACCCTTCTTTCTTAAGGCATGATCCCATTGTTGTATACCTTTAAGTGGAAATCCATAAATGTCTTCTATGACGGCTTCATTCCTAGAATCACTACTGGTACTCCCATGAAATCATTGATTCCATCCTATGAAAACTGATCTTCTAAGGGAAAGATATAGTGAAAATGATGTTGCTTCTACTTATGTGTGTGTGTGTGTGTGTGTATATATATATATATATATATATATATATATATATGTTGTAACACCGAGTCCCTTTGAGGTCGGGTATGCTTCATACTAAGTCCTATATGGCCGGGTATGATATCTATTGCGCGCACAACACTGCAGTTGGATATGAATAACACCGAGTCCTATCAAGGCCGGGTATGTTACACACCAAGTCCTATTAAGGCTGGGTATGTCATAATGGTGATGCTAAGTATATGTGTATGTATATATATATGTATATGTATGGAAAGTCTTCTTCAAGGAAAAGGGTAAGTAAATATGATGAACACCTCAATAGGTACTAATGGCTCTCCTATCTCATGTTATCATTCCTAGTTTTATTATGTTATTGCCTATGCTTTACATACTCAGTATATTATTAGTACTGACGTCCTTTTGTTTGTGGACGCTGTGTCATGCCTGCAGGTGGACAGGGAGACAGACTTGATCCTTAGGCTTCTGTATTCAAAGATCATCTAGTGGAGCTCCATTTGATTAGGAGCTGCAGCCGTTGGTACTATTCTTTGTGTATATATATGGGCATGGCGGGGTCCTGGCCTGTCCTTATGATGTTACATACTCTTCCTATAGGCTCGTAGAGAATTATGTATAGTTAGAGATCTTTTAGTCTTGTCGGCTCATATTTTGTATATCATTTTGTTAGCCTCGTTGTCTTGTGTATATGTACGTGGGCATAGTTGATGATGTTGATATAAAAGTGCCTTAGCTCGATGGAAATTGTATTATTGGTACATAGGATTGCGAGTTAGCCATGTGGCTCACCTAAATGTGATTGTGGGAGTATGATGAGAGGTGCCCGGTGGGTTAGCTCCGAGTGCCCGTCATGGCCCTTCGTTTGGGTCGTGACACTTCTATTCGTCATTTCATTCTTCTAACTTGAATTGCATTTGCGGCTTCCCTATCCTCGGGAAATTTGTACAGATATGGCCCTGGAGTGGCAGTACCAGCTAACTCAGCCCTAAGCCACTCGTAGTAATTTTCATCATGACTCGGATTGTTTGGATCCTTATCCAACTCATCTTCCCTTATCACATTCTTCCAATCTTTCTGAGCATCTTTTATACCTTCAATATGACCTTCTTCATAATCTCGTACAAACTCTCCCATATTACCCACATTTGGAATAACCTGTCTCATGCCAAACTGTCTAAGTACTCTCAATGGTGCGTAGGGTCTGATTCCCCTAATGCCCATAAGCGGTAGATATGGACGCCTACGGCTTTTAACACAAACAGTCTTGGAATGAAAATCAGGTACCCTCCACTTGATATATTTCTCTTAGTCTGGAAAAGATGCGATCCCATCTTTTTTTATCTTGGCCCCACAAGGCATAGCAGCGACTCCCAAATCATCCTCTCTCAGGGCCGGATCTCGGTGGTAGATAAACCGCTCTTATCTAAATGCTTAAGTATCCACCATTGGACTAGGAGGTTGCAACCCTGGAAATAATAATAATAATAATGGTTGCGGCACTCTCCCAAAGCTCGTTACATATCTGATAGGATAATAGGGAGGATGTCAAAATATTTGGTAAGCCCATTCGTTGTAACTCCCCTAAGGATAGCATGGGCAACAAAGACAACCCGGATGTCAATAGCTAGAGAGGCATTTAGTGGAAATACCATGGTCCCCAATAGATAGATAATAAAGGCTAGTGTTTCGTTAGCTTCCAGGACTGGAGTGAGGAAAACTCAAGGATGTGATTTTCGTACCCCTGTTTGGATGAATACCTCCCAAATAACTCTTTAAAGGCTATAGTGGGTCCCTGTGCCCAATCGGCTTTGTTGACAGCAAACATGTCTTTGAATTCTTTTGGGGTAGGTTTATGAGGGATAAGGATATTTTGAGCTAATTTCTTTTTGGATCTGTTAACACTTCCTACGCTTTCCAAGACATCTCTAATCTCTTCTAAAGTGGGAGTCATCTCTATCTCTCCAAATCTGAACACCATTCTGTCGTTGTCCCAATAACCAGTAATGATCTCTAGCAGTCCTGGATCTCCAGCCATATCCATCAACGAAGGCAGATGCCCTATACAACTCTTAACTTCTTTCTTCTGATCATTAGTCAATTCTTCCCACCATATCACTAAACTTGGTGATGGGCCCAAAATCATATCAAACTACACATCATGAGACATCTACAAGACAAAACACTGTTAGTTTCCCGCCCCCAGGAACAGTCATTTATTTCACACATGGCACAATAATGTTTCTAAATAACAAATAGTGGGATGCAGTGTCTTCAGGTTTTTACACCATCTGAACACAGTAAGGTGTCTTTCCTGTCCGATTTAGGTAGGTCTGAGATACCTAAACCAATCTATGGTTAGCATGCACTATATCAGTAGGGATTTGGTTCCGCTCTACGCTAATTTTTATAGAGTGGTTTTCAAACGAATGACACAGGTTGCCCAAGTAGACAAGCTGAGGGTGGGCTCTCTAAGGCTGGAGAATGACCGCATGCGCACTCGACCTTAGAGACCTCCAAAGAAATATATTAAAGGTTTTTTAGTGAAGGTGTGATCGCAGCTCATCCCGCGTCGTCATCCTTAAATAAAATGTAAAATAAATGCCAGGAGTGGCGAAGTATGCATGCATGAATGACTATTATATTTTGCGAAAATTTAAATACATAAAAAATTTATATCACTTAAACAATTTATATCAAACAAACACACAAATTATTAGAACCCTTAAATTGTCCCCAGCAGAGTCGCCATCTGTAGCGGTTCTATTTTTTTCGATTCGTATTTGCACTTGCCTCATTTAAAAAGGAAAGTGTCCCGGGGAAGTACGGTTGTCAATCGTACCAGAAAAAGGAAAAAATATACTTCTACATGGATGGTACTCTAAATGGACTTATTTTAAAGTCGCCACTTAATTTTTAGGAAATTAGGAAAAACCAGTTCGAAAAAGGTTCATTTAAAGCAGTTAAGTTTTAAAAGAATCCTAATTTAACCAAAGTATGGGTAAGGGTTCTGGTGATCCCCCGGGGAAGGTGTTAGGCACCCGGGTATTAAGGATCCGTAAAATATAATTGACCTACGGGTTCTAATAATATGTCTATGTAGATATAAATTGGTTGTGATAAAAATAGTTATACTTTATATTTCCGCAAATAAAAATTAGTCTTTCATGCAAAAACGCCTCTTTTCAACGGTAAAAAATGGTAAAATTTTACCCAAAATTGGACGTATAGGGTATCAGACTAAAACACTTAGGCTAATACCCGAAGGCTCTTAGCCTAATTAGGACTCTACGTAAGTCCACCCAAAAATAGTTTTGAAAAAATGTTTCAAAATATAAGAAAATAGTTTTTAAGAAAATAATTTAGATACACTATTATAGTCTATATACATATATGTAGTCCATTTTCTATTTCTATGCTTTTAGTCAATATTTATTCTTTTTAGCCTAAGTCTAAATAGTCAAACTATTATCACAAATTATGTCCAAATCTGTCCATACGTCCAAGTCCACATATTTTCATAAATGTTCAAATCAGTCCCAAATTTTACAAAGTCGGCAGTTTGGTCCTTTAAAAATAAAATCAGTCCCAATTTGCCTTAATGCTTTACAACTATCTTAATTTTGTTGCAAATTCATTTTTTGGTGATTTTAGAATACGACAATCTCATAAGGGTTCCAATTGGCACAATAATTAGGCATGTAGCAATTTAAAAATACATAATTTAAATGGAGATAGAGAGATTGGGCAGACCAAGCCCAAGAAGAAATTATTTATGTGATCGGGTTCATCTTAAATCCAATGTATGCTCCATTTTTTGCTCCAAGGTAGAGGTTGACTCGATCTAGATTCATTAGTGGGCCCTATTGGGACCCACTAACGGGTTTGAATGGGCAAGGATAAAAACGGGTATGTGCAATATTAGTATATATTCATGAATTATACTAAGTATAAAAAATGAAAATTACAATAATCGCTACACAAGCAAAAATAAATTACAATTTATTTTGGACTGATCCACTTAACAACGCAAAATGACGGTAAATGATCAAAATAGACCAAATGAAAAAATAGGCCCAAAGCAGTAGCAATGACAGATCGAGTATAGAAACACAAGTGTCAGGCCCAAATATCAGGCCCGAGTCCTTATTTTTCCTCAAGATTTCTAAGTACCAAACTGTGATATGCACAGTATACAACTAATATATCACCCAAAATTCTCCTCAAATTTTCTAAGTGTCACGCTGCGGTATACACAATATACCACAGATATACTAAGGTAGAGAGCAAAACCCATAGAAAGCACACCCTCCATACACCTTAATATACACCATATCCCCAACATACATATATCATCCAATACCAACTTAGATCACACAGGAAACTTCAAATATACCCAGTAAACTCACAACCTCCCAAACTCATGTTTTAGTTGTTTAAGCGAGGCTAAATAATCAAGCACAGTTGCTAGGCTAGCTACCACAAAAACAAAATGCCACAGTGGATTCAACAAACACCAAACAAGGAAATAGATAGCTTCAGGTCATGCAAGGGCAGCTTAAGGCAAAACATAACAAGTCTTTGGGACTTAGAAAATAGCAATAGCACAGTTAGGAAGGGACTAACAAGTTCAAGATAACAGGCCAGTAGCCACAGCAGTAGAGGGATAAAAACAGGGTAGTACAGAATTAAGAGTAAAAATGACAAAACAAAAGGTCACAGCTATCATACTCAAGGATCCTAATCCCTAGTTCTTCTCCACTAGTTAACAAAGACAAAGTGAAGCATTATTTAGCCAAGATCTTTTAGTCAAGAAGTGATTAAACCAAGTGCCAAGAAACCATTTTAACCCATTCCCACCTTACCAGAAGTTTCAGAGCAAATCTTTATGGTTCACAGTCATTTCGTATCAATTCTAGCTCAAGACAAGTACAAGCATCAAGCAGATACAGAGTGCAGGTTTTATAGATGACCTATAGGTTTTCAAACACTAGTTTAAGGCTCACTCATTGGTCAAAAGGTTCAATTAATCACAAAGATATTGTCTCAGTAGTAGTTTCATAGGGGGGCATTGTCTGAACTTCATAATGAAAGCATGCACATAGTCTTATTTTCAAAGTTTAAGCACAGAGGTCTTCGGTAAGTGTGAGATCAAGCAGAGATTGCCAAGGGTCACCAACAAGTTCACAATAAGATAGAGGGAACATGATTCCGCTCTAAGCATAAGTATGAAAAATGCACTCATGTCAAGTCACTTAATAGCATGAAACATAGACAAGAACAGTTATAGGTCCATGGAAACCATAACTAGGAAAAAGGCTAATACTGCCTATCTTTGGGTCAAACAAAAGAGTGTCAAGTAGATTTTAACTTAAACAGGTAGATAAGAGTAGGGATCACATATAGAAGAGCTTCAGAAATTCTCAGCAAGCTACAAGATGGGTAGAGATATGCAAGTGTTGTACCTGTTTTCCTTAAAGGCCTCTTGGCTTCAAGTTTACATTATACCAACTTCATTTAAGACCCAACTCTCATATTGTAGCCTCAGATAGGAAGATTTAATCAAAAATTCAGTTTTAAAACTAGGAAACAAGTTAAAATGACAGATGGGATGCAAGTTTTGTAAGTACAACAGATCCTTGGGTTCAAAATCCTACAAAGCTTGATTCCAAAATCAACTTAAGGTGGCTTAACAGTTAATCCATTTAAACATGATACAAGGAAGGGTAAAAACATTGTTTTAGTTACAAGTTGGTTCTCCCTAATACAGGAAACAAAGTATGAAATGCAGATGCAGGTCAGAACAATTGAGAATTCAGACAAGGAAAGACTCAGCATCTAATCTGAAAACTACACTCAAAGAGACAAGGTACATAATACCTAATCCTAAGTTGAATGATGATATGTCAAAGCACACAGATGCCTCAGAGAATGAGTAGGGGTAGGACATATACGTTGCAGAATCAAGTATAGGAAAAAAGGAAGAACCCAGCCTGTTATATCATTTAGTTCCAGATTTCTCTTTAGGTTTAATTTAGTTTTTCCCTCATGTCCTTAATGTCACGACCCAACCCCGTAGGCCACGACTAGTGCCCGAGCTGGACACTCGTATACACACCTGTTAGCTGTAATCAGCCCATAACTAGCATAATAAGGAACTTATATA
>NC_081346.1:48496976-48582308 GCF_029784015.1 Lycium ferocissimum
TTTTCAATTTTTTTTTGTTAAAAAAACGTCAATCCTTGCAATTTTCTCAGGATTTTTGAAATTTTTAAATTTCCAGAATTTTTAAGGGGAATCCGTGCTCCGTCTTGGACTCGGGAAATTTAAAAATCAAAATACGCATTTTATGAGGTGAAAATTAGGTGTCAACAGTAGCATTTCCCCTATTTCATATACTTCTACCAAGTTCCAAAACACCTCCCAAACTACAACGACATTAATAACAATACCATAATTAAGAGACTTCATTCAAGTTAGGCTTCATTCAATCCCCAAAACTCCACTTCAAGATCACTCATAATAATAATCTCAACACAACCCCATATACACTTATAATACAATACTTCCTCAACATCATTAGTACCAACCACAACAAGATTATACTCATAACATGCCAAGAATTGTAATTCAAGTTAACATATAGCTCATAATATCCTCAAATTCATACTTGAACTCTATTTTCATTTTTCTTCCTTCAACCAAATGGTACAACAATCAAACAACCTTAACCATATGAAAGAGATGTAAAAACTTACCTTAATCACATAACCTTGGGTCAACTTACTCCACTAAAGTGAAGTCTCCAACATCAACATCAAAGGAAATCTTGAGCTTCTCAAACCCTAGCAAGCTTCTTAGCACTTGAATCTCCTAATCCTCTTGGGTTTAGCATGGATTAGTGTATGAACTTGGAGAGAGGGTTTTGGAGAGCTCTAGGATCTGATTTGGGGAAATAATGAATCCAAATGAGGTAAAACGAAACATATAAAGTGTCACTTAAAATCCCGTCGGGCATTTTGACGCGCACTTTGACGGACCGTCCAAATTCCTACGGTCCGTCAAATGGACCGTCAAGATGCCCAGCCAAACGTGCCTTACTGTGACTGTTTCACAGTGGTAGCTCCACTATTTGACGCGCTATCAAACATCCTACGGTCCGTCAAACTGCCCACTTCCGATAGTTGTTTCCTTCGACTCGTTTGACTTCCAATCCTTATGGAACCTTCTTGGCACTTGTGTAATGCATCATTAACCATCTAAGGGGTCCTATAGCTCCTTCTCAAGTCATTACTAAACAAAGTACTACTCAATTGTTGTGAAATCTTCCCAAACATGACTCACATTCTACTTCCTTCGACGAACTTAATTCCACCGATTCATATGACTTCAAAATTTTAAGGTACGTGCTTAAAGTTACCAAATACTCCCCTTAACCTTATAAGGACTTCATGTCCACTTTAGGCTTACGTTAGTCTACTCATAATGGAATAACTCAAAATTTTCGAGATGTAACAATTGCAACAGGTTGGGCTTTTAAAGCAAAATTGTCATGGAGTATTGGAACAATCTGATGCCCATGCATTGTCTCCACATTTATCCTTGACCATTCGAAGTTGCCCTAAATAGGCAGCCTTTCAAATTCTACACCCTTTCTTCCAAGAACTGATGCATCGAGGTTATCACTTTCAAGGCAAAAGACATAAACTTTTGTCATATATGTCCGTGGAATTTTCCCATTATTAAAAACTAAAATCAGCCATGAAAGCCCAAATTCAAGGGAATAAATAGCAACATAGTGTAGAAACCATATTACTGGCATGAAATGACCCCCGAAGTCCTTACTAAATTTTAACTTGTGTTTTGCGCCTTCAACCATGCAACTAAATAGGAGTTTCGCAGTGTAACTTTACATCCACGATAAGCTATCCTCAATAACACCCTCATTTATCATGAGAAACAAGGATCCTAACTTGCAAATCAATGTTTTCATCATCTCTATCAGTTTGTTGCTCAAGCAATATACCCGAATTAATACTCTCAGAGCAACAACAATAGGCAGAGGCAGCACGTATTGTTCAGAAGGTATTAGCCTATAATCCATTTCCCAATTCTTTAAGTGTATAACTACAACTAGACTATCGAACTCAATGGCCCCCGATATGGCCATCCACCTCATTTTCTGATGTCTCCTCAGGCCTCTCCTATCATGCACTTCTGCAGATTTCTTTTCTTTCTCAATCTTATTTATGGCCACAAATCCAGATTTTGTTGTTTCATATGAATCCTTATTCCTTTCGAGCATTTCTTGAAACCAGATGCATATAACATAATCGTTATAACAAAGGAAAACGATATCAACATCTTTATATTCTACCAACCTCTATACCAGTTCTGATTTGGTATCGAGATCAAAAGTTAGTTGTAAGCATTTAACCTTATGGATCAATGTGATTCTTTCCATAATCAAAATGTCACTCTCAGATTCAGCATACTGTCTAGTTGAGCTAAGATCAAAAGAATATGCATATTTATACCTACTCAACATATCGGCAAACACCTTGTGTCTAGTAGTAATTACGAATAATTCACATACATCTGAAGCATCATCAACAGTCAAAACTAGAAAGCCATTCAAATAACTAAAAAGAATTACTCTTTGTGAATGAATACACACCCGACTTTACCCTATCAAAGCAAGCCCAGATAACCTGCCCAGTATCAACCCAGTTACAATTGTATAAACCCAAGGCAGGTGGAAGCGGACCAGTAATTATATGAGGACAATAAAATGTTGCCAAAATATCCCTCTCCAACTTTATATCGAACAGCTCGTCACCAAAATCCATGTCAAGCTTATGTTCTTTGCCTTTAAATAGAAAACTCAATACCTTAATAGAAATTGACAAAGTTGCGGACTCAAGTTGGGTCGTGACATTATAAGCACTGGACAGATCGTTGAGACCAATCAATTTCGGTAGTAAATCCTCAACAGCAAGAACATAAGGTCGTGATTCCAGATGCGAGTTCCTGATCTCGACCTCCATGGTGTTTGTATTCTGAATGGAGTGAAGTTCAACAAAAATTTTAGATTCGACCCATTGAGGACATTCATCGAACACTTTGTCCTCATTGTATTCTGAATTGGACTCACTACTATTTTCAACCTCCAGTTCAGCCATAGCATGGTCGTCAGAACCCATCTCAGCCTAGTTTTCCCATTCATTGTTTTTCTTCGAACAACCACAAGACAAAAGTAGCATTGACAGTCAACGCTGCATACGCAACCATAGAAGCAAGAGTTGCATTGGCAGTCAACACTGCATATGCAATCCTCACATCACTTCCTTGATTCTTTCGAATTACTACCCACAGTTGACATAGATTCATTGCTCTGATACCAATTGTAATGATCTCAGATCAATTTCAATGAAACAGTAAGGAAAATAAATGACACGATATTTTGGGACAATTTTGTATTATCTAACATGGAAAGACAACTTCAATTACAATTGAAAGAGCAACTAAAATGGAAAATAAAAGGTAACAGCCGCCATGGATGTGAGCTTCAGATCTGTAAAAGGAAGAAGACTAATTTAGAAGAAGAAATAGAAGGAGAGAGGAGGAAGAAGGGTTCGAAGAGAGAGAGAGGGAAAAAGAGTACCAGATTTGGCTAAAAATTCAATGCCCTCCCACCAAGTTCACTTTCTATTTATAAGAAAGTAATTATCCAACTCCAAGCACGCGTCTCCCATGTGATCCAACTAATCCGGGTCATAACAAAAGTATCATGATGTTTTCATTTTAAATCAACAACATGAAGCTACCATCAATGAGGTTTGATTTGACCATGATTTTTCTTGGGTGAATTTTCCCATTAGGCCATGTCTAACATGTTTTTATTAATAAAACTACAAACATAGAAGGTCTCTACAAACAAAAAAGGAAAGCAAACACTATAATATAAAAAGAACAGATTAATTTTGTTCTTAATTGCTAATAACAGCAAGGTAAAATATTAACTTGAATCAGTGTCACGACCCAAACTGGAGGGTCGCAACTGACGCTCAAGACCCTACTCGGCTGAGTACCATACTATCATTTTACTCATAAGTCACAACCTTTTGTGAATCTTTAAATTGTGAAATGACGCTTCTGTCGGGTAAATCACGAAAAACTTTTTAATAGAACTCTTTCATCAAGTCAGGGACTTCTCCTTTATCGTTAATTCAAAGAAAACTTTATTCACAATAACATCTTTAAAACAATGCATATGAACACATCGACCTACATGACCGCTTTACACAACTATCGATATCTCAACGCACTATCCACAGGACACTGTCTGCAAAAGTCTCTAACATAAACGATATACCGTAACATAAGTTGGGCCAGGGCCCCAACATACCCATAATGTGTCTGACTCGAGGACATACATAGGCACTCTGACTCGGCAAGACTCTGAACAGAAATGGAGTTCACCAATCCAGCTGATAGCCTGGGAACATCCTACGGCAAGTGTCCTCTACTCATCTGTTTGCACCTGTGTGGCATGAAACACAGCGCCCCCAGGCAAAGGGACGTCAGTACGAATAATGTACCGAGTATGTAAGGCAAAACTGAAACAATATATCTCGACTCGGATGATAAAAAAGTAACAGACTCAATTTGTACCTGTAACTAATACTGATATTCATGTATGTGCATATGGACTTTTAAAACATCATTTGTATATATATAATGCATACCTTCACCCTGCTCGCAGCCCCTTCAAGCCTAATAGCATAATGGCCCCGTCGGGCAGCCCCTTCGGGCATCATAATCATCGTGGACCAACTGATCATGTGGTTTGCGTATATAACGCCATAGACCTTCCCCTTCCCCATAAAATCATGTTGTACATATATATATATGGGCAAATGCATGATAATCTTTGTAAAACATCAAAGACTCCCTTCGGAGTAACTTTTAGTTCAAAATGGAAACTTCTTTCCCTTTTCATTTGTCTCCTTCGAGACTTAAAAACCAAATATGAAATGCATATGAATAAAGAAGCCTTATGAATGTCCCCTTCGGGATTTAGACACCGTTATGAAAACGTACAACTTATGGATGCCCTTTCGGGACTTAGGAAGTCAAGAAACTCATGATATGAACAATACTAATACCAACATAAGAACGTGAACTCCTACATCTAGGAGTGGATTCATTATGAATATCATTATGTTTCGCATATCACATAATCACTTATTGTTCCCATGTCTTCAACCAATTCAACAATTACCCAATTATTAATTTTTTTTTACCAAATTTCACTTGAATAGTAGATTATTTTTGACACACTTCATATACTCATTATTATAATCATGTGGTAGAACTCTAACTCTAGTCCATAGCCTATTTATACATCTACCAAATATTATTCTGAATCACCGTCGTCCTAAATTATTTCGGGACCTTATCCTTTTATACACCAATCTGTTTATTTGCATACTTGAATATCACCAAAATTCCATACAGTCCGTATAACTTGTTCAACATCTCTAAACTTTGACAAAACTTATTTTCTCCAATTCGTTTAACCTCTAGTTCTTACGACATTTCCTTATCACTTGTTAAACGTAGCATAACTACTTATAACCTCCAAAAATCATCTTGTCTTTGAGTTTATGTCGATTAATTTACGATAAATCCAACATACAAAAGTACCGGATGTAACAGTCAGATTCCTAGCTAATCTCTTGTGTGTAGTTCCTTGCCTCTTGTTTGAACTTGTGCAATTTTTTTGCTTTAATCCTCAGATTAGGTATCTGATTTATCCATGTTGAGTAGCATCTTTGCTTTTCTAGGAAATTCTGCAAAGACTTGAGTTTGAATCTGTTGAGTATCCAGTGCAAGCCAAGGTTATCCAGAGAGTCTGCTAGCATGTTGTCTTCTTTGTATATATGTGTGGTTTCTGCTGGACAAAACTCCATATATTTTCTCTGTGATTTCACTTTTTTCCAAGGGACCCTTCATTGTATATTAGTTATTTGGTAGAGAGGATTCCCTCAATTTTCAAATCATCAAGAAATTTATGATATTCATTGATTTAGACTTTCACCTCCTACATGTCTCTCATCTGACATTGACAAATCTTTAATTTCAATTTCAAACTTTATCTTGGCATTTTCAGCAGTAAGCTTTTAATTAAGACTTCCCAAATAGCATTTGCTTCCTTTTAACCGTAATACACGTCAAACAATTCGTTAATAATAATTTTCATATGGTGTGACGACATACCTTATACGCGTATTATCATGATTTTTAAATTTTGATATCGCTGTCTGGACTAGGAGCCCGTTTGGATTGGTTTAAGCTTTTTTTAGTGTTTGGCTGGCCAGCTTATAAACCATTTTGTGCTTAAAATATGCTAAAAAAAATAATTGAGGTCATTTGACTTAACTTATCTAAAGCAGCTTATAAGCTCCTTATTTTAAGCCCATCCAAACAGGCTCTAGGTTGGGTATACATCAATATATGTGAACCACCATAGACACCGAGCAATGAAGAACACGTTTTTGCTCCAATTGAAATTGTCATTTGCGGAAAATTCAATATTCAACACATCAAGGAATGAATTGACATATGGCACGATGACTGGAATGCGAGCAAAAGGAGCAACACTAACATTTGTAGGATCAACAACAGCCCGGGCGTATTATTATTTGCCATAATTTCTTAAATTGTTGGAGAAACAAGGGAAAAATAAAAGAGAAAATTACACTGTATGTTAATTAGGGCAATAATGTTATTAAAATTGACCCATTTTTTTAATTCTTATAAAAAATGACCCAAACTCTCACTCTCTCTCACTCTCTCTCGCTCTCTCACTCTCTCTGCCTTTGTATATGTTTGTGTATGTTGGTATATGTTGATATAAGTGTCTGTATATGTCTGTATATGTTTGTATATTTTGGGCTATTTTTTGTAATGTAAGTTTTAGGCTATTTTTTTTTGCAATGTAAGTGACCAACTTGCATATTTCTGAAATATTTTCAAAATAAAATAGTAGATGTTATTTATTTATTTATTTATTTATGAGTAAATACAATTCTGATCCGCGTCGTGTAATACACTGTCCTAAGATGCAATTTTAGCAGTGTGATTTATTTTAGGATCAACAAGCCTTTCTCATTAGAGGAACAAAAATAACAAAATTTAAATGACAAGGTCAGCAAGACTTTTAAAATTGTATAAGCATGATGGAGCGATAATTAGGTTTTTTCTTGATGTCGAATTTGTATAGACTTGATATGGTATATATAAGTGAAGGAAATGTGATCATTAATTGAAAAGATGAAACATGTCAGAACATTTGTCATATGACAGTGAAAGGTGTCACATTTTAATTCAACACACCTAACATAGTAACAAATGTCGAGGTTATGCGACACTTGTCATTAATTTGCTTCTATTTTGTCCAATAAATCTTTTGAAATATTTTATTTTGCCAATAATGATGTCTTGCCAATACTTATTCCTGATTTATGTACAGAATGAAAAGAGATATGACTGGATATGTACTAAAAATAATTGCGTAATCTATATTATCTTAGTATATTATACAGTAGAATACACACCACATGAAAAGATTATTAATATAAGCAAAACTTAAATAAATACGTCGTACGTATGACATCAAGTGGGCAACTTACATTTGATATAGCTGAAAACAGCTTATAAGCAACTTATAAGCCAATCCAAACGGGCTCTGAGAAGATAACCAGGGTAGCCTTTTTGGATGAAAGTCAATTCTCTTTGTTCCTAATTATTTGTTCTACTTCTTGAGGAACGCATAAAGAGAAATATGGACTTAGTTAAACTGCATTGTGATTAGTATGTCAGTCACCTCTACGATGGGAGGGATAACACTTTGACAGAAAAATCAAGGAAAACGAGATAGCTATTGATATTTTAAAGGGTTCAAAAATCATAATTGTAATGAAGGCCAAAGTTATTCTTGTAGTTGAAGGAACTTTTTGTGCTAAATGATGGGAATAAACAAGAGAACAAGCATAAAAAATTTCCTTTCCAACAAAAAAATTACTCTCTCGGTTCCATAATAAATGGTGTTTTAGGCTTTTCATTTTGTTTCAAAATAAGTGGTGTTTTAGGATTTCAAGAAGAAATTGATCTTGTTCTTCCAAACTTACTGTTATTTATAATCAAGAATCATTAAGTAGCTTTTTTTCCTTTTTCCTAGACATTAATTAGGGTTTATTAGTAAAAATACTGATAATTTTCTAGAACTGAGCAATTTCTTAAGGGGTAAACCTGTCAACCGGTCCGATTGAACCGGTCAAAACCGGTAATCGGACACGGTTTAACCGGTTCCGTAACCGGACCCGGTGGACCGGTTTACCGGTCGCCGATCTACCGGGGTTCAATACCGGGCCGGTTTTCAAAAATTGTGACCAATTAATGGGTAATTTTTTTTTTTTAAATTGTTGCACCTACTGGACCGTTGGCCAACGGTCCATTTTGTAAAAATGGTTGTTGGCAAAGGCTATAAGCGGCCATTTTGGCCTCCCTTTGTTCCCCAACCCCCCAAACTTTTTTTTATACACTTTAACCCATCCCCCGCCCATATATAAATCCCTCTCCATTTTATTTTCATCCACACCAATTCACTCTTCTCTTTCTCTCAATTATAGCCAGAGGCGGATCCAGGATTTGAAGTTTCCGGGTGCCATGCGCCATTCAATAAAATTTATATTCAACTCACAGTTATGAAGCACGTAAGGCGGAAGTAAATTTTCTCTGTAAACATGAAGGAATCACTTAAGTGCTAATTTTGTATTTCTATTTGCACACCTTAAGGAAAACTTACGCCTTATGGGGCATACTTTTAGTTATGTTTTATGGGACACACTTTTAGCTAAGGCATTACTAAAAGTTTCCCTTGAAAAGTTAAAAAAAATATATATATACTTCAAGGGAAAGTACGCCCCCTCCGGCAGACTTTTAGTTATGTTCAACTAAAAGTCGCGTGAGGGGTGCGTACTTTTAGTTGTGTTAAGTAAAAGTCTGCCGGAGGGGGCAGACTTTTAGTTGTGTTTAAGTAAAAGTCTGCCGGAGGGGGCAGACTTTTAGTTGTGTTTAAGTCCGCGCAAAAAAATGAATCCAAAATGGATAAAAAGTACTTTATGAACCTAAAACTCAAAGCAAGCCTTGATGGTTGATATCACCGATTCAATGTCACATTCAAATAAATGCATATTAGTTTCCTTCAAGTCCATTTGCACACAAATACCATTTTCACATTCGCACCATAAATCTTCTTTTAATGTTTATTTCTTTCAAATTTCCAATAGACAAAAAACAAGTAAATAACTAAAAGAAACAAAGAAAGAGAGACAAACGGAGACATACAAAGCAATGGAATTTGGAGAAGGTACTTGTACATCGATTTTGGAGATGAAGGTTCTTGGCAATGGAATTGGAAGGTTGCCGTATTGATTTTGATTTGGAAAGGGGGAACCCAAGAACTAGGTTTATGTTTCTTGATTTGATGAGAGAGAAGAAGTTATCTTTGTAAAGTTTATATACCTAAACAAAAAAGTAGTACTAAGCGAAATAAAAAAGCTAAAAAGTAGTAACTAAATTACTAATAATTGAAACTAAGTCAACACAAATTATTAAAAAGAAAAAGAAAGAGATTAGAATAGAACGTGGTCGCTTGTCGATTAGAATAAGAGGATTTGTACCTCACGTGGCTGCTTGCTGATGCTGTCTATATTTAATTTTTTCTAAAAAAAAAATTGTGTAGTTACGGGGGTTCGATCCCGCGTATTGAAGGGCAGACGTCTGGCCCATTCACCACTGGCACTACGGCATGCCTTTGTCATCAGGGTGCCACTTTAATATTTATCTATACATTATGTATATATACCTATATATATGTACTGTTTCGTCCGAAGCTTGCGGGTGGCGTGGCATCCCCACGCCACTGAGTAGATCCGCCCCTGATTATAGCTACTTTGAAACGATTAGCCACTTTAAATTTCTCTCAATTAAATACTATAAAGTTTTATTCTAGTTTCAATTTTATATTTTGCAATTATAAAAAAAAAAAAATTGTTGGTGGAGTTGGTGATTTTGCAACAATCCGAAGTAGCTCAAAAGCTTTGGTAGATTTGCAATTCTAGCCGCCTTCACTTTGGTGGAAATTAGTCCGGCAATTTGGTTCCTTCGTTCCAACTCTATCTTTATTTTCTGCTATTTAATTTACGCAATTTAATTCTAGAAATTTAATTAGTTGCAATTTATTTTCTTGTGATTTATTTGCATGTGATTTAAATTATTGCTATTTAATAATGTCGAAGAGAGTGAGACGTAGTGGCGATAGTAGTGGTAGTGGTAGGGATGGGTTTATGGAGGAAACATTTGTGAACGAAACGCCTAATTTAGGTATTAATATTGGCGGAAATAGTCCACTTTTAGATCATGAGGTAATGGAACACCACACTGGCACTTTTAATGAAATTGATGATGATGATGATGAAATACAAGCCCCCGAAAATCTCATAGGAGATACACATCCATCACAATCACATACACAAGACAAACCGGCAAAATCTCGTAAGCCAACCGCTAGAATTTGGAAATTTATGACTAAAGATAAGGAAAGACAATTAGCTATATGTAATATATGTGGAAAAGAATTTGCTTTCAAGCAAAAAACGAAAACAGGTAAGGATGGTCGAACGGGTTCACTAACGAATCATATGAGAAGTAGACATAAGGATGTTTGGGGAGAGCAAACGGGTTCAAATGTGGGGGGTATTCAACAAACAATAGACCCACGAACTGGTAAAGGTTTTAGCTATGACAAAAAAAAAAAATCGTATAGAAATAGCTAAAATGGTTCCTTTTGATGCTCTACCATTTTCCTTTCCTTCGGGTTTGGGTTTTGTTACTTATATTCAACATTATTATAATCCGTTGTTTGAGGGTATTCCTATAAGTACTTGTAGATCGGATATTATTGATTTATATAAAAAAATATAGATTTTATTTGCGCCATGTATTTAATTCTTTAAATTGTAGTGTTTCTCTTACCGCCGATATTGGTCTTAGTCTTAATAAGTTAGATTATTTTTTTATTACATGTCATTGGGTTGATGATAATTGGGTGATGCAAAAAAGAATTATAGCTTTTTTATATGATGAAGGGAAAGGTCGTCATGACGGAAAATTTTTAGCGGATTCAATGTCAACTATTATGAAATTTTTTAACATTTATAGGAAAACAGTTTGTATTCCTTTAGATAATGCTTCTAATAATACAAAGGTGGTTGGTCTTTTAAAAAGGGAATTAAACCCTCCGCTAGAAAATATTTTTCATGTGAGATGTAGTTGTCACATTTTAAACTTGATTGTTAGATGGTCTTTGACTATTTGGAAGATTCTATTCAAAGGGTTAGAAATGCGGTTGTTTTTCTTTTTTGTAATGCTAATAAGAAAAAAATGAGAGATTTTAAGAATTCTTGTTTGTAAAATAACCTTAGACCTAGGAAAATTCAAGTAGAAGTTGACACTAGGTGGAACTACACTTACATCATGTTACAGCAAGCATATAATTATAGGATTTCCATAAAACAATTCACAACCATCACAATACGGAAAGTGATGAGTGGATAAATAATAACGATTGGAAAGATACTAAGGAATGTATTGAACTTTTACAAAAAATTTATAATGCAACTCTTGCTTTTTCTAGACAATTCTATCCCACGGCAACCGAAATTTTTGCCTACTTAATGGAAATAGCTAGAGTTTTATATGAGTATAAAGATAAATCCAGTTATCAAGCGGCTATTTTTTCTATGACGACAAAATTTAAGATGTATTTTTTTGCCCATCCCAACTTTATTTATATTGGGTTTTCTTTTAAATCCTTGTTTTAAAATGTCTTATACTAGAGGATTGGTTAGACAAATTTATAAATATTTAGAAATTTCCGAGGGAGTTAAACCATCTTTAATTGACGCCGAGCTCGCGGTTGATGCCGAATTTAGAAAAGCTTTTACTCATTATTCTACTTTGGAAGAAAGTGCTAGAACTGTTGCTCCATGCCCTAGTACTTCTCAAAGTAGCAAAAAGGGCTTGTCGGGTTTGTCGATGCTAAAAGTTTCACATTCACATCCAACTCTTCCTCATAATGCAAACTTTGATGAATATCACCTTTATTTGATGCAGCCAAATGTGGATATCAACCAACTAGATGATTTGGACATCTTAGCATGGTGGAAGAAATACAAGGCGAGTCATCCGATACTTTCAAGAATGACTCGAGATATCCTTACGGTTCAAATATCAATCGTGGCTTCGGAAAGTGCATTTAGCCAAGGAAGATAACAAATTGGAGACCATAGATACTCATTATCCGGATTTAGCTTGCAAGTACTAGTTTGCATTTGCGATTGGATTAGATCGGAGCGACGCAACCAAAATTTAGGATCGGTGGAAGGCGAAGAGGAAGAGATTGAAGATTTGATAGCAAGTGGAGTAGACTAAATGGAAGACTTTGAAGATATCTCAATGACCGAATTTAATATTGCGGAGATTAGTGAAATGATTCAAATTTTTTGATTTTATTCTTGTACTACTTTTTTGCAACTCACGTATTATTTGCAAGTTAAAAAAAACTACAACTTGCAAATAAATGTTATCCATTAATGAATAAAATATATGGCTCATTGAACTTTCTTCTATTTACTTGTGTTCATGTTCTTACTTATATTAAGTTAGGAATATACTTAAAATATACTAAGAATATACTTATAATATACATCTACTTAAATTAAAAAATACTGTAGAAAGTTATATACTTGGAAAAATAACTTAAGTTATAATACATATAACTTAAACACACACACTATAACGACCCGTTTGGTCGTTATAGTTCTTTTGGCACTTTCGCCCGCTCCCGAGCAATGATTAGCTCCCTTTTGACCCGAGGGGACCATTGACACGCTTCCCGAGGTGTCTAGACTGGATTCGAACAACTTTGGGAAAAATACAGACTTGAAGTGAAAAAGGATTGACCCAAGGTTGACTTTTGGGCAAATGAAACTTTTTCAAAATTTCATCAATTCCAAGAGGTCCGGATAGTCATTTAGAACGAGTGTATGCGTTTGGTTCGATTCCCAATGCATTCAGATGCATTTCGGGACGTTGGATGGGAAATGGGAATTAAGGCATCGGTGGTTGACTCGATTAACGAGACCTCCATTGGAAATTTTGAGGCCACAGGTCCGTTCGTAGCGCGATTTTATGTGGGACTAAGTATCTAGGATGAGAGCAGATGGTCTCGGGAGTTAATCGAAAAATCGGATCGAAGAAAAATATTGGGCTAAAGTTTGTGGTGTCTAGTGCCCGCTTTGGCGGCACCAGCACAGCAAGGGTGGCACCGCTGGGGCAGTGGACCTGCCGCTGAAGCGGTACGAGCCATTTAGGCTTGACCGCTAAAGCGGTCAGGTGACCGCTGGGGCGGCCACATGTCACGACCCAACCCCGTAGGCCGTGACTAGTGTCCGAATTGGACACTCATACGCCCCTGACACTCAGAATTAACATACTAATTCGCATAAATATGAATAATCACATATGATCTCGGATTAGCGCATAATAGCCAACGTATGTCACAAAAGCCGGCGAGGGGCGCGTAATGTACCTATCATATCAAAATAAGCATATGCGTGACAAGGCTACCACGGCGAGTAAGACCGCCCAAACATATAACGTACGAACATATACGTACGGGAACAACCATAACCCACATACATGTCTACGGACCTCTAAACGAGTAACGAGAATCATATGACGGGACGGGGCCCCGTCGTACCTCGAATGAATATATACATATGCAACGAAAAAGTATATATACCAAAATAAAGACTCGGGAGAAGGAGTACTCCCGGAGAGAGCGAATAGGTGTCCTAGGTAGGTGGATCACCAAGGAGCGTCGTACTGCGAGCATGAAACGCGGCCCCCGACGAAAGGGGTCGGTACGAATATGTGCGAGTATGCACGGCAAGAAATACGAACAAAATCATAATCGAAACGAAGATACATAAAATAAATACAATATGCAAAATGTCAAATATTTAGTTTAAAAACATAAATCATGCATAGGCTCTTAGAACGATGGTCGCCGGCATCGATGGCGCCATACCACATCATACTCCCGGAAGATTTCATATCTCCGAAACCCGACATATCAAATCACATCATAACACCGTAACACCCCATAACGCCAAATATACACGGTACCAGGCCGAAGGGGACACGGCGTACCGGACATATCATACTCCGGAACATATCAAAGTGCGCACGAATATAACTGGCCCGGGATCCGGCGAAGGAAGTACTAACCATATGCACGAGCGGAGTCGTGAGTGATAATAATATGCATGAAATCATAATCATAAACTCATTAAATAAATAAGAAATCCGTGCTCGGGAGTTAAGACGAAAGTAAAACTAAGTCTTTCCCGAAGGTCATTAAGAGCGGACATAGAAAAGTCGCTGGACCCACGGACGGGTGTCAACCCCATCCGAGCCCGCTTATGGAAGTTAGGGGATGTTATACCTTATGAACTCCCCTACGAAAGTTTCGGGGCGATTCGAGCTCATCTACGGAAGTTACAAGCGTTCGTAGTTTCGTAATCTTTTAAAAGCAAAATTCTTTACAAAACCTTTGAAATTCAATCAAATGAAAACATAAAGACCTTAGTTAGGCTACATTAAGAGAGTAAATCTTTAGAAGCGAATAAGACGCACATATGAGCTCGAATCTCGAGAGTGGAGTTACCCCGAGGTTTGTGTCACAACCTAATTAATTCTAGGACATGCCAAAAGAAAGAAAGGATAGGCTTCGCATACCTTGTCCGCTCTCAAACTAAGCTAGCCCTCAAGTCTCGGGCACTCCAAGATCTACATAACACCAACATACCAAACATTAGCCATAAACATTTAGGCATTAGGCATTCAATTTCAAACGGACATCAAATTCTACAAAAATTTCGGCAGCATTTCCCCTATAAATACAACACCCCGAGAATTCAACTCGGCCAAATTCAACAACAACCAAACCAACAACCAAGCTACAACATCAACAATCAATTCAAAAATGCATTCTAACATTAAATACACTTCTTTCTACATAACTTCAACAACATTCAAACATTCCAATATACCTACTTCAACTACTTACATTCAAACTAATATCAACATTTATACACTCGATTATTAATCCAAAACCATTCAAACAACATTCAAGCACGTTTCAAACAATTCACACAATTTTCCAAACAACCCAAACAAAGCTCCAACTCACCCGAATTTCTTTCCAAACCCGAGAACAACACCAAACCCATTCTTCTCTTCCAAATTCATAACTTACACCATTAATCCGCACATTAACAATGCAATTCTCATAATACAAAAATTACATAAAATTCACATTAACTTCCAAACCAACCCATAACCAACACAACATTTTGAGTCATTAAACTTGCATTTTTCATCATAGAATCCATAACGACGACAACGAAAATACTAACGACGATTGTTCATTCTCAACTACACAAAGGGGACATTTTCGGCCAACACCATACAACCACCCATAGATGATTTTTATTCTTTTCTTCACACTACAACAGTCAAAACATGCTAACTATAATTAATACATTGCTTCTAACACAATATACACATGCACGGCTAACCCTATATACACGGCCTCATCTTCAACTTGGTTTCTATCATGAATTTCTTTCATTTTAGCATACTACAACACATATAAACCTTTCATAACAGATAAAACAAGATCAAAACTCACCTTTCTTCTTCAACTTCTCAACTTGCCTAAAGTTGGCCAAGGATGAAAACGAGCAATCTATCGCTTCTAACAACACTTCCACGTTAATAAGCACCCTTCAATTAGTAAGTTTGCTTGAAGAAACAATTTTTTTCTTGGCTAGATTTTTGTCTTGAATTTCTAGGGGATGGCCGAATACCCCTTTTTTTTCTCCTCCAAGGTTTTTTCTTGATTTTTCTAGAATACAAATGAGGAAGATGACTTATTAGTCATCTTTTTAACTTACCAATTTTTAACCATCCATGTGGCCATGGCCCACCCCAAGGTGGCCGGCCACGTGGTCACTTGTTTTTTTTTTTTTTTTGAATTTTTAACTTTCCAAAAATAGAATACTTACTAAAAATGGAATTTGCCTCCAAATGTTCCCTTATCATTTCCATACCAATAAAATCATACACAACTTGAGCCTTTAAAACAAACAAAAGTCTCTACTTCGTATCTCGGGATAGTCTTGTCCCCAGCTTATCGTAATTCACTCAAGTTGTCCCGTTGTTCAAAATACGGGATATAACACCACAGTACCGCTGTAGCAGATGACGGGCAGTTAAATCCATTAGATGAGTCTTAAAAGAGTCTTAGACCCTCATTATTTCATATCTCGATATTGGAGCTTGGGAAAGCTATTCTTGGAGACAAATTGAAGGAATTCTTGGAGGTAAAATTTTGTCTAATCCTTTACTCCTTTTTAATCACAATCATCTTAGTTTTTCCCCTTCCCTTTGCAATCCCTTAGAAATGATATTTGAAGGAGGGTTTTGGGAGATTTTTCTCTAAGATTATACTTGATAAATTGATGATGTTAATGTTAAATGTGAAGAATCTAAGCTTAGTAAGCCCATATCTTCTACTTTTAACGTTGAATTTCGGATTTGGAGAATTAGGGTTCATACCCAACTTGGGAGGTTTTTACCTGAAATCAGGTTTGGGACAATTCATGAGTTAAATCAACAATTATTGATTGGGTTATGATTCCTTAGTACTTAATTTGGTATTTTACCCGCGAATTTTTCGTTTCGCCCTTGTGGGCCCGTTTTCCCAATTTCTAGGGTTAAAATGGACCTAATTGATATTGTAACAATATTAGTATCAATCTCCATGATTTCTAATTTAGAATTCGATTATGCTTAGACTACTTTGGTTCTGAGCTTCAGAGGAAGGGCAAGGCAATAGAGTGACTTGTTGGTGTTGTGATTCGGGAGTCCAGGTAGGTTGTGGCTTACCTCTAGTGAGACTATACATAGCGAATCACATATTTAGAATATAATGTCGGAGACAACATGCGAACCTTCGGGTGTGAAGTTGGGTTGGATATTGCCTTAGGTTGGGCCCTGATATGTGTTGGGACTAGCCACCCCATTATGTGTGTTTATTGTTCCATTTGATGGTTGATGCTACGAGTAATGGTAAATATCAGAATCTGTGTTACTATCTTGACTGAGATATGGTTGACATACCGTTGTTGATATTTGCATTGTGATACATTGTTGACGTACCCGTTGTTGGAACTAGTAATATTGATATATTGTCGGCATACCCTTGATGGTATTGTGATATGATACATTGATGGCGTACCCCTTCGTGGTACTTGTGATATTGAACTTGATTGTTGATACTTGATGTACGCATTGCACTCATTCTCACACATTCTTGATATATGGACGATGCCCGGTGATGACTCAGTATCGTTGATTGAGTAAATTGATATTTGATAAACTCCTTATTTGAGTGATTGTAAAGGCTGATGTCCGAAGATCCATTCTGGAATCATTGATTGTATGAAACTGATATTTGATAAACTCTTTTACTTGAGTAATTGTGAGAGGGCCAATGTCTGAGGTTCAATTCCAGAATCGTTGACAAGTGCATTGCATACATTCCCTCATATTCATGATGCATGGCCGATAGCCGGTTATTATCTGGTATCGTTGATTGAGCGACTCTTTTACTTGAGTGATTGTGAGAGGCTGATGACCGACGAAATATTCTGGCATCGTTGTTGCATGGCCAATTCTGATGTTATTTCGGAATCGTTGTTAGTGCATGGGCTCCACGAGTCCCCCAGAGTGGTGCCGATGAGACTCCCCCTGTGAGCAATTAGCCAAGGTCTCGTCTGTCTGTGGGGCAAAGATCCGGGAGGGGTGGCACTTAGACTTCGCGAGTCACACTAGGTTGTGCTGCCGAGACGTCAATATTTCCGTCCGGAGTACATATGTACACCTCATTTGCATGGCATTACATCTCATCCAATTCATTATTGCATTGCATTGGCTTGATTGCGATTCGTGGTGATTGATTGATTGATGATTGAATTGGATATATACATATTTCGAACTTGGTGTACTTGGGTTTAGAGGCTTTACGTAGGCGATGACGAATACTTGGTTGTGATCTTATTATCTTATACTTGTTGGATTCCTTGCTATCTATTTATTTTCTGAATTATGTTATCGGTCGGCCGATGATGCCTACCATCGTTGTTTGTACTTGACTCGCACTTGCTGCATTCTTTTATGACTGCAGAGTATCAAGTCGGATCTACTTCTCTGACTCGTGGCTGATCGACTCTTCAGCTTCCACTTGAGTTTTCCAAGGTGAGCATGGCATCTACTGACCTCAGAGACTCTTTCATTACTTGCCTTCCATTCAGAGACATGATTTGAGACTACTTATGTATTATTATTCAGACCTTTAGTATTCGAATTTAGATGCTCTTGTATTACCCGACCAGATACTGGGGTGGATTTCATTTACTTTCGTACTTGTTAACATTATATTATATTGTGAGACTTACGTTATTTTACTTTCTTCCGCTATTGTCTATTATTGTGAATGTTGAGTTAAGGGTTCGCCTGCCTAGGTGGGTAAGGTAGGTGCCCGCCTAGGCTAAAATGGGTCATGACAAGTTGGTATCAAAGCCCTAGATTACCCGGTCTTTAATACAAGAGCGTGTCTAGTAGAGTCTCGTGGATTGGTACGATGAGCTCCGTACTTATCTGCGGGAGCTACGGGACATTTAGGAAATCTCACCTTCTTTCTTTTCATCGTGCTACTTTATTCAAATTGGTATCTGGAAAGACCAAATTGGTATCTGACTCTTACATCTTCCCTTATAGATGGTGAGGATTCGCGACACGCCATCACGAAGGATGTACACGAGGTTGACCCCATCGATTTTCACGGGCGCACCAGATGAGGATGCCTATGAGTTCATCGTGATCACGCACGAGCTACTCCATGCAGCAGGGATCATGGATACCCTCGGAGTTAGGTATGTTACCCTTTAATTCAGTGGTGGCGCGAGGTCATGGTGGAGAGACTACCTTGCTAGCAGACCGGCGTGCGCGCACCCACTTACTTGGGAGAAGTTCTATAGGGTGTTTCTGGAGAGGTACGTGCCACGTTCATGGAGGGACGAGAGTCAGCGTCAATTCCTCGACCTCCGTCTGAAGGGCATGCCAGTCGCTACTTATGCACTGTCCTTCTCCTATCTAGCTCGCTACTCCTATCCCTTGATTCTGACGGAGGTCGGCAGGATACGGTGGTTCATTAGTGAGCTGGATGGTCCTCTTCGCCCACTACCCTGTATTCAGCTTGAGACTAAGGGCGCTTCATTCCAGGTAATCATTGACTGTGCAGCGAGAATTGAGGCCACGAGGGCAAGGGCAGCTAGGCCTCCAGAGGGGGATCCCTGATGCAGTGACGACAGGTACTACTTCTGTTCGGGGGCCAGTCTATTACTATGTTATTTAATCTTGGATCCACTTATTCGTATGTATCTGCATTTCATGTCGTTGGTTGGGATTTATCCTATGATAGCATAGATATACCTGTTCATGTGTCTACTCCAGTAGGAGATTCTATGGTTGTTGATCGAGTCTACCGGTCTTGTTTAGTTACTTTTATGGGGTATCACACCTGGGTAGATTTGATGATTCTAGATATAGTAGACTTTGATATTATATTGGGTATGTCCTGAATTTCTCCTTATCATGCGATCTTGGACTGTCACGCCAAGACAGTTACTTTAGCCATGCCGAGCATCCCTCAGCTTGAGTGGAGAGGTACTCCTAGTCCCGCTCTAAAGAAGATTATTTCCTTCTTTCAGGCGAAGAAGTTAGTAAGTAAGGGGTGTTTAGCGTATTTGGCTCATGTTCGTGATACGACTGTTGCATCTCCATCCCTTGAGTCTATTCCTATTGTGAGTGAGTTCACGGAGGTATTTCCATCAGATTTGCCGGATATGCTGCTCGATCGTGACATTGATTTCTATATCGATGTGGGCCCGGGTACTCATCCTATTTCCATCCCACCATATCGGATGACACCTGCCGAGTTGAGAGAGCTTAAGGAACAATTGCAGGATTTATTGAGCAAGGGTTTCATTAGACCGAGCGTCTCCCCTTGGGGTGCTCCAGCGTTATTTATGAAGAAGAAGAATGGGACCACGAGGCTGTGCATTGATTACCGCTAGTTGAACAAGGTCACTATCCGGAACAATTGCCCTATACCTCGTATTGATGATCTATTTGACCAGCTTCATGGTGCTTCGATGTTTTCTAATATTGATTTGCGTTCCGTCTATCACCAGTTGAAGATTAGGGCGGAGGATATTCCAAAAATAGCATTTCGAATGAGATATGGCCACTATGAGTTTCTAGTGATGTCTTTCGGGCTTACCAATGCCCCAGCTGCATTTATGACCTTGATGAATGACATCTTTAAGCCGTTCCTTGATTCTTTTGTGATTGTGTTTATCGGTGACATCTTGGTGTATTCCAAGAGTAGAGTGGAGCATGAGAGCCATCTTCGTACCATCCTTGGGTTGTTGAAGAAACATAGCCTATTTGCGAAATTTTCTAAGTGTGAGTTCTGGTTAGAGTCTGTGGCATTCTTGGGTCATGTGGTGTCCAAAGAGGGAATTATGGTTGACCCACAGAAGATTGAGGTTGTGAGGGGTTGGGCGAGGCCCACTACTGTTATCGAGATTCGTAGTTTTGTGGGTTTGCCCAGTTATTACCGTCGCTTTGTGAAAGGTTCTGCTGCCATTGCTTCGTCCTTTACCAGATTGACTCAAAAGGATGCTACCTTCCAGTGGACGGATGATTGTGAGGAGAGCTTTCAAAAGCTCAAACTTCTTTTGACCACAGCCCCGATCCTAGCCTTACCTGTGGAGGGCAAGGACTTCGCGGTCTATTGTGATGCTTCCCGTATGGGTTTGGGTGCGGTGTTGATGCAGGAGGGTAGAGTGATAGCTTATGCTTCCCGTCAGTTGAAAGTTCACGAGAAGAATTACCCTACCCATGATTTGAAGTTGTTGGCCGTAGTCTTCGCCTTGAAGCTTTGGAGGCATTACTTGTACGATGTCCATTGTGAGGTTTTTACCGATCACCATAGCCTTCAGCATGTATTTACCCAGAGAGATCTTAATTCCAAGCAGCGCCGATGGATGGAGCTCCTGAAGGACTATGACATCTCTATTTTGTATCACCCTGGTAAAGCTAATATGGTGGCTGATGCCTTGAGTCGAAAAGCAGTGAGTATGGGGAGTTTAGCTCGATTGATTATTTCCGAGCATCCGTTGGCCATGGAGGAGTCTGGCCAATAGTTTCGTCCGTCTCGACATCTCAACCCCGGGCAGTATTTTGGCTTATATAGAGGCGAGATTATCATTATTGGATCGGATCAAGGCTCATCAGTTTGAGGATTTTCAGTTGAGCAAGATCAGAGATAGGGTGTCGAGAGGGGAGGCCAAGGAGGCCGTGATCGATTCTGAGGGCATTCTGAGGATTAGGGGACGCGTATGCATTCCTCGTGTTGGTGATCTGATTCAATTGATCTTATCTGAGGCCCATAGCTCTCGCTATTCCATTCATTCGGGAGTGACTAAGATGTACAGTGACTTGAGACAACACTATTGGTGGCGCCGTATGAAGAGAGATATAGTTGATTTTATGGCTAAGTGTGAAAATTTTCAACAGGTAAAGTATGAGCACTAGCGACCCGGTGGGGTGTTTCAGAGGATGCCCATTCCTGAGTGGAAGTGGAAGAGGATTACCATGGATTTTGTCACGGGTCTTCCGAAGACCCTTGGCAAGTTTGATTCTATTTGGGTGATAGTGGATCGATTGACTAAGTCCGCTCACTTTGTTCCGGTTCAGGTTTTTTATACTGCAGAGAAGTTAGCCAAGATGTACATTCGGGATATTGTGAGATTACATGGGATCCCTATGTCTTTTGTATCTGATGGGGGTACTATCTTCACGTCCCGATTCTGGAGAGAATTTCATGATGAGTTGGGTACCCGATTGGACTTTAGTACAGCTTTCCATCCCCAGACCGATGGCCAGTCTGAGTGAACCATTCAGGTGATCGAGGACATGTTGAGAGTGTGTGTTATTGACTTTGGTGGTGTCACGACCCGAGCTACGGGCCGCGACGGGTATCCGAGGCTAACCACCGAACACCACTCATTCTGTTACTCATCCATGCTTATTCATACTACATGCTTATAATCATATAAGGCCATCGTCATTTGCAATCCATTTACTTTTATAAACATAAGCCCTTTGGCTAGCAAAATATAGATGTACATGCATACACATAAAAGCCATGGGACCATACTACCCACACTGCGTATCTACGAGCCTCTACCGGAATACTAGACATATGGACGGGACAGGACCCCGTCATGCCCAATCATGAATATATACATATATATATATATATATACCAAAAGAATAATCAAGGGCACCTCCGGACAATAGAGTGCTCACAAGTCAGCTACTGGCTCCTATGGATCCACACCGTCTCCCTGCCTACCTGTGGGCATGAACACAGCGTCCAAAGATAACGGACGTCAGTACGAACATTGTACTGAGTATGTAAGGCAGGAATGAAATAAGCATAATGAGAATATCATAAGTCATGAGATGAAGATACAACCTGCGTCCTCTTTTAAGCATCATTACACGTCATATACATTCGTCATACATAAGCATATCATGTGCATTATCATAATGCATACTTTATCGTATCACATATACATCATCATACCATACATGCATCGTCGTATCAATTATACATTATCATGCCGGTAACCCGCGTCCGCGTAACCATCATATGCCGCCCACTAGTGGTGTCATGCCCGCCCTCTAGGCTGCCGTGAAATCATAGCGACCCGCGTAGCGGTGGTGCCCGGCCATTTAGGCACGGTGGAATCATATGTAGCCCGCCTTCGCGGTGACATGCCCGGCCAATTAGGCGCGGTGGAATCACATCATCATCATATATCATGCATTTATCATCATACATATCATAGACTTATCACTATCATTCATTTCATGGACATATCATGGCTCTATCATAAGTTAACATCATTACACATATATCATCAATTTATACTTTAGAGTTTGGAAGCAAGTATAGTTGTGTCGGGGTGACATAAGGTCGTGGACCCCCGACTTCGTTATGGAACGTTCATAAGTAACCTGCCTCACCTTGAAGGAACAAGCATAAGGTGAGTGTATATGATGATCAACATCGATGGGCTATGGATAGCTTCATAAGCTTAATTGGAACATCATAGCACAGACTATAGCATCTCTATACTCGAGCTCATCATTATCACTATCATAATCGTAGCACATCTCTTATCTCGTATGGCTATTCATAAACAGGGATTCGTAGTCTTCTTGAAGATGGTATTTTCATAAGGAAGAGGAAATTCATGCCATAGGACTCATGCCTTAGAAAAAAAGGATTAGCCTCACATACCTTTGTCGTTCAACTATTCTATCGCTTGCTTGTTCTCCTCTAATGCACTTGTTTATACCTTCAATGGAATTCGTGTCGTCATTAGCTAAATAATCATGAAAACGTACTTACTAAAGCTAGAGAAATTTGGGCAGCATTTCCTTTGTTTATACTACCTTCCGCCATATTCCATATCAACTCCCAACATTCATAACAACCATTACAATATCACTAACAACAATCGTCATCCATTTACATAATTCGCATTTCACAATTCCACTTCAATTCTCCATAATTATGGCCAAAGTTCACTATCGCGTTCTTTCGTATCCAAAGCTTATTTCATGTCCTAAATGTCATTTATAACGTATTTATAAGCTCAACACAACCATTTCCATGATTCAACTCAACTACTATTCAATAATGATACTATCTTCACACTTGTGACCCATTTCACATACTCTTCTACAATCCATGAGTCTTAACTTATAAAGACTTCAAACAACAGGTAAAGATCATGAAACTTACCTTAGATGATGGAGGGATAAGCTTGGAATGGTGATTCACCCTTAGCACCGAAACCCTATTTCCTTTCTCTTGGGTTTCCTTGATTTGAATGACTTTTAATGGGTTTCATATGCTTGATTCTACTCAATTCTTGTTGTTGATCTTTGATTTCTATTGATTTCTCATGGATGAAGTGTTTGGAACACTCTAGAGGTTTCTTGAAGTGTGAAGGTGGAAGATGAAATGAAATGAAATGAAAAAGGGTCCCTTATATAAATTGCACTTCAGTCCCGATTGGAATATACGGACCAACATACGGTCCGTATAATTTCTACTTACCGTATGTTGGACCATATATTTGGTCCAGTGGAACATGTCATTCTGGGCTGGATCTACGGCTGGACATACGGTCCGTAGATTTTATACGGCCAGTATGTCTGGCCGTATGTTTGCCCAGTTTTCCGAGAGTTGTTTCGTCGACTCGTTTGATCCCCGATCCTCATGGAACCTTATTAACACTTGTTTATCACTTCAATACCAATCTAAGGGACGTCATAACTCTTCCTTAGGGCATCATTTATACACCATTAACTCAATACTCGTAATTCTCATCCGATACATTCAACTTATAACTTGCTTTCCTTAACAACTTTCCTTCCTTGACTTGAATGTCTTTGGAAATCTTAATTAGAACCATTAATTACTATTTCCTACTTGTCCGATATATATATACGTCATGTCCTTCGTGAGTCTATTCACTGTACGTTAACGGGGAATTTTCTGAGGTGTAACACTCTTGGACAGAAGTGGTATCAGAGCAGTTCAGTCCTAGGAAGTGTCTACGAGCCGTATCTAGTAGAGTCTTATTTATGGTGTGTTGCGCACCATGCTAATAAACAAGAGGCTACAGGGCATTTTGGAAAAATGACCATCTTTCTTCTTATGAAATCGTGCGATAGAGCCGAGTATAAGATTTAAATCCTCCCTAATAGTATGTTGTGATTTCAGAGATGCCGCCAAAAGAAAAAGCTAAAGCCGCCCAGAAGGGCAAGCCTATGACTAGAAGGCGGGCAGAAAAAGAGCCGCCTATGAATGTAGATGAGGATGAGTCACATAATGAGGCTCCATCTAATGCCTCCACTACTCCGCCTATTACGGAAGAGCACGAAGGGGCTTCTGTTCCGGCTCCTATGCCTCCCGTTCCTCCGCCGGCTACATCGGGTCAACAAGTGACCGAGGCTATTAGTTTATTGACACAGTTAGTTGCCGCCCAGGCACAACGGCAGAATGTGGGGCCAAGTGATCATTCAGCTAGCACTAGAGCCCGTGATTTTATGAGCTTGAATCCACCGGAATTCTATGGGTCAAAGCTGGATGAAGACCCGCAAGGCTTTATTGATGAAATGCTAAGAACATTGCGGATTATTCATGCTTCCGAGACTGAATCAGTGGAGTTGGCATCATATAGACTCCGAGATGTGGCGGTATTGTGGTATAATAATTGGATAGCATCGAGGCAAGAGAATGCGCCTCCTCCTGTGTGGCAAGAATTTGTTGATGCCTTCATTCGCCATTATTTGCCACCCGAGGTCCGCCGAGCTAGAGCGGATAGATTTCTAAACTTGAAGCAAGGGAATATGAGCGCCCGAGAGTATAGCCTTCAATTTAAATCTTTGGCTAGATATGCTCCTACAATGGTGGTCGACATGGGCGATAGGGTGCATAGATTTGTAAGTGGTTTGGGGCCACATTTATTTAAGGATTGCTTAACGGCTTCATTGCAAGACGAAATGGATATTTCCCGCATTCAGGCCCACGCCCAAAATTTAGAGGGACAACAACCTCTGCAAAGGGGTGACCGCGATGTTAATAGAGGGCAAAGCAAAAGGGCCAGATCTATGGGTACAGGCGGTGATTATAGAGGGGGATCGAGGCAGACATATTCCAGGCACTCAGGCCAGTCAGTTACGAGTGCACCTCCCCGGTTTACAGGCAGAAGATCTGATCGCTCTTTCCGTTCAGGACAGGGCCAAAGTTCGAGGGCCCCAGGTTCACAGTTTGGGGGAGATTACAATCAAGGGGGACCACCCGTTCCCCGATGCAGCTAGTGTAGAAAATTGCACTCAGGGCCATGTCGCCAGGGCACAGATGCATGCTATGTTTGTGGACAGACAGGACACTTGATGCGAGACTGTCCTTCGAGGTATGGTAGAGGTGGGGTTCAGCCACGGGATCGACACGGCGATCCTCTTCGACAGACGTCCTGTTTGCGTACTCCCCGGACTCCGACGCAGTCGAGGTAGGGGCCGAGGGGGAGCATCTACTTTAGGTGCCACACAAAGACCGCTTATATGCTTTAGCCGAGCGACAGGATCTTGAGTCATCCCCAGATGTGGTTACAGGTACATTGTCTGTGTTTTCTCATGATGTGTATGCATTGATAGATCCGGGGTCTACGTTATCCTATAATACTCTATATGTTGCTAATCGTATTGGGGTGAGACCTGAGCCAATTAAGCCTTTCGAGGTATCTACTCCGGTTGGTGATCTCGTGATAGCTAAACAAGTGTATAAAGATTGTATAATTGTGATATGTGATTGCCAAACCAAAGCTGATTTAGTTGAGCTAGAAATGCTAGACTTTGATGTTATTATGGGTATGGATTGGTTGGCCTCGTGCTATGCTAATGTTGATTGCCGAATGAAATTAGTTCGATTCCAATTTCCAGGAGAACCCGTGTTTGAATGGAAAGGTAATACGGCAACTCCAAGGGGTAGGTTTATTTCCTACCTTAAGGCAAGGAAGATGATAGCTAAGGGCTATATTTATCATTTAGTCCGAGTTCATGATACCGAGGCAATATCGCCAACTTTCCAATCTGTCCCGGTAGTGAATGAATTCCCGGATGGATTCCCAGATGAACTTCCAGGCCTTCCCCCAGAAAGAAAGATTGACTTCGCCATTGATGTGTTGCCGGATACCGAGCCTATTTCCATCCCTCCTTATCGAATGGCTCCGGCAGAATTGAAAGAATTAAAGACCCAGTTGAAAGATTTACTTGAAAAAGGGTTTATTCGACCCAGTTCATCTCCGTGGGGAGCGCCAGTCTTATTTGTGAAAAAGAAAGATGGCTCCCTACGAATATGTATTGATTATAGACAGCTGAACAAGGTGACGATAAAGAACATGTATCCTCTTCCAAGAATTGATGATTTATTTGATCAGCTACAAGGTGCCAAATGGTTTTCCAAGATAGATTTGAGATCGGGTTAACATCAAGTGAGGGTTAGAGAAGCAGATATTCCCAAGACAGCTTTCAGGACAAGATATGACCATTATGAATTCCGAGTAATGTCGTTTGGGCAAACTAATGCCCCGGCAGTGTTCATGAATTTAATGAATAATGTATTCAGGCCTCTCTTAGATCTATTCGTGATAGTATTCATTGATGATATTCTGGTGTATTCTCGCACAAAATCAGAACATGCGGATCACTTGCGCATTGTCCTTGGAATTCTCCGCACTCGGGAGTTGTATGCAAAATTTTCAAAGTGCGAATTTTGGCTGAATTCTGTGACATTCTTGGGCCATGTAATTTCCGATGATAGCATTAGAGTGGATACTCAGAAAATTGAAGCTGTGAAGACTTGGCCAAGGCCTACAACGCCTACAGAGGTTCGTAATTTTCTGGGTTTGGCAGGTTATTATAGAAGATTCGTAGAGGGATTTTCATCCATTTCCGCTCCGTTGACGAAATTAACCCAGAAGTCAGCAAAATTTCAGTGGAATGACGCTTGTGAGCGTAGCTTCCAAGAGTTGAAGGACAGATTAACCTCAGCTCCAGTATTAACGCTTCCAGCAGGGCCGAATGGCTATGTTGTGTATTGCGATGCTTCCGGTGTTGGGTTAGGATGTGTATTGATGAAACACGGTAAAGTCATTACTTATGCTTCGAGACAGCTGCGAAAACATAAAAAGAATTACCCAACTCATGATCTCGAATTGGCCACAGTTATTCATGCATTAAAAATGTGGAGACATTACTTGTATGGCGTACATGTTGACATCTATACAGATCACAAGAGCCTTCAATACATTTTCAAATAGAAGGAATTGAATCTGCGACAGCGGCGGTGGTTAGAGTTATTGAAAGATTATGATGTAAATATTTTATACCACCCGGAAAGGCAAATGTAATATATTCCGCTTAGCCGCCGATCAATGGGTAGCTTATGTGAAGTACCCCCGGAGAAGAAGGAAATGATCCATGAACTCCATCAACTAGCTAACCTTGGAGTACGTATAATTGATTCAGGCGATGCAGGAGTTAATATTAACAATCCCACAGTTTCATCCTTGGACACAGAGATAAAAGAGCGCCAATACGAGGATCCCAAATTGAAGTATTATAAAGGTGTGAAGTTTTCAAAAGAAAAGTCGCTATTTGAAGTCTCAGCAGATGGAGTTCTCAGGTACCTTACCTAAATAGGTTATGTGTTCCGGATGTGGTAGAATTACGCCGCCGAATTCTAAAAGAAGCTCATTACTCCCGGTATTCTATCCATCCAGGAGCGACGAAAATGTATCATGATCTTAAATTGATGTACTGGTGGGATGGCATGAAAAGAGACATGCTAATTTGTAGCACAATGTCCAAATTGCCAACGAGGTGAAGGTAGAACATCAAAAGCTAGGGGGGACTATTGACTTTAAAATTCCTACATGGAAATGGGAAGTGATCAATATGGATTTTATTGTAGGATTGCCCAGGGCATTGGCCGAGGCAAGCATGATTCTATATGGGTGATTGTGGATAGATTGACAAAAGCAGCTCATTTTCTTCTAGTCAGAACCACCTACTCAGCTGAAGATTATGCGAGGTTATATCTTAAGGAGATTGTGAGACTTCACGGTATTCCAATATCTATCATTACAGACAGAGGAGCACAGTTTATAGCTAAGTTCTGGAAATCCTTTCAAGAAGGTCTAGGTACCCAAGTAAGGCTTAGTACGGCATTTCACCCGCAAACTGACGGGCAAGCTGAGCGTACTATACAGACCTTGGAGGATATGCTAAGGGCATGTGTTTTAGATTTTGATGGTAGTTGGGATGACCACTTACCCCTAATAGAATTCGCATACAACAATAGCTATCATTCCAGTATCCAAATGGCTCCGTATGAAGCTTTATATGGAAGGAAATGTAGATCTCCAATTGGATGGTTTGATGTTGGAGAAGTGCAGTTAATAGGCCCCGAGCTGATTCAGCAAGCGGTAGAAAAAGTCAAGGTGATCCGAGACTGATTATTGACAGCCCAAAGTCGCCAAAAATCTTATGCGGACAATCGCCGGTGAGATTTAGAATTTCAAATCGATGATTGGGTGTTCTTGAAGGTATCCCCAATGAAAGGGGTGATGAGATTTGGTAAGAAAGGGAAGTTGAGTCCTCGATATATTGGACCCTATAAAATCATCCGTAAAGTGGGTCAAGTAGCTTATGAATTGGACTTGCCTTCAGAGCTTGGATCAGTTCATCCAGTATTTCATGTATCGATGCTCCGCAAATGTGTTGGAAATCCCACAAGGATTGTGCCAGTAGATGATGTTCAAATCACAGAAAAGTTAGCCTATGAAGAAGTGCCTATTGCCATATTAGACAGGCAAGTACGAAGGCTTCGGAACAAGGAAATAGCTTCAGTTAAAGTCTTATGGCGAAATAACAATCGGGAAGAGATGACTTGGGAAGCGGAAGAGAAGATGAAATCCACATATCCACATTTATTCCAATCCCCAGAAGAGATCTATGATGAAACGTCAAGATTTTGAGGTATGTATACTTTTCTTTTATGTATATAGGTCGTGAGTGGCCAATCTATATTGCTATTGTGTTGTGGCCCTGTGAGGCAATGATATTATGAGTTGTTGTGACAGGATGGTAACGCCATATTATAGGGGAAACTCTGGCGAAATTTTTTTAGAATCCCCGACGACCTAACATTCGAGAACGAATGTTTCAAAAAGGGGGGAAGAGTGTTACACCTCGAAAAATTCCCCGTTAATGTACAGTGAATAGACTCACGAAGGACATGATGTATACGAGGTTCGGACAAGTAGGAAATAGTAATTGATGGTCCTAATTAAGATTTCCAAAGACATTCGAGTCAAGGAAGGAAAGTTGTTAAGGAAAGCGAGTTATAAGTTGAATGTATCGGATGAGAATTATGAGTATTGAGTTAATGGTGTATAAATGATGCCCCAAGGAAGAGTTATGATGTCCCTTAGATTGGTATTGAAGTGATAAACAAGTGTTAAGAAGGTTCCATGAGGATCGGGGATCAAACGAGTCGACGAAACAACTCTCGAAAAACTGGGCAAACATACGGCCAGACATACTGGCCGTATAAAATCTACGGACCGTATGTCCAGCCGTAGATCCAGCCCCGAATGACATGTTCCTTGGACCAAATATACGGTCCAACATACGGTTAGTAGAAATTATACGGACCGTATGTTGGTCCGTATATTCAATCGGGGCCGAAGTGAAATTTATATAAGGGACCCTTTTTCATTTCATTTCATTTCATCTTCCACCTTCACACTTCAAGAAACCTCTAGAGTGTTCCAAACACTTCATCCATGAGAAATCAATAGAAATCAAAGATCAACAACAAGAATTGAGTAGAATCAAGCGTATGAAACCCATTAAAAGTCATTCAAATCAAGGAAACCCAAGAGAGAGGAAATAGGGTTTTGGTGCTAAGGGTGAATCACCATTCTAAGCTGATCCCTCCATCATCTAAGGTAAGTTTCATGATCTTTACCTGTTGTTTGAAGTCTTTATAAGTTAAGACTCATGGATTGTAGAAGAGTATGTGAAATGGGTCACAAGTGTGAAGATAGTATCATTATTGAATAGTAGTTGAATTGAATCATGGAAATGGTTGTGTTGAGATTATAAATACGTTATAAATGACATTTAGGACATGAAATAAGCTTTGGATACGAAAGAACGCGATAGTGAACTTTGGCCATAATTATGGAGAATTGAAGTGGAATTGTGAAATGCGAATTATGTAAATGGATGACGATTGTTGTTAGTGATATTGTAATGGTTGTTATGAATGTTGGGAGTTGATATGGAATATGGCGGAAAGTAGTATAAACAAAGGAAATCTTGCCCAAATTTCTCTAGCTTTAGTAAGTACGTTTTCATGATTATTTAGCTAATGACGACACGAATTCCATTGAAGGTATAAACAAGTGCATTAGAGGAGAACAAGCAAGCGATAGAATAGTTGAACGACAAAGGTATGTGAGGCTAATCCTTTTTTTCTAAGGCATGAGTCCTATGGCATGAATTTCCTCTTCCTTATGAATATACCATCTTCAAGAAGACTACGAATCCCTGTTTATGAATAGCCATACTAGATAAGAGATGTGCTACCATTATGATAGTGATAATGATGAGCTCGAGTATAGAGAGAGATGCTATAGTACGTGATATGATGTTCCAATCAAGCTTATGAAGCTATCCATAGCCCATCGATGTTGATCATCGTATACACTCACCTTATGCTTGTTCCTTCAAGGTGAGGCAGGTTACTTATGAACGTTCCATAACGAAGTCGGGGGTCCACGACCTTATGTCACCCCACAACTATACTTTCAAACTCTAAAGTATAAATTCCGATATATGTGTAATGATGTTAACTTATGATAGAGCCATGATATGTCCATGAAATGAATGATAGTGATAAGTACATGATATGTATGATGATAAATGCATGATATATGATGATGATGTGATTCCACCGCGCCTAATTGGCCGGGCATGTCACCGCGAAGGCGGGCTACATATGATTCCACCGTGCCTAAATGGCCGGGCATGTCACCGCTACGACGGGCTGCTATGATTTCACCGAGCCTAGAAGGCCGGGCATGACACCACTAGTGGGCGGCATATGATGGTTACGCGGACGCGGGTTACCGGCATGATAATGTATAATTGATACGACGATGCATGTATGGTATGATGATGTATATGTGACACGATAAAGTATGCATTATGATAATGCACATGATATGCTTATGTATGACGAATGTATATGACGTGTAATGATGTTAAAAAGAGGACGCGAGTTGTATCTTCATCTCATGACTTATGATATTCTCATTATGCTTATTTCATTCCTGCCTTACATACTCGGACAATGTTCGTCGGACGTCACGTCACACCATATGCGATAGGGTGTGATGGGCACCCGACCACTTACAGGGCCGAGCGAACCCGCTAACTTTCGTAATACACATAATCATACCGGGGCCCGCGAACGTGTCAAATACGAAGGAAAATTTTCAAAAAAAAAACATCATACTTTTAAATCTTTTTTCAAATCAAATAAAATGCTGCGGTCATAGCGAATCTATAACATAATGCGTGCGATATATCGGCTTACATAGCCGATTACAAAACAAATACGCGACAAATACATAATAATACATCGGCTTACGCGGCTCGGCTACAAAGCCCCCGACGTATCACGCACACGACATGTACGAAAGTCTCTACCAACATCTCGTATACCATACAAACGCACTCGGACTCGGCGGCATCTCCGGAAATCGATCTGGCCAATCCGAGTTTGGAACGTCCTCCGCTAACATCATCTACTCATCCGTGGGTACCGCGCGGTACATAAACGTGTACCCACGAAGAAAGGGGGTTAGTACGGAATATATCTTGAGTATGCAAAGCGAGGAAATACGGAAAACGGAGTCATAATCGAAGTAAAGTGCACCGAACGCGAGCATAGTGGCCGAATACCAAGGTACTTACATCTGACCTCCAAATCATACATAAGCGGTACAGAAGACAAATAGGACAATCAGAATGTCAAAATGCTTCACTTTCTTTTGAAAAAAAACATTTCTGCCTCGTATATACGGAAAATCAAACATACCATTGGAATGACATTAACCGGTTGTCGAGGAACGTACGGCCCGATCCATATATGACATAATAATGCCGAGAACGCCACCGGCCCGATCCATATATATAACATAATAATGCGAGTAACGTACGGCCCGATCCATATATAACATAATAATCATAAACGCATCGTATTATCACACATCATATCACATATCATATTGTATCACCGGATCATCACATATCATATCATCAAATCATCACATATCACATACCACATATACACACATACCGCAATAAATATCCAGCTGTCAATATCTACTATATACCATCTTGCAAGCATGAACCCAGCGGTAATATCACATACACACATACCACGGCCAGGAACCCAGCGGTAATATCACATATACACATATACCGCGGCCAGGAACCCAGCGGTAATATCACATATACACATATACCGCGGTCAGGAACCAGCGGCAAATGTAACAACAGAACGCACGAACAGAATCGTGAGTAACCAAATACAGTTTAAAACATTTTCAAAGACTTAATAGGTTAATCAAAACGAACCATCGTTTATAAGCCACAACAGTAGTCAAATCAGATTTTCTTCCCGAATACCACTCGGGAACATATCAAATCGAACTTCAGAAATCATAGTCACGTATCGGAATCATAAGTATACGAATCAACATTTCAGGCTCAACAAACAAATATATAATCATACTCAAGGGTCGAAAAGGTAGTCATATTAAGTGCTTTTCAAAAAGTCGTTAGTACTACACAAAGGAAAGTCGCGGGGCCCACGGACGAGTGTCAACCCAATCCGGGTCCGCCTACGAAAATCATAGTCATCTCATGTTATCGAATCGTTAGTACAAATTCGAAAGATAAGTAAGGCGATCGTACTTGAAATCGGAATAATAGTCATGTCGTATCCTTTCAAAAAATACGTCGGAAAGTACATAAGGAGAGTCGCGTGACCCACGAACGGGTATCGACCGAGCCGGGCCCGCCTATGGAAAACATAGTCATCGTACATCATGGAGTCATTTTTTTAGCATATAAAGGCCATCGGTTGTTTGTGAAAGTTACGGACGTTCGTAGTTTTGAATTGTTTAGGAAACAGGGCCTAACTTTAAAGCCAACTTTTATGCAAGCTTTTGAAAGTTAGTCATACAAAGACATATAAACCATAGCTTGTCCACATAAGGATGCCAACATCAAAACAAATACGACTCACGAAACGTGCTCGGACTTTTAAGGAATAGAATTACCCCCGAAACTCGTAACATATCATAACTTAGCCATATCTAGACATGCCGAAAAGAAGGAAAGGTAAGCTTTACGTACCTTGATTGGCCTAAGCTAATCCAAACTCGAGTCTCGGCTTCCCAAAAATCTACAACACGTCATTAGACACCAAACATTAGTCATGGGCACCTCGGAATCTCATTTCATGCCATCGCTTTTATCACAAAAATTTTGGCAGCATTTCCCCTATAAATGCAACAACCCCTAGATTCAACTCGACGAATTTATCAACAACAACGCTGACAAACATTCCGACAACATCAACCATTAATTCAAAACGCACTTTAACGTCGAAACAACCTTTCTTTCGCGCAATGCGACGATGTTCGATTACGTTTCGAATCAACGTATATAATCAATCAACATACGTTGCTTCTGCAGCGTTCAAATGCAATACAAAACCGTTTCAAACATGATTCAATAACGTTTCCAACGATCACAAAGCCCCATTCAAAACAACCCAACCAAAACATAAGGCAACTTCGAAACCCTCACAGATTCAAGAAAACATCAACGACACATTTCTTTTAACTTTGCAAATTCATAAATTACGTCAACAATCCGCATTAACAACACCGTCCTCACAAATTCAAGAAACTATAATAGGATCACATTAAAACTTCAAATCAGCCCGCACAGTTTTCAACTTGACTTGAATTATTAACCTTCATTTTTCATCATCGAATTCATGACGACGACAACGAAATACTAGATAACATTAATTCATTTCTTGCCTACCAAAAACTGACCTTATTCACGGCCCCAGCCTTGTGCCAGTATAATCTCGTCAGTTTCGTTTCAATTTCTACACATTATAACAACACACAAAAATGCTAAATTCAATTGATTAACCACTCCTTCCTACACAACACATATCACACGGCCACCACATACACACTCGGCTACACTTAAATTTCCATATTTTCATGAATTCCACTCATTTCCACACTCATGACATGCCAAACCATTAACATATTAAAAAGAGGATTAAAACTCACCATGCCACTTTGTTCTTCACTTGGCTAGGGTTTGCAAATGAACTAACACTTGTTTCTTTACTCCATCGACCACTCCATGTTGTTAAGGACCTTCCAATGAGTTGAAAACATAAAAGAAAATAATTTTTGGGGATCAATTTTCCATGGCAAATTTTCGGCCAGCTTGGCCGTTTTTCTCCTTTTTTTTTTCTTTCTCTTGGTGTTTTCTTGAATTCTCTAGGATGATAAATGATGACTAACTAATTGACTTGGTCATCCTTTGGCCTATATATATACTTAGCCGCTTCAATATTAGATGAACACGTGTGCCATTCCGTAGGCAGAAATTATTGGCCAACTTTAGGTGGGTTCCATGGCTTAACTGGCCATTTTTGGCTACTTTCGCCAGTAATACTTATTTCCAAAATTTCAACTTAATGCCCCAATTCTCCCATAAAATGTCTAACTTTCCATAATTCACTTTTGACCCCAAATTTTCACTTATTCCAACTTTACCGCCAACACTCGCGTACCAATGAAAAGATGAATATGCAACTTATGCACTTTAACAAAATCGGAAAAATTTACAACCTTGTCCTTAACTTGTCGCAACCGACTTAGAATATTCAACGTACAAAGTACGGGGTATAACATCCTTTCCCCGCTTTAGAACATTCGTCCTCGAATATTGACTAATCGTATAGGGTCTTAAGGATCTCGATTTAAACTTTTCATGCTTGTAATTCCTTTACTCGACTTGTAACATTCTAGGCATTATCTCGTGTCGCCTCTTAATCTTTAACCTAACCCTTCCTTATTCGTTCCATAGCTTGTTTTTCCATTTTAACACTTGCCATGTAATTTAGCTATGTAGATCACGTCCTGACACTTGGCCAACACTTTCTCATTTGGACTTTACTTATTTTCACAACACATTCGTTATACTCACGTTGTCCCCATATTCGCGTCAATCCTATAACATAACCATCTTAACCCTTTACTCTTTTCATCCACTTTATCCTTAATATCTTGCTGTTTTCTCTTATCGTATATCCCGTATCATCATGATTAACTTTTCTCCTTCCCTACTTGTCTTAATCATACTATTACTTCTTTCTCGAGAAGTCCGGCCATCTCGCGACTTACTCAAATTCTACCATTACGGTGGACACGGCCTTTCAAGTCGCATTACAAACCATATCTCATTTCTTCTTTATTTACGGAAAAATTTCGGCGGTTTCCTCTTTATATTCCTTACTATCTGAAAACACCGACACACGAAATACCAACAATACCTCGTAGAGGCCAAAATACATATACACATATCATATCATAACGTAGCCACACGGCTCCAATATCATCGACGGTACACAATGATAAACGTACATCGTATACCTTTCAACGGCTTTACACATTACGCTGCTTTGTTTACTTTCCCTTTAGTCTTCAACTAGTATTTCAATCATAGCTTCGACATCTTTCCGTATATATCTTTCATACCTTTGCTTACACTGCGTATTTTGTAACTTCCGAACATCATCAATACGTTTTTCGTCAAAAGTCAATGTCATTCTTGAGCAATCACAAATCATGGTAAGGAATCTATCTCATATGACTTGGCAACTCTATGGCACGATCTCGAATGTGAAAGAAGAGTAACCACCCTAGATGCCCGTAGCCTCACTGTTTATCGGTTGAGCGCTACACACCTGTCAAGACTCTTGGACACGACTTTGTAGACAATCCCCGAGGACGAACACCATACCAATTTGTCACACCACTGTCAGGTAAGGGTGTGATGGGCGCCAAACCACTTGCCTAGGGCCGAACCCGCTAACTTTCGTAATACACATAATCATGCGGGCCCGCAACGTGTCAAAATACGGAAAAGGAAAATTTTCAAAAAAACATCATACTTTTCGTCTTTTTCAAATCAAATAAAATCTCGTAGTCATAGCGAATGTTTGTAACATAATGTGTATGCGTGTATACGACACACTATATAGTGTCGAAAAACAAATACGCGGCAAATGCATAATAATACATCGGCTACGCAATGCTACAAAGCCGACGTATCACACACACGACACCGTGTCGCAAAGTTCTACCAACATCTCGGATACCATACAAACGCACTCGGACTCGGCGGCCTCGAGGAAATGGAGCTCGCCAATCCGAGTTTTGGAGCGTCCTCCGTAACATCATCTCTCTCATTTGGCGGGTACCGCGCGTACGAAACGCTGCCCCCGAAGAGCGGAGATTGATGCGGAATATGTACCGAGTATGCAGCGTAGCCGCGTAAATCTGAGTCAGTCATAATCGAAGTAAAGTGCACAGAACGCGAGATAGTAAGCCAAATACCATGTACTTCTACATTCCACCTCCAAATCATACATAAGCGGTAAGACAAATAGGATAATCAATGTCAAAATGCTTCACTTTCTTTTAAAAACATTCTGCCTCGTATATACGGAAAATCAAACATACCACATGAGCTGACATTAACCGATTGCCGAGGAACGTACGGCCCGATCCATATATAACATAATAATGCCGAGGAACGTACGGCCCGATCCATATCAGATGGGTACTTTTGAGAAATTAGGTCTTAAGCAAGTGGTAAAAACCACTGAAGAAACAATTACAGTTGATATTGACCATGCTACTTTTAGGTTATTATCGAAATGATTTAGCCCATTTATAATCCATAGATTTATGCATATTAGGTTATTACAAAGTGCATTTAAACCACTTACACTAAGAGGTTTACCGAAGCTTTTATAAACGGCTTTACGAGATGGTAGAAACCAAAATTGGAAAAAATCCCTTGTAGGGACAGTTCAAACCAGTTTGGCCTATGACCCTGTATACATTAATGCTTATCCTAATTTGCAGGTATCTTTGCAGGATGATAATTCTTTAGACGCTTTAATATTAAGTGTTAAATTACAGGGTTATGATTGTATGCAGTACGAAAAGTAATATTATACATTTATAGAATATATTTTGAACCATTATATCTATGAATCCTATGTGTAAAATTATGGATTTCAAAAATGAAACTATTTTGATAGAAACTAATTTTGGCAAATCCAAAATTGTTACTCAAAGACCTATCAAATGGGGTGAAATTGATTTTCCCAAAGAGTGGGTCATAGAAGGAGCAACACCTCCTCAAAATAATATTAATACTGATATTTCTTCGCACATATTTTTATAAACCATGAATGTTTCCTATTAGGATTTTCATATAAAAAGACTTTATTAAACCCTTTAACATAATCCCAATAGTTAAATTTAACTGGAATTTTTTGTTTAGGATGGATATAATCCTTTTCCTTCAAAATACTTATTCCCCATTCAGTTGGAGAGAAAATCTTTTACTTATAACCATAGAAATAACTTAAACATAGTGTATATATATGTTACATCTCGAAGATTTCGGATTGTTGCATTGTGAGTAGACTAATGCAAGCTTAAGGTGAATATGAAGTCCTTACGAGGTTAAGGGAAATATTAGATAGCTTAAAGTGTGTACCATAGGATTTTGAAGTCATATGAATATGTGAAAATAAGTTCGTTGGAGGAAGTGAGATGTAAGTCATGTTTGGAAAGGTTTTCGCCATAATTGAGCTAATATTTATTTAGTAATGTCTTGAGAGGCTGCTATAGGGCCTATTGTATGGTTAATGAAGTGTTATATAATGAAGTGTTATATAAGTGTCCGTATAATCTCGTCGGGCAGCTTTTTTATGTTGTTATAAATAGATGACCCAAGTTTCTATTTTTCATTTCCCATCTTCTCCACAATTCTTGAGAGCTCTAGAACATTCCACACACCATATCAACACAAATCCAAGAGAAATCAAAGATCAAGAGGCAAGAATCAAGATATCCATGTGTTGGAAGACTTACCGAAGTTAGTAGACTTGAAGAATTTCTTGGGTATTGAAGCTAGGGTTTTCAATACAAGTTGATAACTTGCTCAAAGCTCATTCTTATGAGATAAAAGGTTAGTTTTCATGCTTATTTCATGTTATTAAGAATGTTTAGTTGTTGAATAACTTGGGTGAAAGGAGAAAGTAGAGATGAAGTGTCTAAATGTAGATTTCATGATGTTTGTGAGTAGTAAACTAACTTGAGTCATGATTCTTAGTATGCTATGGATATAATCTTGCTATGAAGGGTATTAATGATGACAAGGAAGTGTTGCATAAAATTGTGCAAAGGGTGGATGTGAAGTTGTTCATGTAAGTTGAACATGAGAATGAACTTTGAGACTTAATTGAATATGACTACTTAAGTATGATATTGTGGATGTTATTATGGTTGTTTGGAGGTTGTTTTGCAATATGGTGGAAGTCGATGAAATAGGGGAAATGCTGCCCAATTATTATTAGCTCATGAGTTATTCTAGTTCGAATTTAAGAGTGTTTTTAGAACTTAACCTTGGTATGAATCCTTTAAATGTAGATTTCTCAAGCCTTGGCGGTGAACGTTAGATAGTAGAGAAGACAAAGAGGTATGTAAGGTTAACCCCTCTTCTTAAGGCATGTTCCCGTTTGTCGTATACCTTCACATGAATTCCATAGTGTCTTCCAAGATGACTTCATTTCTAGAATCACTAAAGCTCATGACCCTTGATATTCTCACGATACCATTAGTCTCATCCTATGACAGTTGATCCTCTAAAGAAGGATATAATGGAAATGATGACGATGTTGATGATACTTATGTACTCCTATGTATATATCTAAGTATGACTATTAAGAACACCGAGATTATATGGTATTAAGAACACTGAGCTTATATGGCCGGGTATGATATCTATCGCCCGTGCACCACTGTAGTTGGGTACGGATAACACTGAGCCTTGGTAGGGCCAGGTATGTATAACATCGAACCTTGTTATGGTCGGGTACGTAAGACACCGAACCTCTATGGTCAGGTATGGCACCATTATATGTATAAGCATATGTAATGGAAGGTTCCCATTAGAAAAAGGGTAAGCGAATATGATGAACGTCGCTAGAGGTATAAATGGCTCTATCACCCATGACTCTTCTTTCTTATGTTATCATTCATGCTTCTATTATGTTATTTACTATGCTTTACATACTCAGTTCATTATCCGTACTGATGTCCTTTTGTTTGTGGACGCTGCGTCATGCCCGTAGGTGGACAGGAAGATATACTTGACCCATAGATTGCTTGTTCAGAGACTGCATAGAGGAGCTCCATTTGATTCAGAGCTATAGCTGTTGGTACTATTCTTTTGTGTATATACATATGGGCATGGCGGGGACCTGTCCCGTCCTTATGATGATGTTTCATACTCTTTTTAGAGGCTCGTAGACAGTCATGTATAGTAGATGTCCTTTGCCTTGTCGGCTCATATTTTTGGTATATTATTTTGTTAGCCGCGTCAGCTTGTGTATATGTATATGGGGTAGTTGTTGACGTTGATATAAAAGTGTTTTAGCCGATGGAAATGGTATTATTGAGGCGTAGAGTTTGTTGCTAAGCCATGTGGCTCACCTAGCTACGAATGTGAATGTACGATGAGAGGTGCCTAGCGGGTTAGCTCCGGGTGCCCATCATGGCCCTCCGGTTGGGTCGTGATAATATATAAGTATATTTATATAATATACATATACTTGACCTTGAGTTATAAAATAGAAAGTTATAACCTTAGAAAAAAAAAAACAATCTAGAATTTTATAATATTCATAAGTTTTTAGTTAGTAAATATATAAACTTAATTTATGATACATATAACTTAATATATATATATATATATATATATATATATATATATATATATATATATATATATATATATGTTGTTAGTTATTAAATATATAAATGATGTTTCATACTCTTCTTAGAGGCTCGTAGACAGTCATGTATAGTAGATGTCTTTTGCCTTGTCGGCTCATATTTTTCGTATATTATTTTGTTAGCCTCGTCGGCTTGTGTATATGTATATGGGGTAGTTGTTGACGTTGATATAAAAGTGTTTTAGCCGATGGAAATGGTATTATTGAGGCATAGAGTTTGTTGCAAAGCCATGTGGCTCACCTAGCTGCGAATGTGAATGTACGATGAGAGGTGCCTAGTGGGTTAGCTCCGGGTGCCCGTCATGGCGTCGTGACAATATATAAGTATATTTATATAATATACATATACTTGACCTTGAGTTATAAAATAGAAAGTTATAACCTTAGAAAAAAAAAAACAATCTAGAATTTTATAATATTCATAAGTTTTTAGTTAGTAAATATATAAACTTAATTTATGATATATATAACTTATATATATATTGTTAGTTAGTAAATATATATATATATATATATATATATATATATATATATATATATATATATATATATATATATGTTAGTTAGTAAATATATAAACTTTAGTTATAAACTTATATAAAATATATAAATATACCTACAATATACTAAGAAATACTATAATATACATATACTTAAGAAAAAACAAAAAAAATAAATACATTTTTTACGTTTTAACCGGCCGGGTCCGGTTTCCACATTTCCACCCGGTTAACCGGTGATTGGGTCCGGTTTCCACATTTCCACCGGTTTCGATTCCGTACGGTCCAACCTACTTGACGAACTTATTAAGGGGTGTGCATAAACTAAAAACACCACTTATTATGGAACAGAGGGAGTACTACCAATTATTATCCCATAGAAACTGAAAACACTCTACCTTTTTTTTATTTTTTTATTTTTTTTTAGGGGTAGGGGAAGGGGAAATGGGGAGTGGATTACAACGTGGGGGTTCGAACCCTCATCAACAAGGTGAAAGTTCAGGTAACCAACCAACTGAGTTACTACATCCCTACGAAAACACTCTACCTCACTTTTCATACTGAGACAAATCTAGAATTTAAATTTCATGGGCTCAACTATTAAGGTTATTAATTAGCATTGAGCCATGTATAGTTTTAAGATTATGAGTGCAGACCTTCTTTTTATTGTAAATTTAATGAAATTTTACACATAAATTTATACTTCGCATCGAAAACATTGAATTCGGATGAACCCGACGCTATGAGCTGGATACGCCTTTGCTCTCATTTAACTTTCTTCTGAATTCCAAAACCTTATTTTTCTTTATAATGCTTTCTTTTTCTTATAACCTCATGAAACGTTTGACTATAAGTTGAATTTTTCTTTTAAAAGTTTCATGTATAACTGCAATTATGAAATTCTATTATTTAACTAATCAATTTTTCTTTTGCTATTTTCATGGCTTTTTCAAATATTTCTTGTTCTAATCATTTGAAAAATTGAATCTGTAATAATCTCTGAAAATTAGAAATAATAATCAGATATGTTAAAATCTATACTTGCAATTCTAGAATACCTTGTACCCAAGGGAGTTCTCTGTCCTATTCAAGAGTAAAAGGAGCAATTAATTTTTCAAACCTCCAAAGGTTAAGGGATTTAATAGAATTTATTCCACTTCTATCAAAATGTTCCAATTATTTAATAAACTAACTCAATCTTTACTTTTATCCACTTTAATGAAAAAGTAAATAACATTTCACCTCTTCCCTTGATAACTTTTCCCAGATTAAATGAGACATCAAATGAGAGGAGAGATGTAACAAATAAATACATGGCCAATCTTCTCTTAAGCAACTTCTATGTTTGATCTAGAATTATTTCCAAATAAAACCTACCAGAAATAATAATAAATAAGGACACTTGTCCAAATTGGAGATAAAAAGAAAATTAAAGAAAACACCTCAAACGATGGTAGAGAGAAAAGGGCAACAATGTTATATAGTACTTCCTCCTTCCATATTTATTTGTCCATGTTTGACTCGACAGTTCCTTAAGAAACAAAATAAATAAATTGACAGTCTTTCTATATATGATCCTAATTATTATAAGTCATATCACTTATTGGGAAATGAATTAAAACTAATTAGTACTTAATAATAAAAATATAATAAATATAAAATGATATATTATCTCTTGATTTTTTTAAATTGAACAAGTAAAAATGAACATTTATTTTTTAATTAGTATAATGCACAAATTAAAATGGGGGGAGGAAGTAATGGACTATAGTGTCATCTCAAAAAGGTCAGATTTCATGTATCCATCACTTAGCAGAAACGTCCCACCCTTTTGTTAACTCCAAAAGTCTTCTAAAATCTCTCCAATTCAACTCTATACTAGTTACACACACAGACACTTTTCTCCATCTTCTTTCTCTCCAATTCATTTCTTTCTATTGGTTATCCCATATTCGATCATATCGCTCTCTGGTCCTGAATCTCATTTGTTCTCATACCCATATATGATTCTCATTCATCACCAAAAAAAAAAAGGAAATGTCACTTCCAAAGCATGTCCACAGATTTTTCAAGTTTAGAATCCCATAAATTTCTTGTCAAAAAACCCCACTTTTCTAAATTCATGAATAGTTGTTGTCTACTTTAGATATTCCCTTTCTTGATTGCATCTTTACCTCTTATAGTGCTTTTTATGTTAGACTAATCAGGTTTTGCCAGCACAGAGTTTTATTCCTCTCTTTTTTTCTTTCTTTTTTTCCTGAATATAAAAGACAAATGATTTGTGGGGAGTTTTCACGTGAAGTTGTAGGGATGGCTTGGATTATGCTAAGGATTGATTATTCAACGTCGTTTGGGCTTTTGTTTGGTGTTTTCTCTTATGAAAATCATGAAGGAAAGCCTGGGATTTCATAGCATTGGTTTTAGTTCTCTCGTTCTCTTTCTCTCTCTCTATAATAAAGTTTAGTGATAATCATATAGGAGTTGCTTGCTAGAGATATATAACATATATATATCCTTCAAAAGTAAAAGAAGAAGCTTTTCTTTTGGTGGAGTTGTTTACTTTCCTTGTGTATATAAGGTTTTGATTCACCATGCATAAACTTCGGTTGAATGAAATGCTTGATTTTAATGGAGCAAACTTGGAGTTGGAATATGTGGAAATGGATTCATCTAAACGCTATGGACGTGTAAGTTTTTTCATATCCTTTGTCTTAATCAATTTGATAAATTAAACCATCCTCTCTTTGGTAATTAGTAGATCTACCAATGAATAGGTTTTCTCTTTTCTTTTTGATTTGATATTTTCCAGTCTAAACTTCATAAATTGGATTTTTTCGGATTTAGAAGTTCGCACTCTTTTGTCATACAAAACCAAATTAAAACCATTATCTTTATTTCTTTGTTACATCAAGATTTGAGAAAAATAATTGGTGATTTTTTCTCATCTTCTAAAATATCCTGGGACAACAGCTTAATGCTTATGCTAGAAAATTAACAGGTAGCAATGAAATAATTAAAATGAGCCTCTACCTAGTCCTACATCACTATTAAAAAATTGACGTTTTCTAGTCATTTGATTATCCTCAGAAATAGCATGCTATTGGCCGGCAAATGTTAGTTGAAAGCATCCAAATGGCGGACCTCATCATTAGTAATAAAGAAGCAAAATATGAAGCAAGTTGACTTCTAGAACAAATAATTTTATTTGTCAATTGCACACATATGAGACCTCTAGCTTGGTTTTTCCCGTGATAAATTATATTCCATCTTTTATTTAGTTTTGGTAGGTGATGAGCCCAACCAAACTTGTGTGGTATAGGGATTTGGGCCAATTGACTTTTGGAATCTAACTAAAAAAAAAAAAAAAAAAAAACTAAATTATGCTGGCAAATCATGTTTGATAATGTATTGATGATGATGCCTATCCTGGATATAAAAGGGAAATATCATGAAACATTGTAGTTCCTCTAAATACAAATGGCACAGAAACTTTATATATTAATGGTGTTGAGACTACCCATCACGTGATCACACAGTAAACTAAATAGTGTATACTAGTATTAGTTTTCCGTATTCTAACTTTAGAGTGAAATAAATACTTCCTAAAAACTCTGAAGTTCTAAATTGTAAAGATATGGTATGATGAAAATAGTCGATTTATATAGGCAATATCAATTAATTGGGATTAAGTTTTAGTCATGTTAGTACGTTTCCTAGGTCCAGGGGCAGATCTACATGTTGTCGAGGGTGTTCTCGGCAAAAAATTACAGGGTATATATAGGGTAAATTTTTTGTGTTTATGTGCATATATTAACTTTTGAACACCCTGAATAAATTATATTTGGCTTTTTTTTTTTTTCTGAATACCCTGAATAAAAATCCTGGATCCGCCACTGCCTAGGTCCAATGTACTCTAGGAGTTTCGTAGTCTTGTCAGAGATTTATAGCCAAGTACAATATGTATAGAAGTACCTTTGCTTCTAGAAAAACTAATCTTATTTATTATTATTATTATTATATTATGACAGGCTTAAATGGAGTGACACGAACAGTAATATAGTCAATCATAACTTGCGTGAGATTGATTTATTGTAGTTAATCCAATTGTAGTTATGATAAATGCCTTCTTTTGCAGTTCAAATATATCCTTGGGAAAGGAGCAACAAAGATAGTATACAAAGCATTTGATGAGTTACTAGGAATGGAAGTAGCTTGGAACCAAGTGAAACTCAATGATGTCTTTAGGTCACCAGAAGAATTACAAAGGCTCTACTCAGAAGTTCATCTCCTCAAAGAACTTGATCATGATTCCATCATGAAATACCATGCATCTTGGATCAATGTTGAAGGCAGAACATTCAACTTCATTACTGAAATGTTTACCTCTGGCACCCTTAGAGAGTAATATATCTACAACCCACCTAATATTAATCATACAACATATTTATTTATCTTGGTTCCATGTCTTGAAAGGGTTTAAGTTATATATACTGACAATTGTTTATACTATGATCAGTGCAATTGCTAACACGTGTTACTTGAGGTAGGTATAGGCACAAATACAGGCGAGTAAATATACACGCAATTAGGAATTGGGCACGCCAAATCCTCGGGGGCCTTGCTTATTTGCACTGTCACGATCCTCCAGTTATACATCGAGACTTGAAGTGCGACAACATCTTTGTCAATGGACATCTTGGCAAAGTCAAAATTGGTGATTTAGGATTAGCAGCCATACTTTGTGGATCACACCATGCTCATAGTGTCATAGGCAAATTACCTCACTTTACTATATATTTTCCTTTCTTGCACTCTATTTCATATTTAATCTATTGGCTTGGCCAAAACTGTACTGATTGGTTTGTTATTTCTCCTTAGGTACTCCTGAGTTTATGGCACCGGAATTATACGAAGAGGATTATGATGAACTGGTAGATGTATACTCTTTTGGCATGTGTGTGTTAGAAATGCTCACTTCTGAGTATCCATATAGTGAATGTTCAAATCCAGCTCAGATATACAAGAAAGTGACCTCGGTAAGATCATCTGTGTGGTTTCCACATTTTATTTTATATCAAATATTTACAGGATCAGATTAAGTATAGTTGCAGAAAACTAAAACTTCCTCAGTTTCAATTAATGTATCTTACTTTTCTTTTTAATTCGTTTAAAAAAGAATGTCATTTTATATATTTATTAACTCTTTACACCCAACATCGTACTTCCTCTGTCTATTTAACATGTCTATTATACTAAAATTACATGTCCACTTGTCCTGTTTAGCAAACCAAGACAGAATTTATTACCTAGTTCCTATTTTACCCTTATTATTGAATCATTTCCCAGTGTATTTCCTAAAACATTAAATTTATTATATTCAAAGAGTGATATAGTAAACTTATCATTTTATTAATTACTTCTTAAGGAGTGTGTCAAGTTAAACATGGACAAGTAAAAATGGACGGAGGGAGTACATGAATTAAAAATACAAACTCAAATATATTTTGGTACATTACACACACCTTTAGCTTAAGACCACAAAATTCAAAAGTCTCTTTTATTTTCTTAAGCTGTGTGACGAGTCAAACCTTATGTAAATTGAAACAGAGGGAGTAATTGGAAAAATGGTAACGTAACCTTCTATAATATGTTAAATCACACTGATAATATAAAATTCATTTATCAGGGAAAGCTACCAAAAGCATTTAACAAGATCAATAATGAAGAAGCCCAAAGATTTGTTGGAAAATGCTTGAGTCCTGCTTCTGAAAGGCCATCTGCTTCTGAGCTATTGAAGGATCCATTCCTTGCTGTTGATGAAGATGAAGTACAATTATCTCCTGTCATAAATTTGCCATGTCCAAAGTTTACGCCAAATGGAAAACAGAATGAAATACCTTGTCAGCCTGATGATTCAGTATTAGGTGGCACAGACATGACAATCACAGGAACAATGAATCCTGAAGATGACACCATCTTTCTCAAAGTGCAAATTTTTCAAAAGAATGGTATTGCTTTTCACCGTTTTATTTTTCAGAAATAAAGAACATAGTTAAAACTTGTAGTTCAAGAATTTTGTTGTATGCATGGGTCCGGGTCTTAATGTGTTCATGGTCTATATCTGGTGATAAAAGTGGCAACTGGGTGGGTTTGATTAAATTTGGATGGTTAAAACGGATCAAATCAATAAATGAGTCATGAGCTAACTAGCCAAAATTTACTTGGGTCAAATTGGTTTTGTAAAGATAGGTCAAACAACGTGTCATAACCCAACCGATCCAACATGACCCAACCTGTCATTTATTTTATTTTAATTTCTTTGAAAATAATGTGAATGCTAATGTGGTTTTCTTAAATTATTAGCTTAAGAATTTCCTATTTTACATAATAATTCTCCATCTCCAAATACGATTTTGGACTTGAGTTGCACTTTTAACTGTCCAGTTACGCTATTCTAACACTTTTGACCCAATAGTTTGATGGATCATCTCAAATTAACCCATCGAGTCAAGTCAACAAACGGATCATATATAGCCCAACATGTTTAAACTTTGACGAGTTACTAAAAATGAGTTAATTTTTTTCTAGCTATTGTCTAGGTTTATTTAAGATGTCCTAGCAAAATGATTACTGATTGAAATTGTGTATATTTTTAGGACAAGCCAGGAACATATTCTTCCCTTTCGACATTTCTAATGACACTGCATTGGAAGTGGCCACAGAAATGGTGAAGGAGTTAGACATAACAGATTGGGATCCTCTTCAAATTGCTGATATGATTGACAATGAGATATCTGCTCTAATTCCAACATGGAAGAAGTCATACTCTTTTCAGAATTATGAACAACAGCATAGCTTCAACTACATAGAAGATGATGATGATGAAAACACTCGCAATCCTTTTTATTACATTTCCTCCCATTCTTCTTCTCAACTTTCTCTGCCTGGTCTCCTCCCTTCTTATGACTCAACATTCCATCAAGGGAAACTAGATCATGATTGGCTTCAAGGTTTGTGCGCTTTCTGGTTCAATGTTTAAGTTTTACACATGAACTAGTATGGAAGAAATTTTCTAAATATAACTCCCTCCTTTTCAATTTGTTTATCTTAGTTTGATTGGATAAGGAGTTTAAGAAAGTAAAGAAGACTGTTGAATCTTGTGGTCTTAAACTAAAGATATGTATAATGTATCAAAATGACCTTCAATCTAGTGGTCTTAAACATGGCATGTGAAATGCTTAATTGAAGAGACTAAGTTGCCAAATTTTGGAATGAAATGGGTTTTTTGAAACAGACTAAAAGGAAGTAAGACAACCAAATTGAAAGAGAGGGTGGGGGTGCTGGAAAAACTAATATGAAGTTATAACTTAAGTTAGTTTAATTAGGTAAGGAAGTTATTTTCCGCCTTTTTAAGGAGACATTTCTCTGTAATCAAATACCGAAAAATGACTTTCTCATGGAAAACATTTTCTTAAACAATAACTTCCATAGGTCAATCCAAATGCATTATCTTAATTTTATTGCATGTTCTCAATGTTCCATAGGTTTATTTATTCATATTGCAGATGAGTTGAAATTGTATGATGATTCTAGTTCTCAATGCTCGATGAACTCCTACGGATCATACAACAACTTAAACTTTCATTCCCTTCATGAAGATGATGCGGATTATATGAGTTCCAAGAAAGTAGAATCTCAGTGTACTCAGAAGACAAGAAAATGTAGTACAAGGTTTTGTCCTGAAACAAGCATGTCCAAGAATCAGAACACAAAACTAGTGAATCAACGCCCGAAATTGACTAAGGTACGGTCATTGGTTGATATACGTAGTCAATTGCTGCATCGTTCTCTTGTCGAAGAGATAAACAAGAGGCGATTGTTCAAGACTGTTGGTGCCGTTGAGAATATTGGCTATCACGATCCTGGGATTGAAAAAGGCCATGGCTTAGGTTGGTAACCCTCATTGCACTTTACAGTATGCTCGTCGAAGGTTGGAGATAGTGAGATAGTTAAGCCTAATAAAACGAAAAGAATGGTCTCTCCCTTTCTTCTTTCTCCTTATTTACTCTTTTTTCAAGTCCCTTGGAACTTAAAACCCCGATGAAATAATTTACTCATCGTGTGATTGTAAAATATTATGGACTCTCAAACTTTAAACTTACTGTTTATGTGAACTACATTTCCCTGGCATATCCAATTTTGTTTGTATAGCTCAATCTTTGTCAACACTCCGTGTTGAAAGTTGTGTGTATTGTTGCTATATATTTGTTTAGTTGTAGGAGGAGTCTGATATTTAGTTTACTAAGATATTAGTAGTTTTTTAGTTATAGAAGTATAATACTTTGATTTAGTAAAATAATTAGTTGCAGGAGGCGTCTACTACTTTGTTTAAGTAGCTATTAAAGCCCTATGGTTAATAAATTTTAGAGACATAATTTCGACTACATTTTCAACATTTATGTTGCTGCATCCTTTCAATAATAATAAAAAATAAATAAATCAACAAACAGATGTATCGAGATCGAATCTCACCACCACCTATTACCAAAAAGAATTTTCATATATTCGGCCCACAAAAATTAAGCTCACAGGTGAGGGGAGGTAAAGTAAATATAAGTATGTTCTCTCTAACAGCTTATGCTTTTGGATTTCCCCCCAAAAAACTACTCAAGTTTTAATTCCTGAGTAGGTGTATTATGTACACAAGGAGGCTAAGCTATAATTCTAGACTGAATGACTCAATCTAATCAAAATGTAGAAAAAACAAACGATATACACAAGAGAGAGATCCCCTACAATATTACTCTCAACTCCAATATGCAAATTTACTGTCAACTGACAAAATTTTTAGCTATCTCATATCTTAATCTTATACTCGGCAGTTGATATTTGTATCATTGAAAGGTTCCTTTAGCATCCCGAGGTAGCATGTGAACAGTTTAAATCAAAGCATGTTCAGGTCAAATTTGGTATAGGATTTACATGGTGCAACCTTTATAATCCAATGGATCTTATATTCCATTTTCGATAGTTAGAACTTCCTTCGATATCCATATTTACATGTACATCTATTTCTCCGAATTTTCCAACATACCACAACATGTGAGATCTACAGAATCAACCTGTGAGCATATTTCTAAGTCCTGTTGCTCTCAAACGCACGCGCAAGTATACGTGGTCATACAAGTAATATAGGATTTTAAAGTCCAAATATCGTACTCACAGGGACTTATGATTAATTATTTACTAAATTAAACTGATGCTAATTATCTAAATAAGAAATAAAATTCAAATTTATATTTATAAACTAACTAAAAATAAAAGAAAATAACTAATGAACTTCAACCAAGAAAGAGCGGATTTTTATCGGAGAAGAGATAGATTTAGGGGTATGACCACTAACAATCTAGTTGAGTCTTCAAATCGTTCTACCTATGGGTTACTGGTTGTCGGGTTGATTTTAACTTTATGATATTCTCTCGAACTACTCACAAGCCTGTAGATGATATTATAACGCCTATATCTCTATGATCGTCAGAGGTAACAAGAACGCACTTACTTCTCCGTATCTAACTAAGTAGGGCTAAAGGGTATATCTCTATTCTCAGTAGCGAAACGATAAAATCGAACAAATTCTATTTATTCTTATTATGTACATGAATTCCCTCTCTCAAGTCCAATTCATGCATCACAGATAGTATTCAAGTAGTGATCAAGTAACTAAATAATTAAGCACAAGAATAAATAAGCAACCCAAAGATGAAAAATCAATAGATATAAACGATAATCAAACGTCAACTTTCATGTTTGTATCAAAACTCTAAAACTAAAGAGTTTAGCTCCACATAGACATAGAGGGAAAACAACAAATCATCCGAATAAAAACCGTAAAAAATAAGTGTTACAGAGAAGAGAAGATAAAACCCTGTAATTACGGCCTCCACGGCGGCTCCAAACTCTCTCTGGGTCCAAAGTTCTGAACTAAGAATTTTTCAAAGTTGTGTAAAAATCCGATCTTATGGATTATTTATATGTGTAGAAAAAAGCCCAAGCAAAATTACTGAGTCTAAATAAAATAGGGAAAAGTTGGCCTGTGAATTGCCTCTCCGCGTCGCACTGCATACGTCCACAAATTTACTCGGTGTCAGAGGTATGCGTACTCTTTCAATTCCAATTGTCACTTCCTTGAGTCCTTTGCAATATTTAATTCATTCAATCTTGATCTCATGATGATGTCTCCCCTTTGTTTTCAACTCCATTCCCTTATATTCTCCAACTTGAAATTTCTCTAACCTTTTTCTTTTCAACTTCAACAATGTTTTGTTCAATTTGTTCTAGATCTCTTCATGTTTTGCACCATTTTATTTCTATATAATAAAAATAGAATATTAACAGATATTATTGTAATTAATACTCAAAAGACAATTAAATGTATTAAAATGTGAGACAACAATGGGTAAATATATGCATTTTTGGGCCGAACATCACTCACGTTCCACTATGAATTCAAATTTCTTCTTATTGGCCAACAAGGGTGTTTTATTCTTAGAGAAGAGCCAAAATAATTTCAAACGTACTGATGTCACGACCCAAATACTATCATGATGGCACCCACACTAACCCCCTGGTGGACGAACCATCCCCTTGATTAATTACTTATTCAATTACCAAAATAACAAGATCAATAATAGATAGTCTAAGTCAACGCCATAGATAATAATAAGTGCGGAAATATTAGTTATAATACAACCCCAGAAAATGAAGTCACCTTACAAAAACTCTAATCCATACTGTCTAGAATAATACAACTGTCTGAATGTAATGAAAAATGTCTAAGGAGTAAAGATAGACAATAGAGAAGGAATCCTTAGGGCTGCATGGCAGTAAGGTAGCTCACCCTTGGATCCTGGTAGCTGTAGCCTCAAGGCTAGAAACGAGGTCTCGATGAAGGTCCTACCTCACAATCGGCGCTCAGAAAAAATGCAGCAAGGTAGTATTAGTGCACATACGTACTGGTAAGCATCATTGACCGACTAAGATTAGCTCACGGATATAGAACATAGAATCAAACAAGATAAGCAGACAGGCACAAACATCCACACACAAATCACAAATAATCAATAGCCGAGTCATAGCCTATGGTGTAGCACCTAAACATAAGTCTGCCAAGTCTTTCACTATTCTTCAGAATAGCCACAACAAAAGTAGAAACACAATCCAATATATAGATGTAAAATGAGATGATGATATATGCAATGCAATGAGATGGATGTCAATGAAATGCAATGGCCAATAACACAACCTATACACACATGCTCCGGACAGAAATCTTAACGTCTCGGTAGTCATGACCCGTGGGGGACCCATGGTGTCCATGTACAAGTCACTCCGTATAACGCCTAGAGGTGACTTCCATAAAACTAGCCACTCCGCACTAAGCCGAGAGATGACTTTCATATTTCACTTTCTATCATATGTTTCCAAGACCTTTTCCATCAATTGTTCCATAATTCTTCCATCACGCTGTTTTCCACAACATTTCCATCATTTATGAATGTATGAATGTGTCACGACCCAATTTAACTGAGTCGCGCGGGCACCTACCTTTCCCATCTCGGTAGGTGAACCCTTATCCCAACAATCATAAAATCATGAATAAACAATTAAATAAGCGGAAGAGATCAAAATCACGTAAGTCTGACGATACTAATATAGAAATATGCGGAAGTAAGAAAATACATCAAATCCACCCAGAGTCTGGTCTTACCAAGAAAATACATCAAATCCACCCAGAGTCTGGTCTTACCATACAAGAGCCTCTAACTAGATACTACAAGCCTGAAAGTAATAAAATACATCAATAATCTTGATATGTCTTGGAATATCAAGCAAGACATAAAATAAAGGAAGGATCTCCAAGGCGGCGGACGTCCCCGTGCTCACGCTGTAAGACTCTAAGCAGCAACTCTCGCACCACTATCAGCCACAAGAAGCAGAGGTCGATCCTACCTGGAACTCTGCATTCATAAAACAATGCAAAAGAAGTGCAGGTCAGTACAAACAACAAGTACTGGAAGGTATCATAGGCCGACTAAGTTTAGCTAAGACATATCAAGTCAATAAAGAAGATAAATAGGTAAATCAACAAGGTATAAGTCAAACACAAACCAGAATCCAAGTACACGTCATCACCTATGTTTAGCATCTAAACCCAAATGTGCCAAGTCTTAAATACTCAGTCAGAATCCGCATATCACCAAGTATATCAAGAGAATATCACAATAGAAGCCATATTAAAATGTAATGCAATAATGTATGAAATGTGAATGCAATGCATATGCTGTGTACACATGTACTCCGATGATGGAACATCACATCTCGGTAGCACAACCTATGGGGGACCTGCGAAGTCTATGTACCTTACAGTTCCGGCAACAACCTCGGTAACCGCTACCTCATGATTTCAGAAACAACCTGGACAATCGCTACGCACATCCTCGATTCCGGGACAACCATTGGACATTGGTCCTCGCGTCACTCTCATCCAAATGAGCCCAGCTCATAGTAGTATTTCCTCAAGTATCATCAATGTATCAACAGTATATCATGAAGGATGAGAATGCGCTCAATGTAAATAATCAAATCAATACCACAAGTACCACGTATGGGCACACCCACAATATCATGAAAAGGCTACATAATAAGCCATAATAGAACACTATCCTCGTATCAAACGTCAACCAGTAAGATAGTATAATATCATGGTCAAGATATATTAATAGTCTCCAATATCTACTATCTCTACATGGCATCAAGCCAACAACAATAGAACAAGATAAGTCACAATACAACGGGGTGGCTAACCCCAATCACACAATAGGGCCCAATCTAGGACAATATCCAACCCAATTTCATACCCGAAGGGTTACATGCTTTCTTCGACAATATCGTCTAAATATATGCTTCGCTAAACGAAGTCTCACCACAGGGTAAACCGTAACCTACCTGGAAAGCCAAACAGCAATATCACCAATAATCACTCCTTAGACTTCCCTTTCCTTTGAGCCTCGAGATAAAGAAAGTCTAGGCACATTCGAATCAAGAAGAACATCACACGAATCTTAATTCTATTCAAGACCCAAATCCCCAACCTATGTAATGGGTTTTATGAACTAGAAGGGTGAAATTAGGAATCTAAAGCTTCCAACATGAAATTAAAGCTCTAGGTGATCAATTTCCATCAATATCAAGCTAGAAGAATCAATAATTTATTCAAAATCGAATTCTAGGAAAAACTCCCAAATTTGGGTATAAACCCTAACCTTAAATTCACAAATTAAGCCTTGGAAATGGAAGACTCAAGTTACAATAGCTAATACCCATCAATATCAGGCTAACCCATGCTAAATCCACCAAATAAACAAGGTTTTATCATCATAAGATCATTAGAGAAGAAACCCACAAAACCCCCTGTTTGCTCTTACCATTTTAAGAGAAATCTAAGCATGGATTATTGATTAGGAAAAGCTAATGAATGATTTAGAGATAAGATTGTTACCTTAGAGAGGAAATCAGTGGAAACCCTCCAAAATCACCTCCTTAAGCCTCAAGAAGGAAATACGGGAAAATGACTTAGTGTCTAAGGGTTTTAACACATTGAAAGGCCTCTGACTCAGCAATTACTGCTTCTGTGACGTCGGGACAGCCACAGCGGTCCCGCCATCACGGTAACTCAGAACGTCACAGCGGTCCGTTAACACATCACATTGCCGCTACAACAGCCTTTCTGCAGCAACAGCGACACCGCTTTAGCGGGCACCAGACACCAGGTCACATACCCAATTTCATAACTCGCACCTGAAATTCGATTATCACTCGATAAGACTTGCTCACATGCCATATACACTACCCCCCATAAAAATGTGCTACAAACGCGCTCGAGGTCTCAGAATCTCCATCGGGGACCCCGTTGACTGAGTCAATCCCTGAAACCTCCAAACTAGTAATACAAACCAAGTCCCAAAACGCACCCGAGTGCATTGGGAGCCAAACCGAATATACGCACAAGTTCTAATAGGCAATATAGACCTTACGAAATTGACGGATTCTCAAAAAAGGTCCGTTTACCCAAAAGTCAACTTTGAGTCAACCATTTTTCTCTTTTAAAGCAAATTTCCCCAAAACTTACCCAAATCAACTCTGATGACCTCGGGAAGTATGTCAACGGTCCCTGCGGGTCAAATATAAGCTAAATAAAGCTCAAAAAAGGAACAAAAGAGTTAGAAACGCAATAACTACCAAACGGGTCGTTACATCAGATACCAATTAAATAATCGCTCATCCTCGAGCGACAAGGAAGAGAACGGGGAAAGATACCTGAGCCCGCAACAACTAGGGATATCTCAACAGATATTGGGCTTCTCATATTAGGAAAGATTCTCGTTGAACAAAACTGAATCCCAACGAATGATACAGGAGCCACCAGAACGATACTTCTTCAACATAGAAACATGAAAGATCGGACGAACACCTGACAGACCTGGTGAACAACTAACTCATAAGACCCAAGATGAATACAACTGATAATCTCAAATAGGCCAATGCACCTCAAGCTCACTTACCAGTCCCAACTCATAGTTCCAATTCTCATATCTCCATATTCGAATTTCCCTCGCAACTGATCCTCGAATAAACAAATTGCTTTACTCGAATTCTTTGATTTGATAAAATCACAACTCTGAACGCGATCAATAGGCCTCATAAACACTTCCCTAAACCACGTAATCCTCTGAAACATGGTCATAACTATAGCACATTCTGAACCGATAAAATACTCTGCTTCCGCTAACTTCTTCTCCCCCATCTTCTAAAGCTGTTACTCGCACTATGATTTCTTAGAAACACATTAACACACATACCAATATTCTGAATCATAACTTACTCTCGCCAAAAGAATCCTTGATTTATCTGAGATCCCTACGCAATTCCATCAAAACTGATCTTACTGACAGCCAACTTGGCTAGTTCTAAGTCTTCTTAAACCTTCAAATCACTATAAAGAAACATACCACCGAGTATCTCGTTGAGCAAAGTACGTCGGAACCCAACTGATCACTATAAAGACCCCTCGTATAACAGTTCCTCCTCAAATCTTTACTAAGTTCATTGTATACCATTATTCTACCAAGTAACTATTCTAAGAAAATATCATCAAATCCACTAGAAAACCCTGACAAAGCTCGATAATTCTGTCGTACCTTAAATTTGAGCAGACCGCATCAAATCCTTAATATCTTCCTGGAAATCTAATCATTGACCTTAAGCTTAACTCGAACAATGTTGACCCTGAATGAATTCACAACTCTCGAATATTACCAATAGTCATTAGAACTGACTCCGAATTTTGAAACCAATCACAGTTATACCACGCATAACAAAATCCAACCTGTCACCCTCGACTCCATAAGTTGAGTCCTACCTAAGTTATCAACTTAGTACCGAAGAGCTATACCTTACGATTAAAATCTCCATGCTTCTCATCCTTTACTCGACACGCAAATCCGATACGACCCTAAACTTTTCAACGCAAAACCTGAAGTGTCATGCCTCGAACCATAGCCTGGGTGCGACACGGCACTCGATCCCTGACTGTCTATGATCGAGCGAACCCATGGCTATTATGTCTAACAGCTGTATCATGGAAGTATGCAAGATATAAAATGAACCAAGAGAATACTCTAATTCAATTATAATTATGGATGCGAAAATAAATGTTGTGAGACAAAACCAACATAGCTCACTACAGACTGTGTCTATGAAACCTCTATGATCAAAATAATGTAAGAAATAAGGTCAGGACAAGACCCTGACATGCTTCAAATACTAATGAGCTAACAAATACTCGAAAGTTGGGAATAGACGGGAAGCCCTGAATGAAAGGGGCTCACCAACTAGCTGATGTACTCGAAGTGCTGGAAGCTAAGCGGCTGATGTATCCTCCTGAAAGTCAGACTCTGCACCATGAATTGCAGGCCCATGCATAAAGACGTTAGTACATTTGAATTGTACAAGTATGATAAGTAACTCAAGCAATGATCAGGGATATATGAACAATAAAGCATAATGAAACTGAATGCTCATATCATGAGCTGATCTGTATAGAAGCCACCTCTGCAAATATCATGTAACTATGGCCTCAGGCCCAATAAATAATGAGATCTCAAAGCTATGGCCTCAGGCCTAAAATAATTACATATGCATATGAATCATAACTATGGCCTTAGGCCCAATCAAACATAAAGCAACAGGTGTAAAACTGACTACTGACTCATTATGATGACTGATGACTTAGACTGTATCCTGAGACTTGTAGATTGAATTACAAGTCTTTTAGATTAAGCGAGGGTCCATATCTTGCATAACAAGTATGAACATAATCAGAAAACTGAGCTCTAACCCTAGGTTATGAACAATCAAGATCTAGGGCAAAATCTTGAACTTGCTGGATTTCTAGGAATTATGGTTATTGAGTTATGAGGATGATTAAACAATGTTCCTCATGTAGATAGTATGCTTACATACCTGGAATTTCTCCCAAACTTGAATAATAATCTAGTGTCAGAAAAAGAGTTCCAAGGTTTTGCTTTTTATGCTCTTTGATGGGGTTTTCTTGAAAACCTTATGTTAAGAACACGGTTTCATGATTAGATTAAGAGAATATATGATATAATTGATTTGGAAGAGCTTGGAATGACTTAGCTTGTTGTTTTGGTTTGTTGGGAGAAGAACACTTCGTTTCTAGGGTTTGGAATTATGAAAAAATGAAATAACTAACTGAAGGCTGGTATTTATAGGTTTTGGTGCGGGTTGGGAAATATGGACCAAAATACGATCTGTATACTAATTTACGATCCGTGAACCTGGACCGTAATTCAATATATTTCAAACAGAATCACTGCTTTATGTTTCCTTCTTAAATACGATCACACTTTAAGGGCCGTATTCCAAAATTCGATGGTCCGTATTTAACAATATAAAATTCCACAAGCCAATTTTCAGAATGCACAAAGGATTTTGGGTGTCACTTTACGACTTGAAATACGAGCCGTATACTGATTTACGGTTCATATTCTGGGGCGTAAATCCCCATATGACAGCTGAAGAGAAATTTTCAATTCTCATATTTTTTATTGATTTTCTAAGTCTAGAAACTTGGTTAAAGCTTAGGTTAAAGGTCTGAGGTGTTATAATATCTCCCCTTTGGTATCATTCGTCCTCGAATGATGGATTTTGGTCAAAAGGGATTGCTGAGACATGTGCACAGTAACTGACATGAGCACATAAAAACTGAACTGAAAGGGTCTAGATTGAATTATCTGTTGAACTGAGTAACCATTAAACTAACTGTCTAACAGGCTGAATACTGATAATGTGGAAACTATATAAGGAAAAAAAAACTGAGAGGGGAAGTACGATACCTTCATCGGTTTCTGCTGATTCTTCAAAGAGATAGGGATATCTTGACTTCATGTCTTCTTCGACTTCCTATGTAGCCTTTTCAACTTTCTAACTTCTCCACAAAACCTTTACAGAGGCAACCTCTTTAGTTCTCAACTTACGAACCTTACGATCAAGGATTTTCACTAGGGCTTCCTCATAAGTCAAACTATCATTGACTGCTATGCCATCACAACAGGATAACCAACGAGGGTCCCCCACACACTTTCTCAACATGGACACATGAAATACTGGGTGTACGGCAGCCAAGTCTTGTGGCAATTCAAGCTCATAAGCTACTAGACCAACTTTTCGCAGTACTCTGTATGGTCCAATATAGCGGAGACTAAGTTTCTCCTTCTTACCAAACCTCATGACACCCTTCATAGGTGAGACTTTAAGAAATACCAATCATTAACATTAAACTCTAAATCTCTCCGTCTCACATCTGTGTAAGACTTCTGGCGACTCTGAGCCGTCTTCAAACACTCTTGAATTAACTTGACCTTTTTCATAGCCCGATAGACAAAATCTGGTCCCAACAACTCTGCTTCACCAATTTCGAACCACCCAATCGGTGATCTACACCTCCGTCCATAAAGAGCTTCAAACGGTGCCATCCCAATATTAGCATGGTAACTGTTATTGTAAGAAAACTCAATAAGAGTTAGGTGATCATCCCAATTACCTTTGAAATCAAGGACACATGCCCTCAACATATCCTCGAGGGTCTGAATGGTGCGCTCTGCCAGGCCATCTGTTTGAGGGTGAAAAGCTGTACTGAGCTTAACCTTTGAACCCAATCCTTTCTTGAAGGATTACCAAAATTTTGCTGTGAACTGAGCACCACAATCTGAAATAACGGACAATGGAGTCCCATGAAGTCTGATAATTTCGCGTAGATACAACTTGGCATAGTCCTCCGCTGCATCTGTGGTCTTAACTGGTAAGAAGTGTGCTGACATCGTAAGTCTGTCAACAATCACCCAAATTGAATCATGCCTCCTAGCCGAATGAGGTAAACCTGCTACGAAATCCATATTTATCATCTCCCACTTCCAAATGGGAATATTAATGTTCTGAGCCAAGCCACCAGGCCTCTAGTGTTCGGCTTTCACTTGCTGACAATTTGGACACTTTGCCACAAAATCTGCTACATTCTTCTTCATGTCATTCCATCAATAGATCTCCTTAAGATCGTTATACATCTTTGTGGAACCTGGGTGAATGGAATACCTGAAAGTGGTGGGCTTCAAACATAATTCGCTCTATGAGCCCATCTACATCTGGAACACATAATTTGCCTCAATATCTCAAGGATCCGTAATCTCCCCCTTGTTCGAAAGCCGTCATCTTATGCTTGTGAATCCCCTCTTTCAGCTGTAACAAGTAGGGATCTTTATACTGCTTCTTTTTAACTTCAACGACTAAGGAGGAAATGGCTATATTCTGAACAACCACACCGCCCTCGTCAGAGTCCAATAGTCAAACCCCAAGACTGGCCAAATGGTGAACTTCCTTGGTCAAAATTTTCTTATCTGCATCAACATGAGCTAAACTTCCCATGGAATGCCGATTGAGAGCATCGGCTACAACATTCGCCTTCCCTGGATGATAGAGAATATCCACGTCATAGTCCTTAAGCAATTCGAGCCATCTTCTCTGCCTAAGATTCAACTTTCTCTTCTTGAAAATATACTGCAGGCTTTTATGATATGTGAAAATGTCAACACGCACTCCATACAAATAATGACGACATATCTTAAGTGCAAAAACCAACTCGCCAACCCCAGGCCGCGAGTCAGATAATTCTTCTCGTGAACCTTGAGCTGACGAGGTGCATAAGCTACAACCTTACCATGCGGCATAAGACACATCCGAGACCCACTCCTGAAGTATCGCAATAGACTACGAACCCCTCGGTCCCTTCTGGTAAGGTCAAAACCGAAGCTGAAGTCAACCTTGTTTTCAACTCCTCGAAACTTCACAAGCATCTGACCACTGAAACTTAAGACTTCTTCTGAGTCAATCTAGTCAACGGAGCTAAAATGGAGGAAAATCCCTCTACAAAACACCTGTAGTAACCAGCTAGACCCAAGAAACAACGAATATCTGAAACAGAGATAGGTCTGGGCCAACTTTTGATAGCCTTAATCTTAGTGTTATCAAGTCGAATACCCTCTCCGGAAATAACATGGCCTAAGAATACCACGGACTTGAGCCAAAATTCACACTTGGAAAATTTTGCGAATAGCTTATGGTCCTTAAGTGTCTGCAATACTTCTCTGAGGTACTGAGCATGATCTGACTCGCTACGGGAGTATACTAAAATATCGTCGATGAAGACAATCACGAAGAGATCAAGATACAGCTTAAACACTCTATTCATAAGATCCATGAAGGCTACTGGCGACCCGAAAGACATGACACAAAATTCATAGTGCCCATATCTGGCCCTGAAAGCTGTCTTAGGAATATCATTTTCCTTGACCTTAAGCTGATGGTAACCAGATATGAGGTCTATCTTAGAAGAAAACTGGGCACCTTGAAGTTGGTCAAATAAGTCATCTATTCTAGGAAGGGGATATCTATTCTTGATAGTGACTTTATTGAGCTGGAGATAGTCTATACACATACGCATGGAACCATCTTTCTTTCGCACGAATAGAACTGGTGCGCCCCATGGAGACACACTGGGGTGGATGAATCTCTTATCTAGGAGGTCTTTTAACTGATCCTTAAGTTCTGCTGGAGCCGTTCTATATGGCGGAATAGAGATAGGCTTAGTGCCAGGGAGTAGATTAATTCTGAACTCTATTTCCCTATCAGGAGGGATTCCTAGAAGGTCCTCTGGAAAGACTTGTGAAAACTCACTGACTACTGGAACTGACTGAAGAGTCGGGGTCTGGGCATCTGCATCCCTAACCCGGACTAGATGATAGATATCGCCCTTAGAAATCATTTTTTGGGCTTTCAGATAAGAGATAAACTGACCTCTGGGTGCTACTGAATCACCGGACCAAACTAAGGCTGGCTCATTTGGGAATTTAAATTTGATTATTTTGGTCCGACAACAAACTGACGCATAACAAGATTATAGCCAATCCATCCCCATGATCACATCAAAGTCTACTATTTCTAGCTCGTGAAGGTCTGCTATCGTCAACTTATGGTACACTTTCACCGGACAACTCCTATACACATATCTGGCTAGAATTGCCTCACCAACAGGGTAAGACACTTCAATAGGTTTGGAAAATGGTTCTGGTTTGACTCCAAACTTTTTAGCAATAAAAGGGGTTATATAAGAAAGGGTGGATCCTGGGTCCATAAGTGCAAAAACATCGTAACTGAAAATGGTGATAGTACTTGGGACAACATCGATACGACCCTCAACATCCTGTCGAGCACCTAAAGCATACAAACGGTTTGACCTCAACCTGCATTCCCTGATCTCGGTGGGGATCTACCTGACTGAGCCTGAGTGTTCTTGTTTGCAACCGAATTGGTGGACTGAGCTATGGTCGCACCTATACCCTGCTTGGATGATGGACACTCTCTCAAAAAGTGACCTGACTGGCCACATCCAAAGCAACCATCCATGCCCGAATGACATGTCCCTGAATGTCTCTTCCTACAAGTATTACAAACTGGGTGGAAGCCATGACTGCTCGAATTTCCTTTAGATTGTGAGCCTGATGCTCGAAAGCTTCCTCTCTTCTCCTCTTTGAACTTAGGAGCTAGAGCACTGGCTGATGAAGGAACGGGTCCAAATGACCTGTTGTAGAAGAACTTTCTGTTCTTTCCACTATTCCCGCTAAACTGCCCGGTTGACTTAACCCTCATGTTAAACTCTTTATCCTTCTATTTCTGCACAGCTTCCTCCTCCTTGAGCCTTGTTTCATTTCCTTGCACAAATACCAATATCTTGGCTATAGTCATACCTCCATTCTCGGGTCGCAATATTCGCCCCATCATATAAGGAATGAAGACCAAGGACAAACCTCTTTACTCTGGCCCTCATGTTAGGAACAGCTCAAGAAGCATATTTTGCCGTACTCATAAACTCTAAGTAGTAATCCCGAATAGTCCTCCCATTATGTTTCCGAGCTTCTAGAATCGCGCCCGCCTTACTTTACGACCTCAATAGGCATAAAATGGTCCGTGAAAAGCCGTCTACGAACTCATCCCACGTGGCATCGAAGATCATTACCGGGATAATTCCCAAGTCTCGTAACAGGCATTTGCGTTACCCTTGCCTGGTGAGCTCTAAACGTAGTTGCTCGTCTCCTTTTTTGCGCTCATCATTCTATAAATCTTCTCGCACCATCAATGGCACCTTGAGGGTCTTCCTCCTTCTTTCTCCCCGAGAAGACTAGAGACTTCATTCTCAAGAACTTTTTAGCCGTGGAGGATTCTCTATGATTTTCAAAGTTAGACCCGACTTCCTGACGCTGGGCCTGAGCAGCTACTAACTGTGTGAGCATTGCAATAGCACTCCCAACATCCACATTAGTTGTTCCAGTCTAAGGAGCCGAAATCTCTGTCGGAGATGGAGCAGTAGGAATAGTCTCTGGCGTAGGCGTCTAAGCAGAATTGGCTTGGATAGCCTCATGACGAACAACGTTGGAAGCTGCCCTTAAACTGTTGGTAGTCTTTCTCTTAGGAGCCATAATCTTTTGAAATTACGTAAACGCAAGAATTAGGAAGACATCCTGAAGTTATAGCTCTAGTTGCACGATCTAGAATACAAAGAAGTGAACAGTTTATATGCGTGTGGCCGTCATACATATAAAGGAGACCCACTGGACACGGTTTCATAGACTCCCTATGACACTGAATCTGGCTGCTCTGATACTAAGCTTTGTCACGCCCCGAACCATAGCCTGGGCGCGACACGGTACTCGGTGCCTGACTGTCTATGACCGAGCGAACCCATGGTTGCTGAGTCTAACAACTGTATAATGGAAGCATGCAAGATATAAAATGAACCAAGAGAATACTCTAATTCAATTATAATTATGGATGCAGAAATAAATTTTGTGAGGCAAAACCAACATAACTAACTAAAGACTGTGTCTATGAAGCCTCTATGATCAAAATCTTGTAAGAAATAACTAGGTTAGGACAAGACCCTGACATGCTTCAAATACTAATGAGCTAACTAATACTCGAAAGCTGAGAATAGACGGGAAGCCCTGAATGAGAGGGGCACACCAACTAGCTGATGTACTCGAAGAGCTGGAAGCTAAGCGGCTGCTGTATCCTCCTAAAAGTCAGACTCTGCACCATGAAGTGCAGGCCCATGTATAAGGACGTTAGTACATTTGAATTGTACAAGTATGATAAGCAACTGAAACAATGATAAGGGATATATGAACAATAAAGCATAATGCAACTGAATGCTCATATCATGAGCTGATCTGTATAGAAACCACCTGTGCAAATATCATGTAACTATAGCCTCAGGCCTAATAAATAATGAGATCTCAAAGCTATGGCCTCAGGCCCAAAATAATTATATATGCATATGAATCATAACTATGGCCTTAGGCCCAATCAAACATGAAGCAAGAGGTGTAAAACTGACTACTGACTCTTTATCATGACTGATGACTTAGACTGCATTCTGAGACTTGTAGATTAAATTACAAGTCTTTTAGATTAAGCGAGGGTCCATAGCATGTATAACAAGTATGAACATAATCAGAAAACTGAGCTCTAACCCTGGGTTATGAACAATCAAAAACAAGGGCAAAATCATGAACTTGCTGGATTTCTGGGAATTATGGTTATTGAGTTATGAGGATGATTAAACAATGTTCCTCATGTAGATAGTATGCTTAACAACCCGGAATATCTCCCAAACTTGAATAATAATCTAGTCTTGGAAAAAGAGTTCCAAGGTTTTGCTCTTTATGCTCTTTGATGGGGTTTTCTTGGAAACCCTATGTTAAGAACATGGTTTCATGATTAGATTAAGAGCATATATGATAGAATTGATTTGGAAGAGCTTGGAATGACTTACCTTGTTGTTTGGGTTTGTTGGGAGAAGAACACTTCATTTCTAGGGCTTGGAATTATGAAAAACAAAATAACTAACTGAAGGCTGGTATTTATAGGTTCTGGTGCGGGTTGGGAAATACGGACCAAAATACAGTCCGTATACTGATTTACGGTCCGTAAACTTGGATCGTAATTTAACATATTTCAAACAGAATCACTACTTTATGTTTCCTTCTTAAATACGATCATACTTTACCTGCCGTATTCCAAAATGCGATCCGTATTTAACAATATAAAATTCCACAAGCCAAATTTCAGAATGCACAGTGATTTTGGGTGTCACTTTACGACTTGAAATACGGGCCGTATACTGATTTACGGTTCGTATTCTGGGGCGTAAATCCCTATATGACAGCTGAAGAGAAATTTTCAATTCTCACATTCTTTATCTGATTTTCTAAGTCTAGAATCATGGTTAAAACTTAGGTTAAATATCTGAGGTGTTACATGAAGACTCATTTAATAATTATTTAACCATCGAACCTTTCATTGTATCACCTCGCTATGCCATCAAGTATCCAATCTTACAACTGCCGCTCTAAAAATCTCACGCAATTACTCCAAAGTCCTTAATATCCAAAAGCGCTTACCCAAACTGTCCAGTCAATAATATTTGCATCACACTGTATTACCACGAGTAGGGTCCCACCCCGAAAATATAACTCGAGCCTCACATGATAGGAATTCAACAATCTTTCTCTTAACGCATGCTAACTTATCCGCTGTCAAATGTTACGAACTTTTCAACGGTGTACCACCAAGACGTCTCTTATAAATCTCAACATGTCGGTTCACTGAAATATGCTTATCACTTGCTGCCAATCACGATTCTCATGGAATTTTCCTCATATCACTTAGTCAATGTCTGTAGACTTCCTTCCTTAAGCTCACACAACAATCACACATTGTCTGAATATGCAAAACCATGATAACATAATCTAAATAGACTCAAAGTAATCCCAAGATGTACCTCATTCTTGCCGACTCGAGATCAATTATACCTTTTCTTGACTCTTCAATTCTTCATTTGTTATCAGTTCACTTATACCGCCATCGTCTGACCATTACTCGAACCTACTCAGGAGTCCATCATATAACAATAAGTCTCGCACACTAGCTGAATCACACCTGGAGATAGGATCGTACTGCACACTCTGCACTTTAGCGTTTCCTTAACGCTTACCACTCTGAACTGAGCACTCTTTACATCCGGCGTATCACATAACAGTATTACTAATATCCTCATGTATCTCACTGAAGCGTCCTTGCCCGAATTGCCTTACTCACCTTCCAAATTGTTATTCCGAACTTAACTCAGTTAACCCCTCATTGATCTACTATTTCAAGTACCCATGTTTACGAATCCCTTACTTAAATCCTTATCATTACTAGTCCTCGAAGAATCACCTCTTACCTCCATTATCGAATCTGGACACCTCTAACCACTCGCACGCCAATCCTTTTTATTCAATCACATAAGCCTAGTAATAACACCTTTAGTAGCGGAATCTAGCCAATTTTTTTACACAATGAATACCAGGTCCACAACCTTAGTCCACCACGAACCTCTATTAGTCTATGACTTAACCAAACATACCAGCTCATCCATAAACTCTCAAGTCCACTCCCCATTGTTCAATCGCAACTAATCTCTCACATCATTAAATCTTGTTTCAACGATTTCCTTTCCCTTAACCTCAAAGACACCAATCAACCTCATCAGTCACACCCCTTACTGTACATCATGGAATAATGTCCCCGCAGTCCAAACACGACTTAAGTACCCATATGTCATTTCAAATCACGTTTATCACTATCAATGAATGACCACTCAAATCCACTCGATCCTCTAAACTAATCATCCATCTAAGACAAACGAACCACAAAACGATATTAATATTTCTCCTCAAATCTAAGTGAGACCACTAGTAACTCCTTAAGTCATTAACTCATCGCATACGCCCATATTTGAAGTCATTTCCATCAGTCGATTGATAACTCCTCAGAAGGCTACAACCTAGTCAATTTACCGATCAAACGAGGTGCCCATATCATTCACTTAATAACCGAGTAGTCCTTTAGCATCAACGAGCTTATATCAAGAACAACTTTTAGCACTAGTCGCAACCGTATCCTGACAACTATGTCAGAAACAAATTTTTTCCTCTCCTAATCTCACGAAAAGCACTCATGTCCAAGATATTCTATGAAGTCTCACTTCGCGACGCGCTTTCCACAAAAGTATTCCTTCATGTCCTTATTGTCAACTTATTTTCTTTATTACATGCGATCACAATACGTTTACCTAATTCGATGGTCATTACCAAACTTACACTTGTTCTCATATACCGAAGTCTAATACTCTACCGCTGCTGAATCGTCGACTCGCCATTGGTACACTAGTGTCATGCACACCATCATAAAGCCTTGATGAAGCTAAAGTCAAACCGATTATATCATCAAGCAACCCACTATTGTTAAGCCATCAATGCACTTTGTCGCTTCCGAGCAACCAAACGCTGAAACGTGGAGACCATGTAACCCTCTGAACTATCTTTCCCATTTCTCACAAACTCCCACAATAAACGAGTCTAATCGCGAGTCTACACAATCGAATCATTATGCCATAACTAGATACTAAACTGGATCACGTGTCTGAATCAGAATAACACATCTTGTACCACCCTAAAACACGTCACAGATCGAGCATTCGCGTAAGAATTTAAGGACGGATTTTCATCTTCCGAGGATGATCAAGATAAGAAGGTTCAGATACCAATTGGAATCGAGTAGATGTAAATTTGAATAAAGTCGCACGAGAGAATGAAAGAATTTGAAATTTCCTAAATATCTTATAGCCTCTCGCAGATAAGTACGGAGCTCATTGTACCGATCCACAAGACTGTACTAGACACGCTCTTTTATTATAGACCGGTAACCTAGGGCTCTGATACCAACTTGTCACGACCCAATTTAACTAAGTCGCGCGGGCACCTACCTTTCCCACCTCGGTAGGCGAACCCTTATCCCAATAGTCGTAAAATCATGAATAAACAATTAAACAAGTGGAAGACATCAAAATCACGTAAGTCTGACGATAATAATATAAAAATATGCAAAAGTAAGGAAATACATCAAATCCACTCAGAGTTTGGTCTAACCATACAAGAGCCACTAACTAGATACTATAAGTCTGAAAGTAATAAAATACATGAACAGTCTAGATATATTTCGGAATATCAGGTAGGACATAAAATAAAGGAAGAATCTCCAAGGCGGCGGATGTTCTCGTGCTCACCCTGTAAGACTCTAGGCAACAACTCTCGCACCACTACCAGCCACGAGAAACAGAGGTCGATCCTACCTGGACCTCTGTATTCCTAAAATAATGCAGCAAGTGTAGGTCAGTACAAACAAGTACTGGTAGGTATCATAGGCCAACTAAGTTTATCTAAGACATATCAAGTCAACAAAGTAAGATAAACTGGTAAATCAACACGGTATAAGTCAAACACAAACCAGAATCCAAGTACACGTCATCACCTATGTTTAACATCTAAACCCAAATGTGCCAAGTCTGTAATACTCAGTCAGAATCCGTATATCACCAAGTATATCAAGAGAATATCACAATAGAAGCCATATTAAAATGTAATGCAATAATGTATGAAATGTGAATGCAATGCATATGCTGTGTACACATGTACTCCGATGATGGAACATCACATCTCGGTAGCACAACCCGTGAGGGACCTGCGAAGTCCATGTACCTAACAGTTCCGGAAACAACCTCGATAACTGCTACCTCACGATTTCGGAAACAACCTCGGCAATCGCTACGCACATCCTCGATTTTAGGACAACCATCGGACATCGGTCCTCGCGTCACTCTCATCCAAATGAGCCTAGCTCATAGCAATGTTTCCTCAAGTATCATCAATGTATCAACATTATATCATGAAGGATGAGAATGCGTGCAATGTGTGAGTTCAATGTAAATAATCAAATCAATATCACTAGTACCACATATGGGCACACCCACAATATCATGAAAAGGCTACATAATAAGCCATAATAGAACACTATCCTCGTATCAAATGTCAACCAGTAAGATAATATAATATCATGGTCAAGATATATTAATAGTCCCCAATAGCTACTATCTGCACGTGGCATCAAGCCAACAACAATAGAACAAGATAAGTCACAACATAATAGGGTGGCTAACCCCAATCACACAACAGGGCCCAACCTAGGGCAATATCCAACCCAACTTCATATACGAACGTTTACATGCTTTCTCCGACAATATCATATAAATATATGCTTCACTAAATGAAGTCTCACCATAGGGTAAACCGTAACCTACCTAGCCGACCGAACAACAATATCACTAACAATAACTCCTTAGACTTCCCTTTCCTTTGAGCCTCGAGATAAAGAAAGTCTAGGCACATTCGAATAAAGAAATTAGAACCAAGAAGAAGATCACATGTTACTTCTATTCAAGATCCAAATCCCCAACCTATGGAATGGGTTTTATGAACTAGAAGGGTGAAAATAGGAATCTAAAGGTTCCAACCTGAAATTAAAGCTCGAAGTGATCAATTTCCATCAATATAAATCTAGAAGAATCAACTATTTACTCAAATTCGAATTCTAGGCAAAACCCCCAAATTTGGGTATAAACCCTAACCTTAAATTCACAAATTAAGCCTTGGAAATGGAAGACTCAAGTTACAATAGCTAATACCCATCAATATCAGGCTAACCTATGCTAAATCCACCAAATAAACCAGGTTTTATCATCATAAGATCATTAGAGAAGAGACCCACAAAACCCCTTTTTGCTCTTACCATTTTAAGGGAAATCTAAGCACGGATTATTGATTAGGAAAAGCTAATGAATGATTTATAGACAAGATTGTTACCTTAGAGAGGATATCAGTGGAAACCCTCCAAAATCGCCTCCTTAAGCCTCACGAACGAAATATAGGAAAATGACTTAGTGTCTAAGGCTTTTAACACATTAAAAAGCCTTTGACTCTGTGGTGTCGGGACCGCCACAACGGTCCCGCCATGACGGTAACTCAGGCCGTCATAGCGGTCCCTCAACACATCACATTGCTGCTACAGCGACACCGCTATAGTGGTTCTGGTGCCGCCATAGCGGGCACCAGACACCAGGTCACATACCCAAATTTCATAACTCGCACCTGAAATCCGATTATTGCTCGGTAAGACTTCCTCACATGCCATTTACACTACCACCTGTAAAAATGCGCCACAAACGCGCTCAAGGTCTCAGAATCTCCATCGGGGTCCCCGTTGATTGAGTCAACCCTCGAAACCTCCAAACTACTAATCCAAACCAAGTCCTAAATCAACCCGAGTGCATTGTGCACCGAATTGAATATACGCACAAGTTCTAATAGCCATTCAGACCTCTTGAAATCAACGAATTTTCAAAAAAGATCCGTTTACCCAAAATTTAACTTTGATCGACCATTTTTCCCTTTAAAGCCAAATTTTCCTAAAACTTACCCAAATCAACTCCGATGACCTCGGTAAGCATGCCAACGGTCCCTGCAGTCAAATATAAGCTAAATAAAGCTCAAAAAAGGATTAAACGGGTCGGAAACGCAATAACGACCAAACGGGTTGTTACAGAATGCAAGAATGAGATACCAATGAGATCAAGCCAATGAGTATGCTATGGAGATCACAAAGCACCATAAGCCATAACAAGATTGGCATAAATCACAAAGAACAATAGAAAATGGAAACAACATAGAGGTCAATCATCGTAGTGAATCTGTCACGTTACATCACCTAATCATATCAACAAGTACACCACATGTCACAATACGTAAAATAACGGCGACAAGCCCACATAATCAGATGTCATACCAACCTAAGAGTATATCTATCCAAGAATCATGTCCGAAGATGTAATCATGCTTTCTCCCGTCAATTCTACACATACATACGTTTCACTAATTAAAGTCTAATTAAAGTAAGCCATAACCTACCTCAAATGCCGAATAGGAGCCACATACTACTCCACCTAAGCCTTCCCCTTCCGAAGTGTTTCAGAATGATCGAAGTCTAATAATATCAATGCTAAGTAAATAAATGACCACAACAAGCCAACTAATGGGAGAAAGAAAATGGTGGAGAATTACTTCAAGATACCCAAAATATCCCTAGCGATTCACGAGCGTAAAATTGGGAATTAAGGGTGAAAATACACTACCCATAATTCCATTAGTCATTATCCCTAATTTCATGGAGTTCTAACCACAATTGGTCCTTCAATTTCATCACTTAAGCCAAAAACCCAAATTAGTAAGAACCCCAAATTCATGAATTGATTCTAGAAGCCAAGAGAGATTCGATCCTAGAATCTATTAATCCACAATTTTAGATGATAGAATAAGCATTTAAAACAACAATAACCAATTAGATTAGAGGGTTTAATGATTTACAACTTAGGTTTCCCTTACCCATCACCCTCAATAACCATTAACTACCATGGATACTAGTAAAGGAAAGATAAATTACAAGATTAAGATTCAAGAACTTACCCGAAGATGATTCCACCAAAAGTTCTCTAGAAATTGCCCCCAAAGCTCTTTGACTTATGTTTTTTGGTGTATGGAACTAATGATTAGAAATTTGGAACTAAATAGGGTTTTTAGTTCGGCGATCTCCGCTGGGGCGAACCCTTTCCGCTTCTGCGATCCTTCCTCAACGGATACCTATCCACTAGGGCAAAGCTCATTAACCACGTCAGACTTTTGCTCTTGCGAACCAAATCCAGTTGGGGTGGATCTACAGGGGCGAACACCCTCCGTTGGCACAAGACACCAGAACCAGCAAATTTCTAGTTTCACCAAGTCTCAACCCAAAATCCTGACAACTATCCGGGACCTCCCGGATACAAACCAAACACGCAGACACCAGTAAAAACATGCTACGAATCCATCTGTGACCTCGAAATTTCCAATGGAGGTCACGTTGACTCCGTCAACCCTAAACAGCTAAAACTAAGTTTCCAATCAAGTACCCAAAAGGCACCCGAAAGCCTCGGGAATCGAACCGGCCAACCCACCAAGTCATAAACGACCCTCCGACCTCATAGAATTGATGAAATTTCAAAAAAGGTACGTTTACCTTAAAGTCAACTATTGGTCAAACTCTTTCACTTAAGGGTTCTAATTCCTTCAACTTCCACTAGAAACGTCCGGATACCACAAAAATTGGGTCGAAGGGGTAATATCGTCAAAATACATGTAACGACCGAGCAGGTTGTTACAACTGAGCTACCTCAATCTACATAAATTCATGTTGAATAGACTCAGTATTAGGATTGGTATAACAGGTGCATTTAGAGACAATCTGGTTCACAAATTTATTACTATCCTCATCAAATGGTAATTTCCCATTTAGCAGTTTCCATAAAAATGAAAGAGATTTTATTGGGGATATTGTTATGCCATATTTTAGCAAAAATGGATTCTATTGTCTCTACTTTCTATTAATTTTCCAAGCATCATTATTGAGTATTGTCCATCAGGATAATTCTTCTAGATTTTGAAGTCAAAATAGGAATAAATACGCCCAATATCTAGATATCTTCGCAACCTATTGGACAACCTAACGAGGAACTACTTCCTCCAATTTATTAATGTCCTACTACTAGCTATTATTAAAGGTCCTAATAGTGGTTTTGGAAGGAGTAGTGGAATAAGGACGAAATGGTGCTAAGGCGTATTTTCCTGTCCAATTGTCCCACCAAAAGCTACATCCAACTGCTTGTATTTTTCAGATCTTGTTGGGCTCAGGATTCTTCTTAATATTCATAAAATTATTTCAAGTATTAGCTAAACATTTTCTAGCTATTGGATGCTTTTCGGAAAAATAATTTTATGTGAAAAATAAATACCAAAAGGATATTTGTGTTCTGAACCTCCATCACCTCTTTATAGTGAGAATTACTATGTAATGATCTAACCAGTCGTTTTGAGTTCAAGAACACCTTTCCCTAGTTAAAACTTCCTGTAGATTCATTTGATGATTTTTGACTTATGAGTATGGGTGATATAAGTCCCGAGGGGCTCAGGAGCGTGTTGGGGCGCTTGAACTTGAACTTGAACTAGTGGGTTAAAATACTTAGAGTTCACCAAAATCAACAATTTGAATAAACGATCTTGGATTCATAATTTGAAGGTTCTAAGTATTTTGAACGACGGGACGATTCGGGTTAACTATGAAAAGTTAGGATTAAGACCATTCCGGGATACGAAGTCGAGACGTGTGACCTTCGATTTTGTCGTAAGACCTAAGTATGTATGACGTTATTGGTATGGAAACATCAAAGAAACTTCGGGACCAAAGGTGGAATTACGGGAAGTTGTCTATTATTGAAAAAAAAAGTGGGAATGAAATATGGCCATGTGGCCGGCCACCTTTGAGTGGGCCATGGCCACATGGTTGGCTATTATTTGTAATAAAGGAATGACTTAAGGGACCATTATATCATCATCTTCAAGACTTAGAAAAATCAAGAAACTTGAGAGCAAAAAACCCCCCATTCGGCCAAGAAAAAATCAAGACCAAGATTAAGCCTTCCCAAAATTATTTCTTCTAAGCAAATCTACTAATTGGAGGGTGCTTGATAACGTGGAGTTGTTGTTTCAAGCGTTGGATTGTTCGTTTTCATCCTTGGCCAACTTTGGACAAGTTGAGGATTTGTGAAGAAAGGTAAATTCTAATTATGTTTTATGAGTTATGGAAGGTTTATGTGTGTTGTTGTGTGTTCATATGGATGAAATTCATGGAAATTTGGTGATTGAAGTTGAGGCCGTGAGTATGGAAATTGGCCGTGCATGGGTGTGTGTTGTTAAAAGTGGTGCATGACTTCTATGTAGTGTGTTTGGTTATTGTGGTGTGTTGAAATGAATAAAAATCATGAAGTGTGTATGTTGTTATGTTGGCCGAATAAGGCCCTTCATGTGTGCCAAGAAATGAATCAATCTTTCTTAGAGTTTTGGTTGTTGTTGTTATGTAGATTCTATGTTGGAAATAAGAGTTTAATGATTCGAATTGGTATTGTAAGTGTGTGGGCTGTTTTGGAAGATTTTGTGTGTTTAGTGTGATTTTTATATTTATGGAAATGGCATGTTTAGAGTATGAATTGTTGGAGCAAATCATGATTTGAAATCGAGAAATGTGTTAGAGTTGAGGTTCTCGGGTTTGGGGACCATTTCGGGTGGATTGGAGTATTTGTTGGGTTGTTGGAAATATTGCATGAATTATTTAAAGAGTTCTTGAATGTTGTTTGAATGGTTTTGGATTGATAATTGAATATGCGTTAGTTTGATTACATATTGGTTTGTAAGTATGTAGTTGTGGTAAGCATAATTGGAATGTTGTTGGAATGTGTGGAGAAGAATCTTTAGTGTTCAAATATGTTTGAATTGATTATGGATATTATTGGAATGATTGTTGGTGTTGTTGTGTTGTTGAATTTGGCCGAGTTGAATTCTCGGGTTGGTCTATTTATAAAGGAAGTCTGCCCAAATTTCCGTAGGATTATGTGTTAGTTGGAAATGAACTTCTAAATGCTTGGTTGACGTTGGTATTTATTGATGTTATGTAGATCTTGGAGAATTCGAGATATAAGTTTGATTTGGATTAGCGTTGTGTGCAAGCGAGGTATGTAAAGCTTAACTCTTCTTTCTTTTGGCATGTCTTAGTTGAATATAGGCTACGATACTAGCCTCGAGGAAATTCCATTCTCACAATCCGAGCATGTCTATGATTCGCGTTTGTCTTTTGGTACTCGTATGTTGATGTGGGAAAATATTGGTTTTGATGTTGTTGGAAAAAAATTGATTTTAAAGTTGCATAAAAATTTGGTTTTCAAAAGAGTTTTATTCTTAAACGATGTTGAAACTACGAACGCTCATAACTTTCGACTAAGGGCTCGGATTGCCTCGATATCGTCGTGGAGGTTGTATGACGTGTGATGAGTATGATTTCCATAGGCGGGCCCGGCTCGGGTTGACGCTCGTCCGTGGGTCCCGCGACCTTCTTTTGCACTTTTCTGATGACGTTTGAGAGAGTTTGGTATGACGATTTTCCCGATCCCCAAGTATGGTTATTTTACTTACTTTTTGAACCTATGATAACGATTTTATGCATATGGTTACTCACGACTCGCTCGTGCGGTTTGTTGGTACCTCGTTCGCCGGTTCCCGGCCGGTTATGTTGTCGTGCGCACTATGATACATTCCGGTGTTATCCGTGTTACGGTTCCCGAGACCTCGCCATAGGGCCGGGTTCCGTTTATGAAGTTATCTTTGTGATATGGCTTATGATGTGTTGTGATGATGTGTTGCGTTCGGGGTTGTACGGAGATTTGAAACCTTCTGGTGTTATGCTGTGTTATGGCGCCATCGACAGGCGGGCGACCATATTTTCTGTGCCCTTTTGCATGCTTTCTATTTTGAAAATAAACATTTGGCATTTTGGAAATGTACTTACTTTCGGTACTCTCTGTTTCGAGTGTGACTCCGATTTATTTATCGTATTTTCTCGCTTTGCATACTCGCACATATTCCGTACCGACCCCTTTCTTCGGGGGGCGCGTTTCATGCCCGCAGTACGGACGACCGCTTGGCGACCGCCGCCTTAGGAGACCTATCCCGTCGTGTTGGAGTGCTCCTTTTATCCCGGAGCCTATATCTTGGTATATACTCGTTCGTTGCATATATGTGTGTGTGTTGTGTTCGGGTACGGCGGGGCCCCGTCCCGTCATATGATTCTCGTTGGTTTGTTTAGAGGCCCGTAGATGTATATGTGGGTTGTGTGCCTACCCCGTACGTGTGTGTGTTTGTATATTATATGTTTTGGGCCGGTGAGCCATCGGATAGCCTTATCGGCTTTCGATATATGTATATATATATGTTTGAGTTTGAGATGTGTTTGAAGTAGCGTTTGATATTTGTATCGGCATAAGCCACCGTGTGTGATTCGGGTTCGATGAGCGTGTTTGAGTGCCCAACTCGGGCACTAGTCACGGCCTACGGGGTTGGGTCGTGACAAAAGTGGTATCGTAGCGGTTTGTCCTCGGAATGTCTACGTGCCGTGTCTCGTAGAGTCTTGTTTATCGGTGTGTTGTGCACCACATCTATAAACGGAGGCTACAGGACATTTAGGGTGTTACTTTTCTTTGAATCTTAGATCGTGCGATAGAACTGTGCTATTAGGATGACTCTTTTCTGATCGGTTGTTATGTTTTTCAGAGATGCCTCCGAAAAGACGACGGCTGCCCGAAGGGGGCAAGGCGAAGGCGATGAGGCTAGTCGGGCGCCGAGGGTTACACGGGCTCGTGCGCGTACTAGGCTGGTATTGTTTTACATTCAGAGGGTTCAGCCACTCCACCACCCAGGGAGGCTGGAGTAGGTCCCTCAGCAGCTCCAGCGCCCGCTCCCCAGCCGGGTATGGAGGACAGGACGCTGAGGGAGGCCGTACAGTTACTGACGACAATAGTGGCGGGACAGACGGGGGACGCGGCGCAGAGAGGCAATGATGATGACGACGGGCGTGATAGCCCGAGGGTTCGCGACTTCGACGTGTGGCCCCCCGAGTTTTTCGGGTCTAAGCCCGAGGAGGACCCCCATGACTTCATTCGGGGGATGAGACGTGCATTGGGACTGGTCAGGGCTTCAGAGACCGAGTCCGTTGAGTTAGCCTCGCACAGACTACGAGATGTTGCGGCCAACTGGTATGAGTCCTGGGAGCTGTCCAGGGGTGAAGGTGCTTCCCCAGCCACGTGGGACGAGTTTACGGCTGCCTTTCTCCGTCACTTTCTGCCCCCAGAGTTGCGGAGGGCAAGGGTTGATAGATTTCTGCAGATACGACAGAGGGGTCGGAGTGTTCGTGAGTATAACTTGGAGTTTGATTCTCTGGCCCGGTATGCACCTACTATAGTGGCGGATATGGCCGACCGAATGCATCGGTATGTGATAGGATTGGACAGCTACTTGATTGACAGCTGCATGACAATGGCGGCGCAGACTGACATGGACATCGCCCGGTTGCAGGCGCACGCCCAGGGAATGGAAGACCGGCATCGAGCTGAACAGTCCAGTAGAGATCGTGATAGGAGGCCGCCCAAGAGGGCCAGATCAGCGGGGTATTCAGGAGATTTCCGCGGCGGGCAGCCTCAGTATCAGTCCAGTGGATATTTTCCGCCGCCAGGCCGGGATACACAGTCTGTTAATAGACGATTTGATGACGTAGGACCGTCCCGGGCGGACCAGAGTTCTAGGGCCTTAGGTCCTCAGGCAAGCGGAGGTCCCAGTCAGATGAGACCACCCAGACCTCCGTGCCCCCACTGTGGGAGGCCACACCCGGGAGAGTGTTTCCGGGCCAGTGGTGCTTGTTTTAATTGTGGCCGTCAGGGCCATCAGATGAGGGATTGCCCAGCCAGGGTTGGTTTGGGCGGTGCGGCGCGGCCCTACCGGTCAATTGCCGGTTCATCTTCTTCGGCGGCTATACGCGCCTATGGGTCAGGGTGTGCCGGCACCAGTAGGCCGTGGCAGAGGTCGCGGTGGAGCCCCCAGTGCTAGCGGTCCTTCAAACCGCATATACGCTTTGGCAGGTAGGCGGGATCCAGAGGCGGCACCGAATGCGGATCCAGGTACATGAGCTTTTATTGTAACATCTTTATGTATGTGTGTTTGTTGTATGAATGTCGTTTGATAACAGCGAGTAAGGATCCGAAAACCGATAATTAGGTATTTATAAATAACGATGATTAAGGTATGTCTGTTGCCATAGGGAATTTGGATATCTGGAACGGGAAGTAGGAATGTCCGTAGGTGAGAAGTTAGTGCCGAGGGTTGGAGAGGGCTAAAATAGTAAATGTGTTACGAGGGCGTTTGGAAATCTGTTAGAACTTCTATTTACTCCAGATTATGTAATGAAAGCCGTGCGATGAGGTGTACGCAATTATACTGGGGGTAAAGCATCGTATTTCATCGGAGTTCTGAGGTTAAGCGTGCTGGGGTGAGAGCAAATTCAGGATGGGTGACCCCCCTGGGAAGTTTTTGGAAATCTTGCAAGTTCAGATGTAAGAGGCAAATGAGAAGCTAGGATTGCAGCATGATGTGTGAACGGAAAGTTGAAAGACGAAATCTAAGCCGAGGAGCAATAGAAGAGTTCGAAGTCGAGATAAAGAGTATGATTGGTAGGTACGACTATGTGTTATGGTAATAACGGAATCTTCCCGAGGTCCTTATGCGACCTTATAAGACTAGTTGAACATTCGAGGACGAATGTTCTAAAGGGGGGAAGGATGTTACATCCCGTATTTTGAACGACGGGACGATTCGGGTTAACTACGAAAAGTTAGGGTTAAGACCATTCCGGGATACGAAGTCGAGACGTTTGACCTTCGATTTTGTCGTAGGACCTAAGTGTGTATGATGTTATTGGTATGGAAACATCAAAGAAATTTGGGACCAAAGGTGGAATTATGGGAAGTTGTCTATTATTGAAAAAAATGTGAGAATGAAATATGGCCATGTGGCCGGCCACCTTGGGGTGGGCCATGGCCACATGGTTGGCCATTATTTGAAATAAAAAGATGACTTAAGGGACCATTATTTCATCTTCTCATCACTTAGAAAAATCAAGAAACTTGAGAGCAAAACCCCCCCCCCCCCCTATTCGGCCAAGAACCTCCAAAAAAATCAAGACCAAGATTAAGCCTTCCCAAAATTATTTCTTCTAAGCAAATCTACTAATTGGAGGGTGCTTGATAACGTGGAGTTGTTGTTTCAAGCGTTGGATTGTTCGTTTTCATCCTTGGCCAACTTTGGACAAGTTGAGGATTTGTGAAGAAAGGTAAATTCTAATTATGTTTTATGAGTTATGGAAGGTTTATGTGTGTTGTTGTGTGTTCATATGGATGAAATTCATGGAAATTTGGTGATTGAAGTTGAGGCCGTGAGTATGGAAATTGGCCGTGCATGGGTGTGTGTTGTTAAAAGTGGTGCATGACTTCTATGTAGTGTGTTTGGTTATTGTGGTGTGTTGAAATGAATAAAAATCATGAAGTGTGTATGTTGTTATGTTGGCCGAATAAGGCCCTTCATGTGTGCCAAGAAATGAATCAATCTTTCTTAGAGTTTTGGTTGTTGTTGTTATGTAGATTCTATGTTGGAAATAAGAGTTTAATGATTCGAATTGGTATTGTAAGTGTTGTGGGCTGTTTTGGAAGATTTTGTGTGTTTAGTGTGATTTTTATATTTATGGAAATGGCATGGTTAGAGTATGAATTGTTGGAGTAAATCATGATTTGAAACCGAGAAATGTGTTAGAGTTGAGGTTCTCGGGTTTGGGGACCATTTCGGGTGGATTGGAGTATTTGTTGGGTTGTTGGAAATATTGTATGAATTATTTAAAGAGTTCTTGAATGTTGTTTGAATGGTTTTGGATTGATAATTGAATATGCGTTAGTTTGATTACATATTGGTTTGTAAGTATGTAGTTGTGGTAAGCATAATTGGAATGTTGTTGGAATGTGTGGAGAAGAATCTTTAGTGTTCAAATATGTTTGAATTGATTATGGATATTATTGGAATGATTGTTGGTGTTGTTGTGTTGTTGAATTTGGCCGAGTTGAATTCTCGGGGTTGGTCTATTTATAAAGGAAGTGCGCCCAAATTTCCGTAGGATTATGTGTTAGTTGGAAATGAACTTCTAAATGCTTGGTTGACGTTGGTATTTATTGATGTTATGTAGATCTTGGAGAATTCGAGATATAAGTTTGATTTGGATTACCGTTGTGTGCAAGCGAGGTATGTAAAGCTTAACTCTTCTTTCTTTTGGCATGTCTTAGTTGAATATAGGCTACGATACTAGCCTCGAGGAAATTCCATTCTCACAATCCGAGCATGTCTATGATTCGCGTTTGTCTTTTGGTACTCGTATGTTGATGTGGGAAAATATTGGTTTTGATGTTGTTGGAAAAAATTGATTTTAAAGTTGCATAAAAATTTGGTTTTCAAAAGAGTTTTATTCTTAAACGATGTTGAAACTACGAACGCTCATAACTTTCGACTAAGGGCTCGGATTGCCTCGATATCGTCGTGGGAGGTTGTATGACGTGTGATGAGTATGATTTCCATAGGCGGGCCCGGCTCGGGTTGACGCTCGTCCGTGGGTCCCGCGACCTTCTTTTGCACTTTTCTGATGACGTTTGAGAGAGTTTGGTATGACGATTTTCCCGATCCCCAAGTATGGTTATTTTACTTACTTTTTGAACCTATGATAACGATTTTATGCATATGGTTACTCACGACTCTGCTCGTGCGGTTTGTTGGTACCTCGTTCGCCGGTTCCCGAGCCGGTTATGTTGTCGTGCGCACTATGATACATTCCGGTGTTATGCTGTGTTACGGTTCCCGAGACCTCGCCATAGGGCCGGGTTCCGTTTATGAAGTTATCTTTGTGATATGGCTTATGATGTGTTGTGATGATGTGTTGCGTTCGGGGTTGTACGGAGATTTGAAACCTTCGGTGTTATGCTTTGTGTTATGGCGCCATCGACAGGCGGGCGACCATATTTTCTGTGCCCTTTTGCATGCTTTCTATTTTGAAAATAAACATTTGGCATTTTGGAAATGTACTTACTTTCGGTACTCCTGTTTCGAGTGTGACTCCGATTTATTTACTGTATTTTCTGCTTTGCATACTCAGTACATATTCCGTACTGACCCCCTTTCTTCGGGGGGGGCGTTTCATGCCCGCAGGTACGGACGACCGGTTGGCGACCCGCCGGTTTAGGAGACCTATCCTGTTTGTTGGAGTGCTCCTTTTATCCCGGAGCCTATATCTTGGTATATACTCGTTCGTTGCATATATGTGTGTGTGTTCAGGGGTACGGCGGGGCCCTGTCCCGTCATATGATTCTGTTGGTTTGTTTAGAGGCCCGTAGATGTATATGTGGGTTGTGTGCCTACCTGTACGTGTGTGTTTGTATATTATATGTTTTGGGCCGGTGAGCCATCGGATAGCCTTATCGGCTTTCGATATATGTATATATATGTGTTTGAGTTTGAGATGTGTTTGAAGTAGCGTTTGATATTTGTATCGGCATAAGCAGTGTTCACGGCCCACGGGTTGGGTCGATGGAACACATTCCACACAAATTGCATTTGAGAGGAAAATAAAGAACTCGACCCTTCATTTCACGCATTGGTGGGCAAAAGGATAATTCGCTGCACGATTAGGTCCGTATCTTTATTTATGGCTGATAGAAACTAGTCCAATTTTGAGTTTGGAAATTGCTTAAAGAGTCTAAAATCATGCCATGGATCTCTCTCTCCTAGGTGAAGGTAATTCTTTAACCATTAATGTATGCTACCAAAGGCACTACCCAATGCACCCAAATCCCTAGACAAATTTCAAAGGAAGAACTTGTAAAAATTCTTCCTGATTCGTGGGTAAAAAATTATGAGAACTTGAGAGAATCTCCTGAACCTATTAGGTCTCTAGAGTTAAACATAGTAAAGCAAAATGATAAAGTGCATTAATATGTTTTGACCACACTTACCTCAAAAGGCCAAACAAGGCCATTATTGCAATTAATATGGTGCAGATCAGGTACCACTCTGCTTACGGGTATGAGCCAGACTTTTTCTCTGAGCGAATTGAAGGAAAATTGAAGGAATCATGACTGAACAAGACTGGACTGTGCATTTTGACATTGAAGGTAAAGATGTGATATGGTTTAAGGATCTATTCATAGGCCACTACCAATGGGATATTGAGTGTTCTTAGGCAAAGGGGATGCTTCGTCATCTTCCCAACTAGGTATTATTGGACTAGCATTTTTCTCTGGTAGTTTTGGACATTCTTAGGGATCATAACTAACAAGGTATTCATACTTACCTAGGTGACTGAGAGAACCAACCGATGGGTCGGCTTTATCATACCTATCCTGAAGGTCATTTTCGGTTGGTTTGTACTTTTTCTTTTTAGCCTTCTTGTTTAAATTCCTCGGCTCTTGGTAATACTCAATTGGATCATCAAGGCATTCTTGACAAGAACACTGAGGTACCTAGCTCTAATACCACAGGGAAGTGAGTGAGGTACCAGGACTAGTAAAGATGGTAAAAGACTCAGTACAGGTAGAACTAAAATACTAGCAAAGGAAAGGTACCTTGTTAGATAATTGAATTACTAGCGCAAAAGTACCTTCGTAGAGATTGAATTGCTCGCGCAAACTCACTTTGGTAGAGATCGAATTGTTTCGCACAAACGGCTTCCTACAAGGGGGGTGCTGGAGGCCACAAAGGCGTCCTTCGCCACTAATTGTCGTCAACAGTGAAACACGAAAGGCCCTTGCACTAATAACATAATACAGCTACCAAAATAATTTTACACTCATGTGAAAAATCTTTTTTAGGGTGGGTGTAACTAGAAAGACTCTCTTCTCTCTCCATGCAAAACCCTAAGACAAGAGTGTAACCCTAATCTAATGATGGCGGACGGCCAGCCACCAATGGTGGGTGGCCAAGACACTGCCTCCTCTTCTCAGTTTTCACCATTAAACCCTTCTAAAAGTGCAACTACTATACCTATTCCTACTGGGAATGAAGAGAAAACCCTAACAACTTATGCTAGCCTAGTAAACCCTAAAGTAAAGAACAAAGACATGCAGACGCCCAAAAAGGATATTTAACCTATTCCCATCAAACCTGTGGAGATGATTGATGGAAAACTAGTTATGAGACTGACGGAAGCAGAAGTTTTACGTATGAATTTGATCGAAGAACTCAACTATGCCGTGGTGGGCAAATTCTCTCATGGTTGGCTGGAGTTGGAAGAGCTTCGAGATCAAATCCCTAAGCAATGTGGGATCAAGGGAGATTGTAGAATTGGTTTGTTTAGACATAGGCACATTCTTATGAGATTTGAGTTATTGGAGGATTTCATTATAATGACATCTAAAGGTGTTCACTTTATAAATTCAAAAGATGGATTCTATTATCCTATGAGGCCTTTAATTTATGATCCTAAATTTCGAGTTGATGAAGAGACTACGATGGCTATGGCATGGATTTGTTTTCCACATCTGGTACCCACCTTTTTTGTTAAAGAATATTTGTTCTCATTGGCTTCGAAAATAGGCAAACCTTTACAATTAGATATGGCTATGATTAACAAAACTAGGCCTAGTTTTGCTAGGGTTAAGGTCTTAGTGGATCTCGCTGCGGACCTTCCTGATTCAGTCAGGATGGAAATTTGTGATGAAAAAACTAGTGAAGTTCGAACAGTTGAGGTTAGAATACAATATGATGTATTGCCAAAGTATTGTAAGAAGTGTAAACTTCAAGGGCATAATGAAGAAGGATGCAGAACTCTTCATCCAGAATTGAAAAGAAGTACAGATGACAATGGTGTTAAGGAAGATGGCAAAGGGAAGAAGAAAGAAGATCTGAACATTAAAGTTGCTGGTAGTGATTGGAACAAGATTAAGACACCTAGATTTATACCAGCAAGGAAAGTGTTTGAGAATGTCAAATTTAATCCTGGCAAAGATAATAGAGTTTTTACAAAGGAGAACAATCCAAGAAAAAACACATATGGTAATCCAGTCAATGATAATGTTGTAGGGGCAGAAATTGTCACTCAAAACAAGTTTGAGACTTGGTCAATGAAGAGGAGAATAATGTTGATGAAGTAGAGATCAAAGATTCAGTGGTGAGTAATTAGGGCTCTCCAAACCTTGTAGAGAATGCCATAGTTGATAAGGGAAAGGGTTCTAAGGAATATTTTGCTTCTTATTTCTAAATTTTGGGCTGTTAAGTGGAAAAAGTTGAGGTAGGAGAGTTCATAGCAAACAAAGATACACTAGATGTTGCTGAGAAGTCTAAGGCAAGTCTTGTTTCAACAGATGTTAGTGTACAAGTGGAGAATTCTTCTCATAAATCACAAGAGGTGCAGGGTTGTTGATGAGATCTCTGAGACATCTCTTGTTCAGTTGGAGGATCCTTCTCATAAGTCACAAGGGGTGTACAGTTGGTGATTTCTACAGTTAAAAATGGAGAAGATGCAGATGACAGTGTTGAGGTTTCAACAGTTCTATTGGAGGAATCTATTCAGCAATCAAAAGAGATGCAACTAGTGGATATTGATAATTCTTCAGTTGCTTTTCGAACTGACAGTGCTATTGGTGATCAAGGCGTATGTTTTATAAATGAGATATTAGTCACTGAGGATCATGCTTTGATAAATGAAGATTAGTCTCGTACAACTTCTAAGGATAATACTAATATTCAGGATCCTATGTCTACTCAGGATTCAGAATCAACTGAGATTAAAGGTCAAGAAATCTTGGAAGAACTTTCTAGACAAGACAAAGATATTCAGGATGAGTTTGATAGTCAGAAAGACCATGTGAATGAAGAGCAAGGGATGTTAAAGGATTTATCTGTTGAGAAAGTGTCCTCTCATACTGACGCATCCTCAGCGGTCAAGAATAACTCTTTACTAAAGTTTTACAGGAAGGAAAGTCCCATAATTTGGAGGTGCCAATCTCAGCAGTCAAGAAGAACTCATCTAATAATATTCTGCATGACTTGGTGTCACATGATGTGGAGTTGATAGAAGTTGATGAAGTAAAGGAGATTTTTCTCAGGGAAGAGGAGAAAGGAGAAAATGTGGTGCTGCAAATTGACAAGAGCCATAAATTAGCAGCTGTTTCTCCAAATATTTCCAATCATAAGGGGCAGAAGAAAATTGTCAAAAATGTGTCAACTGAGAAACAACAGCCTACTAGGGTGTTTCCAAAGAGATCTATAACTAAATCTAACTTTAAATGATGATGAAATCATTTATTTGGAACATTAGATTGGGGAGGACTCAACAAGCCTTTCATAGGCTTCAAATGCTTCATAGACATCATAAAGTTTTCCTTATTGCTCTTATGGAACCTTTCCAACATGCTAGGCATGTGCAACATTATAAGAGGAGATTAAGGATGAATGTTGCCAATTCTAACTGTAATGGTAAGATTTGGTATTTTGTAGAAGATAATATAGAAGTGGAAGTTATTTCTGATACTTCCCAACAGATCTCTTTAAGATTTAATTATTCATTAATTGGCCATTAGTGGCCGTGTAAATTACCCATGGCATGGCCAAA
>NC_081346.1:48582408-48587831 GCF_029784015.1 Lycium ferocissimum
TTTGTGTAAAGATGGTGAACAAATTTTTACAGTATTTTGGTTTTTGTTGTTTTTTGGGATTTATGAGAAATTTAAGGTATTTAATGGTTCAAGTTGAAGTTGAAAATTGTTTGGGGGTCAAGAATTTTTAAAAAGGGTTGTTAGTATAGTTTTAGTATTTAAAGGGATAATGTTGTTAACGGTGGTTTTAGTAAGTTTTAAAATTTTGGATAAAAAGAAGGGGGTTAAGGAATGATAATAAACGAAATGGTTTGTTTGGCATGCCCGTAAACGTTCGTGAAGTTATGGGGGCACCCACGTTACTAGTTGGGGTTTTTGGGGTGTTTTTGTTGTTCTTGAGCTTGGAAGATTAATGGAAATTAAGATTTTTTTGGTTTTGTGTTTTGGTTGGGCTTTTGAAGGTTTTTTTTAGTTTTAAAAGTTACGCCCATGAATCATTAAGAGAAGTTTAATATGTAGTAGTGGTATGGGATTGTTATCGAATATTGTGAATGGGGCTTTTTTTGGAAGGGTTTTGGGTTCCCCGGGGGGTTTCGATCTCGTTTTGAATATTTTCCCAAATTAGTACTTGAAGTGGGGGTTAAATTGATGTTGGCTTGGTTGTTTTAAAATTTTGGGAAAATAAGGGAAACGTCTTAATTATCTGAAAGGATTATTTCTTTAAAGAATCGTTTTGAATCTCCCGAGCTTAACCTAGTTCTTGACGTTTTAAATTATGGGTTTGAGGTACTATTGGGCAACGTATACTTTTGGTTTTAGAAAGCGGAAGGTATGTAAAGCCACCCTTTTCTTTCTTTTGGATGTCCTAGACTTTAATAATGTACGACATGAGCTTTGGGGTAATTTTTTCACTGGGTTAAACATTTATGATTCTTTTCGCTTCGATGCTAGAATTTCTTAGAATAGTCGACCCTACGCCCTCGAGTCTTTTATATGTTTGGATAAAAATAAGCAAAGGTTCCTATTTTGAAAGACCCCATAAACTAATAAACAACTTTATTTTTCGTATTAATTTGATACTGGTGGGGGCCGTGCTTAAACCAAACGGGGTAACCATCATTCGCCGCCCACTAGTGGGCCCGGCCCCCCCCGGGCCCCTGTAATCATAAGGGCCCACATTAGAAAGGATATATCCCCATCTAAGCATGGTAAAAAGTTTTGCCCCGCCCTGGGGTTCCCCACCTAGGACTTGGAATCGTATTGTAAACTATTTTTAAACTTATCATAAAGCATGCTTTAGAATTCAAAGATAATTTATAACTTTTCTGACGTGGTGAAAACCCCCCAATTCCATTACGGAGTAATCATAATCATCATACCCCCATTTAAGGGAACTAACACATGGGTGGGTAAACAATAATGAATACTCAAAGAATGGGAAAAAAGGATCTTTTAGCTTCGTAAAATGTCATGTCATATTCATAGCTTTTAATCTCATGAGAATATCATATCATGAACTTTTAAACCTTTTAGACTTAGACTCATCATCATTATCATACGCGTAAAATATCGCTTATCTTTATCTTATTAGAAGCTTTTTATCCCTTGTCTCTGGTTTCCTAAATGGGGAATTGTAGAATAAGGAAAAATAATATAAAGGGAATCATTCCTTTGAAATGAAAGACTATTTACATCCCTTTTAGCCTTTCTAATTTGGGCCGACTATAGGGTTTCCCTTTCCCAAAGTTGCCGCTTACATTAAAAGGAATTTTCTACGATTAGATATTCGGAACTACTTAAACAGGTTAAAGAAAAAAAAAAATTGGGGCATTTTTTGCCACAATTTTTACCATATAATGCAACAACTCCTAACGTCAAAAACAATATTCATAACATCATACTCAACAATCCTCATCAACTATACATTATTCAATTCTCCCCACTTTAAATTTTTGCTCCATAACCATTTGGGCATAATACTAAATTACATTCTCCCCCTATAACGTTTTTTCCCTATTCTTAATATCATTTACAACATAACTATACTCGTAACATATCAAAAAACATGATTCATTTTGGTTTCTACCCAAAAAAATGCCACTATTCTTAATTTAAACCCCCTTTTTACCTCCTTCCATAATCCAAATCTTTAACCCCAAAGTCTAAATAACATAAATTTACCATAAAACCTACCTTTGGGTAAAAATGGGGAAAGATCTTTAGTGGGAAAAACTTAATTGAGGAAAAAAAACCAATCCGGAGATTTCTTGTCTTGATGAACCCTAGTGAGCTTTTAATTATTCCCCTTTGGTTTTTAGAAGTTGATCCTTAATTAAAACTTGGGTTTTTGAAAATAAAGGGTGTGGAAAATTTTAGAAAAAGGGGGAGAGTGAGAGAGGGAAAGGGAATTGAAATAAAAAACTTGGGGTCCCTTATATAAAACTTAAAAATCTGTCCCCCCCAAATTATACGGACCCCATACGGTCCGGGAAACCCCCATCAGTGTGGCCCGAGTATAATGCTTCCGCGGGCCCCTTTTTTGGACAAGTTATAGGCCGGAAAAAAGGGGTTTTCTTTTTTACGGTCCGATAACGGAAAACCCGGGAAAACCCCAATTTTCGAGACTTGTTCCCCGTCGAACCCCTTTTGCCTTCAACCCTTTAAAACCCTTCAACACTTTTTTAACCCCTTCATTAACAACTTAAGGAAAATTATAGCTTTCCCCAAAACTATTAGATCAAAAATTTGTTCGGGACTTTTTTCAAAGTCTTCCGAAACACAACGTATACTTCGCCTTTCTCAACGAACATTCTTCCCTTTTCCCCAAAAGTCCTTTGGGAAACTCAATTAGAACCTTAAGAATACTTCTTACTTATAAAACATCTTTTTACTTCTTTCCCTATGTTAGTCTTTTTACTATACAACGACGGAATTTTCGAGGTGTAGAATATATATATATATATAGTGTGTGTGTGTGTGTTGTGTGTGGTGGTGTGTGTGTGCGCGCGCGTGTGTGGTATGTGCGTGTGCACGTGTGTATGTGTGTTTTGGGTATGTGAGCCGAGTTCGGACGAGATAGTCGATTTATATATTTATATCCAGGTTGTGGCCTTGCTGGCTTATTAGTATTGTCTGTGTGTAGGTAGGCCCTATCGGCCTAAGTTGAGGGCTAGCCCTCTAGAGTTATAAATTTGGAGTGGTTTGCTCGGGCTTATTGTGGCACCGAGAGCCGGCCACGCCTCTTCAGATTTGGGGCGTGACATTACTATTCTCAATTGATGCCCTTCCATTTATAGTTTTACTTTTAAATCGTCCACCTCGAGAGGATCATACCCAATGCTATTACATTCTCGTGAAGGAGCATATACCTCTGCATTAATAAATTTCTCTCTAAACGACGCTTCCATACTTCATATAGACAGCTTATTGTAAACTTAAATATTTCTTCCTAAAGATATGATAGGGCCCTTCTACTTTACCAAGATGCTAACATATACGCCATATCTTAAATCATGGGTCGGTAATCTTTTTGTGTCTTCTCAATTGCCTAAAAGCATAAATAATCTCCTTTCCTTTTCATTTAACTCATGCATCACGAGTGTCTAACTTGTCTCATTCTCCATGATCTTGTATTCTCTAGCATAACCTCAAATCGTTCTTGATTTAGACTCTATCTTTCATATACATAGCTCGGAGATAAGTTATTGACATATTTTCTTATTCGATACATACGATCTCTAGAAGAATCAATGTGCTAGATCGACTCTTTTATAATCTCCATCTTAGATCCCATACTTGGAACAAGTTCTCCTACTTCATTTCCTAGCCGAGTCCTCTCATCACTTATACTTATAGGAAGAATTGTTTAGTTCATGTTAGGTCAGAACCCACTATCGAATGTCTCTATGGATCTTGGGCGCTTCCCCTTATTCGATGTGTCGACTTTAGAGTATAACCTCTAAATGTCTGTCTCAAATTCTAGGTATCAATGGTCTCCTTTTGATCCTTTTATAATGCTTGTACTAAACTTTTCTTACCGTCATTTCATCGAAAAGTTTTTACTAGTTGTGACTATGCACCCGTGAAACTAAAACTTCACATGCTTGGTCTTACTATGTCATCCTGTAAGCTAATGATTTGTCTGTGACCTCTTATCTAGCCATAACTAAATCCTTTATAAGTCAATTGTCTGATTACTCAAATCGATCTGTCTTCACATCTCAATTCTAAATAACTTCTCTTGGGGATACCTTATTTATCGTTATTTATTCCTCCTACTATCGTACTTACGAATGGTGCTTGAATCGAAATCACTTTGGTATGTTCTGACAAATGCAATCATCGTCCATTGCTAATTGGTAATTCTTCTGCCATTATACCACTAAACAAAACTAAACAATTCAACCCCGTACTATTCTCGCACCATCTTCCCTTTAGGAGAGTAAAATAGCACCATATGTCCTATGATTCCACTTTGTAGAGGTCAATAGTTACCTCATTCACCCATAACAAGTTTTTGCATTCCCATCACCTTATAACTAACCTTAAGATAATCATCTCTTAGTAAGGAAAATCGATTCTATTTCCTAAAATGGAGGGTGCGATTATAGCTAGAATTTTAATCTTAATGAGTGCAACCTAGCTCGTGGCACTTATTGTCTTACTACCTATTCCTTACTTGCAAGTATCGCGATGGCAATTTTTATAAAAATCCTTTGAGTTTCGACTCGTACTAGATTTACCTTAAGTTTACTATCCTACCGTATTTCAATCCAGAGTTAATTCAATCCTCGGTGATTTCTATTGAGGTCATCGTTCAAATTCTCACAATAAAGGCGTCTTTATTTACCTCTTATAATCTATAAGCTTACCTTCTCTTAGCTCTTCTTCTGCCTGGTTACGAACCTTGTCATTTTATCACTTTTAACTTATTGTCATTACTTATTCCTCAAATCCTACGACCCGACTACGGCTGACCCGGGGATCCGGACTAACCACCGAACACGCTCATCCCCTCTCATCTCCTCTTATTCATAAATATATATACTCATAATCATAGAAAACTATCATCATTTGAAACATATTTACTTTATAAACATGCCCTCGGGTATCAAAATAATATATATTTCATATACATAAAGTCGTGAGACCATACTACCCACTGCGTATCTACGAGCCTCTACTTAAATACTAGACATATGGACGGGGCAGACCCCGTCGTACCAAAATATATGTACACAAAAATTCCTAAAGTAGACCTCCGAATAAAGGAGGGGTCAGTAAATCGCGACCTGGGGTCTGACCGTCTCCCCGTCTCTGGCATGAACACGCGTCCAAAAAAAAACGTCGGGACGAATATTGTCCCAGTATGTAAGGCATAAACAATAATAAGACATCAATGAAATAGGGAGCATCAAATGAGGAGCAATCGTCCCCCTCGTGTCGTATCATAAAAGAAATAATGCATGCCCCCTTTCTTTACA
>NC_081346.1:48587931-48646377 GCF_029784015.1 Lycium ferocissimum
GGAGTTACTCGTTAGAATCGTTTTGAATCTCCCAAGTAGCTTAAGCTAGTTCTTGACGTCTTAATATAGGTTGAGGTACTATTGGGCAACGTATACGTGTTGTGTTGCAAACGCAATGAAGGTATGTAAAGCCATCCTTTCTTTCTTTTGGCATGTCCTAGACGTAAGTAATGTACGACATGAGCTTTGGGGTAATTCTATTCACTAGTTCCGAGCATGATTTATGATTCTCATTCGCTTCTTGATGCTAGAACTCTTAGAATAGTCGAGCTACTGCCCTCGAGTCTTTTATATGATTGGATAGTAAATAATGCATAAAGGTTCCTATTCTTGAAAGACTCCATAATGACTAATGACCACAACTTTCATAGGTTGTTTCGTATTAATTTGATACATGGCTGGGTCGTGACAGTTAACCCGCATCTGGGTAACCATCATTCGCCGCCCACTAGTGGTGTCATGTCCGGCCCTCTAGGCCCGGTGTAATCATAAGCAGCCCACATTAGCAGTGATATATCCAGCCATCTAAGCATGGTGGAATAGTATGCAGCCCGCGCATGCGGTGATATCTAGGCACATCTAGGCACGGTGGAATCGTATCATCGTAAACTCATCATAAACTTATCATAAAGCATGCATTAGAATTCAAAGATAATCTATAACTATATCGGGGTGACGTAAGGTCGAGAACCCCCGATTCCATTATGGAGTAATCATAATCATCATACCTCACCTTGAAGGAACTAACATTATAAGGTGGGTCTAGCAATAATGAATACATCAAAGAATCGTATAAGGATCGTTAGCTTCGTAAAATGTCATGTCATATTCATAGCATGAATCTCATGAGAATATCATATCATGAACTTTAGAACCTTTAGACTTAGACTCATCATCATTATCATACGCGTAACATATCGCTTATCTTTATCTTATTAGAAGCTCTTTATCCACATTGTCTCATGGTTTCCGGAATGTAAGGGAGTCATGTAGAATAAGGAAAATAATATCATAGGAATCATTCCTTTGAAATGAAGAGACTAGCCTTACATACCTTTATGCCTTTCTAACTTGCCGACTATATGGTTCCTTCCACGTTCGTCGCTCTACATTCAAAGGAATTTCTGCTACGATTAGATATTCGGAAGCATACTTAAGCTTAGGTTAAAGCTAACGAAAATTGGGCAAAGATTTCCTTTGTTTCTACAACTTTTACCATATAATGCAACAACTCCTAAACGTCAATAACAATATTCATAACATCATACTCAACAATCCTCATCAACTATACATTATTCAATTCTCCTACTTCCATTTCAAGGGCATCCATAACCATGGTCATAATACTACATTACATTCATCCACCTATAACGTTTCTCCCATATTCTTAATATCATTTACAACATAACTATACTCGTAACATATCAAGAATCATGATTCATTTTAAGCTACTACCCAAAAAAATGCCACTATTCTCATATATGTAACCCATCTTCTACCTCCTTCCATAATCCAAGTCTTTCAACCCCGCAATAGTCTAAATAACATAAATTTACCATAAAACCTACCTTTGATAGTGTGGGAATGATCTTTGAGTGGAAACACTTCAATTGAGGAAAAAACCTAGCTTCAATCCAAGGAGATTTCTTGTCTTGTATGAACCCTAGTGAGCTTCTTGCACTTGATTCCCTTGGTTTGATGAAGTTGATCCTTAATTCATCTTGGATTCTTGAAAATAAAGGGTGTGGAAAGTTCTAGAGGTGTGGAGAGTGTTAGAGAGGAAATGGGAATTGAAATAATGAACTTGGGGTCCCTTATATAAAACTTAAAAATCTGTCCCGACCGAGTTATACAGACACACATACGGTCCGTATAACTTATACAGTCCGTATGTGTGACCGTATAATGCTTCCAGTGAAGACCCCTTTTATGGACAAGTTATACGGTCAGATATACGGGCCGTATCTTTTATACGGTCCGTATAACGGACCGTACAATCCACAATTCTTCGAGACTTGTCCTCGTCGACCCGTTTTGCCTTCAATCCTTATGGAACCTTCTTAACACTTGTTTAACACTTCATTAACAACTTAAGGAGAATTATAGCTTTTCCTCAAGACAGTATTAGATCAAAATTAGTTCGGTACTTTACAAAAGTCTTCCGAAACACAACGTATACTTCGCCTTTCTCAACAAACATTCTTCCCTTGCCTCAAACGTCCTTGGAATCTCAATTAGAACCATTAAGTAATACTTCTTACTTATAGAAACATCATATACTTCTTACCCTATGTTAGTCTATTTACTATACAACGACAGGGAATTTTTACGAGGTGTAGCAATATATATATATATATATATATATGTGTGTGTGTGTGTGTGTGTGTGTGTGTGTGCGCGCGCGTGTGTGCGTATGTGCGTGTGCACGTGTGTATGTGTGTTTTGGGTATGTGAGCCCAGTTCAGACGAGATAGTCAGTATTTATATATTTATATCCAGGTTGTGGCCTTGCTGGCTTATTAGTATTGTCTGTGTGTAGGTAGGCCCTATCGGCCTAAGTTGAGGGCTAGCCCTCTAGAGTTATAAATTTGGAGTGGTTTGCTCGGGCTTATTGTGGCACGAGAGCGGCCACGCTCTCTTCGGTTGGGGCGTGACATTACTATTCTCAATTGATGCCCTTCCATTTATAGTTTTACTTTTAAATCGTCCCACCCTCGAGAGGATCATACTTAACTGCTATTACATTCTCGTGAAGGAGCATATACCTCCGCATTAATAAATTTCTCTCTAAGCGACGCTTCCATACTTCATAGACAGACAGCTTATTGTAAACTTAAATATTTCTTCCTAAAGATATGATAGGGCCCTTCTACTTTACCAAGATGCTAACATATACGCCATATCTTAAATCATGGGTCGGTAATCTTTTTGTGTCTTCTCAATTGCCTAAAAGCATAAATAATCTCCTTTCCTTGTTCATTTAACTCATGCATCACGAGTGTGCTAACTTGTCTCATTCTCCATGATCTTGTATTCCTTACATGCATAACCTCAAATGCTGTTCTTGATTTAGACTCTATCTTTCATATACATAGTCGGAGATAAGTTATTGACATATTTTCTTATTCGATACATACGATCTCTAGAAGAATCAATGTAGCAGACTGACTCTTTTATAATCTCCATCTTAGATCCCTATACTTGGAACAAGTTCTCCTACTTCATTTCCTAGCCGAGTCCTCTCATCACTTATACTTATAGGAAGAATTGTTTAGTTCATGTTAGGTACGTGAACCCACTATCGAATGTCTCTATTGGATCTTGGGCGCTTCCCCCTTATTCTGATTGTGTCGACTTTAGAGTATAACCTCTAAATGTCTGTCTCAAATTCTAGGTATCAATGGTCTCCTTTTGATCCTTTTATAATGCTTGTACTAAACTTTTCTTACCGTCATTTCTGTCTGAAAAAGTTTTTACTAGTTGTGACTATGCACCCGTGAAACTAAAACTTCACATGCTTGGTCTTACTATGTCATCTGTAAGCTAATGATTTGTGCAACGTGACCTCTTATCTAGCCATAACTAAATCCTTTATAAGTCAATTGTACGATTACTCAAATCGATCTTTGTCTTCGCATCTCAATTCTAAATAACTTCTCTTGGGGATACCTTATTTATCGTTATTTATTCCTCCTACTATCGTACTTACGAATGGTGCTGGAATCGAAATCACTTTGGTATGTTCTGAGCTAAATGCAATATCGTCCATTGCTAATTGGTAATTCTTCTTGCCATTATACCACTAAACAAAACTAAACAATTCAACCCTGATATCTTGCTGCACCATCTTCCCCTTTTAGGAGAGTAAGTAGCACCATATGTCCTATGATTCCACTTTGTAGAGGTCAAATAGTTACCTCATTCACCCATAACAAGTTTTTGCATTCCCATCACCTTATAACTAACCTTAAGATAATCATCTCTTAGTAAGGAAAATCGATTCTATTTCCTAAATGGAGGGTGCGTACTTATAGCTAGAATTCTTAATCTTAATGAGTGCAACCTAGCTCGTGGCACTTATTGTCTTACTACCTATTCGCTTACTTGCAAGTATCGCGATGGCAATTATTATAAAAATCCTTTGAGTTTCTGACTCGTACTAGATTTACCTTAAGTTTACTATCCTATACTGGTATTTCCTAATCCAGGAGTTAATTCAATCCTCTGGTGATTTCTATTGAGGTCATCAGTTCACTTCTCACAATAAAGGCGTCGTCTTATTACTTATACCTCTTATAATCTATAAGCTTACCTTCTCTTAGCTCTTCTTCTGCCTGGTTACGAACCTTGTCATTTTATCACCTTTGAACTTATTGTCATTACTTATTCCTCAAATCCTGTCACGACCCGACTACGGGCCATGACGGGTATCCGGGACTAACCACCGAACACCGCTCATCCTGCTACTCATCTACTCTTATTCATAACATATATATACTCATAATCATAGAAAACTATCATCATTTGAAACATATTTACTTTTATAAACATAAGCCCTTCGGCTATCAAAATAATATATATACATATACATAAAGTCTGTGAGACCATACTACCCACACTGCGTATCTACGAGCCTCTACTAGAGTACTAAACATATGGACGGACGAGACCCCGTCGTACCCAAAATATATGTACACAAAAATGCGCATAAAGTAGCACCTCCGGAATAAAGGAGGGCTCATGTAAATCGCGTACGACTCCTCTGAGATCCGCACCGTCTCCCCCCCACTCACTACATGAACACGGCGTCCAAAGAAACGAGACGTCGGTACGAATATTGTGCGAGTATGTAAGGCATAAACAATAATAAGACATCAATGAAATAGGGAGCATCAAATAAAGAGCAATCAGAATCGATCGTGTCGTATCATAAAAGAAATAATGCATGCTGCCTTACTCTCATAATCATCATCATGTCATGTATGCATAAATGTATAAGCTGCCCGACCATATAGGTACGGTGTGATAATCAATAATATTAGCCCGCGTCCAGGCCTCCCGCGTCCGGGGTACCATCTCATGCCGCCCACTAGTGGTGTCTGCCCATGCCATCTGGCCATGATGTATAGCTGCCCGCCTTGGCGGTGACTTCCCGACCATATAGGCGTGGTGTAATATCATCGTATGCTCATCATAATATACTTATCATAACTCATCATAAGGCATGCATAGAGACTCATAGATAATCATACTTTATTGGGGTGACATAAGGTCGTGTACCCCTGATTTCATTATGGAGTATTCATAAGCATTCTGCCTCACCTTGAAGGAACAAGAATAAGGTGAGTGTATATAATGATCATCATCATTAACGTACTCATAATGCATCTCTTATTTCATATGGTTATTCATGAACATAGACTCTTAGCTTTCCGGGATATAGGACATTCATGAGAAAGGAAGGAATTCATGCCATGAGATTCATGCCTTAGAAAGAAAGGACTAGCCTCACATACCTTTGTCGTTTAACTATTCTATCTCTTGCTCGTTCTCCTTTAATGCACTCGTTTATACCTTCAAGGGAATTCGTATCGATATTAGCTAAACAATCATGAGAACGTACTTACTAAAGCTAGAGAAAATTAGACAAAGATTTCCTTTGTTTATACTACTTTCCTCCATATTCCATATCAACTCCCAACATTCATAACAACAATCACAATATCATAAACAATAAGCATCATTTGATTATATTGCCCACATTTCACAATTTCACTCCAAATCCTCCATAATCATGACCAAAGTCCATTATCGCGTTCTTTCTTATACAATACTTATTCCATGTTCTAAATGTCATTTATAACGTATTTATAATCTCAACATATCCATTTTCATGATTCAATCCCACTACTACTGAACAATGATACTATTCACACTCTTACGACCCATTTTCTATATTCTTCTACAATCCAAGTGTTTCAACCTATCAACACTTCAAAAAATATGGAAAGATCATGAAACTCACCTTAGATGATGGAGGAACAAGCCTTGAATGGTAATACACCTCTTGCACCAAAACCCTATTTCACCTCTCTTGGGATTTCTTGGTTTGGATGACTTTAATGTGTTTCTAACTCTTGATTCTTGTTGGTTTGATGAAGTTGATCATCAATTTCCTTTGAATTATTGTGGTTGAAGTGTTTGGAGTGTTCTAGAGATTTCTTGAGTTGTGGAGATGAAAGAGGAAATGAATTGAAATGAAGGAGAGGTCCCTTATATTATTTGAGTTCAGGCACGACTGGAATATACGGACCAACATACGGTCTGTACAATTTTTACTGGCCGTATGTTTGGACCGTATATTTGGTCCAGTGAAGCATACCATTTTGGGCTGAATCTATGGCTAGACATAAGGTCCATATATTTTATACGGCCAGTATGTCTGGCCGTATGTTTGCCCAGTTTTCCGAGACTTGTTCTCGTCGACTCGTTTGATCTCCGATCCTTATGGAACCTTCTTAAAACTTGTTTAACACCTCAATACCAATCTAAGGGACGTTATAACTCTTTCTTAAAGCATCATTAGAACATCATCAACTCGATACTCGTAAATCATGTCCGACACACGATATATGACTTGCTTTCCTTAACAACTTTCTCCTCTTACCTCGAATGTCTTTGGAAATCTTAATTAGGACCATTAAATGCTACCTCTCGCTCATCAAAACATGGTATATATTGTACCCTTCGATGGTCTATTCTCTGTACGCTAACGGGGAATTTCCAAAGGTGTAACATTCTTTCCCCCTTTTGGAACATTTGTCCTCGAATGTTAAGTCGTCGGGGATTCTAGAAAAATTTTGCCAGAGTTTCCCCTATAATATGGCGCTACCATCCTGTCATAACAACCCATAATATCATTGCCTCACCAAGCCACAACACAATAGCAATATACATTGGCCACACACGACCCATATGCATAAAAGAGAAACATACATACCTTATAATCTCGATGTCTCATCATAGATCTCTTCCGGGGGCTGAAATAATTGCGGATATGTGGATTTCATCTTCTCCTCCACTTCCCAAGTCATCTCTTCTCGATTATTATTTCGCCACAAGACTTTGACTGAAGCTACTTCCTTATTCCGAAGTTTCTGTACTTGCCTGTCTAATATGGCAATAGGCACCTCTTCATAGGCTAGCTTTTCTGTGTTCTGAACATCATCTATCGGCACAATCTTTGTAGGATCTCCAACACACTTACGGAGCATTGAGACATGAAAAAGCTGGATGGACTAATTCAAGCTGCGAAGGCAACTCTAATTCATAAGCTACTTGACCCACCTTGCGGATAATCTTATAGGGTCCAATATATCGAGGACTCAACTTTCCTTTCTTACCAAATCTCATCACCCTTTCATTGGCGATACTTTCAAAAATACCCAATCATCAATTTGAAATTCTAGATCTCGCCGGCGGTTGTCCGCATAAGATTTTTGGCGACTTTGGGCTGTCAACAATCGATCTCGGATCACCTTGACTTTTTCCATAGCTTGTTGAATCAACTCGGGGCCTATTAATTGTACTTCTCCGACTTCAAACCATCCAATTGGAGATCTGCACTTCCTTCCATACAACGCTTCATACGGAGCCATCTGGATGCTAGAATGATAGCTATTATTATATGTGAACTCGATAAGGGGTAAGTGGTTATCCCAACTGCCACCAAAATCTAAAACACATGCCCTTAGCATATCCTCCAAAGTCTGAATTGTACGCTCGGCTTATCCATCGATGCAACGGATGAAATGCCGTGTTTGAGCCTTACTTAGTACCTAGACCTTCTTGGAACGATTTCCCGAACTTGGTAAATTTGTGCTCCCTCTGTACGTAATAATAGATATAGGAATACCATGAAGTCTTACAATCTCCTTGATATACAACCTCGCATAATCTTCTGCTGAGTAGGTGGTTGTGATTGGAAGAAAATGAGTTGCCTTCATTAATCTATCCACGATCACCCATATAGAATCATACTTGCCTCGGGAACGTGGTAGTCCTACAATAAAATCCATATTGATCACTTCCCATTTCCACGTAGGAATTTCCATCGCTTGCAATAATCCTCCTGGCTTTTGATGTTCTATCTTCACTTGCTGGCATTTTGGACATTGGGCTACAAATTCTGCTATGTCTCTTTTCATGCCATCCCACCAATACATCAACTTGAGATCATGATACATCTTTGTTGTTCTCGGATGAATAGAGTACCGAGAGCAATGAGCTTCCTCTAGAATTCGGCGTCGTAACCCTGCAACATTCGGAACACATAGCCTGCCTCGGTATCTAAGAACTCCCTCTATAGAGGTTTCAAATGGAGACTCCTCTTTTGCATGACATATATCTCTATAATGGCTCAATTGAGGATCTTCATATTGTCGCTCTTTTACTTCCATATTCAAGGACGAAACCGTGGGATTATTAACACTAACCCCTGCATCGCCTGAATCAATCAAACGCACTCTAAGATTAGCTAGCTGATGGAGTTCATGAATCATTTCTTTCTTCTCCGAGAGGACTTCACATAAGCTACCCATTGATCGGCGGCTCTACTACATTTGCTTTTCCGGGGTGGTATAAGATATTCACATCATAATCTTTCAATAATTCTAACCACCGCCTCTGTCGCAGATTCAAATCCTTCTGTTTGAAAATGTATTGGAGACTCTTATGGTCTGTATAGATATCAATGTGCACACCATACAAATAATGTCTCCACATTTTTAATGCATGAATGACTGCAGCCAATTCAAGATCATGAGTTGGGTAGTTCTTTTTATGTTTTCGCATTGTCTCGAAGCATAAGCAATGACTTTTTCATCTTTGCGCATTAAGACATATCCCCACCCGGAAGCATCGCAATATACAACATAACCATTTGGCCCTTCTGGGAGTGTGAAGACTGGAGCTAAGGTTAACCTGTCTTTCAACTCTTGGAAACTACGCTCACAAGCGTCATTCCACTGAAATTTTGCTGACTTCTGGGTTAATTTCATCAATGGGGCTGAAATTGATGAAAAACCCTCTACGAATCTCCTATAATACCCTGCCAATCCCAGAAAACTACGAACTTCTGTAGGCGTTGTAGGCCTTGGCCAGGTCTTCACAGCTTCAATTTTCTGAGTGTCAACTCTAATACCATCATCTGAAATAACATGACCCAAGAATGTCACAGAGTTTAACCAAAACTCACACTTTGAAAATTTAGCGTACAATTCTCGAGTTCGAAGAATTCCAAGGACAATACGTAAATGATCTGCATGTTCTGATTCTGTGCGAGAATACACCAGAATATCATCGATGAATACTATTATAAATAGATCCAAGAGAGGCCTGAATACATTATTCATCAAATTCATGAACACGGCTGGAGTATTAGTTAGCCCAAATGACATCACCCAAAATTCATGATGGCCATATCTCGTTCTGAACGCTGTCTTAGGAATATCTTTTTCTCTAACTCTCACTTGATGATAACCCTATCTCAAATCTATCTTGTAAAACCACTTGGCACCCTGTAGCTGATCAAATAAGTCATCAATTCTCGGAAGAGGATATCTGTTCTTTATCGTCACTTTATTCAGCTGTTTATAGTTAATGTACATTCGTAGGGAACCGTCTTTCTTTCTTATGAATAAGACTGGGGCTCCCCACGGTGATGAACTGGGTGTAATAAACCCCCTCTCAAGCAAATCTTTCAACTACGCCTTTAACTCTTTCAATTCTGCCAGTGCCAGCTTGGTATCCGGCAACACATCGATGGCAAAGTCAATTTCTCTTTCCGGAGGAAGGCCTGAAAGTTCATCTGGAAATACATCCAGGAATTCATTTACTACCGGAACGGATTGGAATGTTGGCGACTCTACTTCGGTGTCATGAACTCGAACTAAGTGATAAATATAGCCCTTAGCTATCATTTTCCTTGCCTTAAGGTAGGAAATGAACCTACCTCTTGGAGTTGCCGTATTACCCTTCCATTCAAGCACGGGCTCTCCCGGAAATTGAAATCGAACTAATTTCATCCGGCAATCAACATTAGCATAACATGAGGCCAACCAATCCATACCCATAATCACATCAAAATCTAGCATTTCCAGCTCAACTAAATCAGCTTTAGTTTGGCGGTCACATATCACAACTATACAATCTTTGTACACTTGTCTAGCTATCACGGGATCACCAACCGGAGTGGATACCTTAAAAGGTTTAATCGGCTCAGGTTTCACCCCAATACGATTAGCAACATATGGAGTAATATAAGATAACGTAGATCCCGGATCTATCAATGCATACACATCATGAGAAAATACGGACAATGTACACCTTAACCACGTACGGGGATGACTCGAGATCACGTCGTCGGCTAAAGCATACAAGCGGGGCCGAGTGGCACCTTAAGTAGATGCTCCCCTCGTCCTCTACCTCGGCTTTCTTGGAATCGGGAGTACGCCTGGCGCACGTGCGATGAAGAACCGACGGCCCAATCACCGTGGGGAGTCGGGTCCCAACTCTACCGCTCGTCGATGGGCGATCTCTCGTCATGTGCCCTACCGACCACAAGTATAACAAGCGTCCGAGCACGGCGGCACCGTCCGGAGTGTAATCTACCGCACCGACCGCATCGCGGTGCGGAGGTCTCCTCTGCGGCTATAATCTCCCCCCAAGCGCAGGTGAACACCGAGGCCCTCGAACTCGACCACGTCCGAACGGAAGGAAAGAGCGATCAAATCTTCTACCTGTAAATCGGGGAGGTGCACTAGTCACCGACTGACCTGAGTGTCTAGAATATGTCTGCCTTGATCCCCCTCTATAATCACTGCTCGTGCCCATAGATCTGGCCATTTTGCTTTGCCTTCTATCAACATCACGATCATCCCTTTGCGGAGGTTGTTGTCCTTCCAAATTTTGGGCATGGGCTTGAATGCGGGAAATGTCCATCCCATCTTGCAACGAAGCCGTCAAACAATCTTTAAACAAATGTGGCCCTAAGCTAGTCACAAATCTATGCACCCTATCGCCCATGTCGGCCACCATAGTTGGGGCATATCTAGCCAATGAATTAAATTGAAGGCTATACTCCCGAGCACTCATACTCCATTATTTCAAATTTAAAAATCAGTCCGCTCTAGCTCGGCGGACCTCGGGTGGCAAATAATGGCGAATGAAAGCATCCACAAATTCTTGCCACACGGGAGGAGGCGCATTCTCTTGCCTCGATGCTATCCAATTATTATACCATAAAATCGCCACATCTCAAAGTCTATATGATGCCAACTCTACGGATTCGGCCTCGGAAGCATGAATAATCAGCAACGTTCTCAACATTTCATCAATAAAGCCTTGCGAATCTTCGTCCGGCTTTGACCCAAAGAATTCTGGAGGGTTTAAGCTCATGAAGTCACGGGCTCTAGTACTAGCTAAGCGATCACTTGAGCTCGTATTTTGTCGTTGTGCCTGGGCGGCAACCAACTGTGTCAATAAATGAATGGCTTCGGTCACTTGTTGACCCGAAGTAGCCGGTGGAGGGACTGGAGGCATATGAGCTGGAGCTGAAGCCCCTTCTTGTTCTTTCGTAATAGGCGGAGTAGTGGAGGCATTAGATGGAGCCTCATGATGTGATTCACCCTCATCTATATTCGTTGGCGGCTCCCTTTCTGCCCGCCTTTTTATCGTAGTCTTGTCCTTCTGGGCGGCTTTAGCTTTTTCCTTTTGGCGGCTTTCTGAAGTCACAACACACTATTAGGGAGGATAAAAGCTTATGCACATCTCTATTGCACGACCTCATAAGAAGAAAGATGGTCATTTTTCCTAAATGCCCTGTAGCCTCTTGTTTATTAGCGTGGCGCGCAACACACCATAAACAAGACTCTACTAGACACGGCTCGTAGACACTTCCTAGGACTGAACTACTCTGATACCACTTCTGTCACGACCCGACTACGGGCCATGATGGGTATCCGGGACTAACCACCGAACACCGCTCATCCTGCTACTCATCTGCTCTTATTCATAACATATATATACTCATAATCATAGAAAACTATCATCATTTGAAACATATTTACTTTTATAAACATAAGCCCTTCGGCTATCAAAATAATATATATATATATATATACATAAAGACTGTGAGACCATACTACCCACACTGCGTATCTACGAGCCTCTACTAGAGTACTAGACATATGGACGGGACAGGACCCCGTCGTACCCAAAATATATGTACACAAAAATACTACCTCAAAATAGCACCTTCGAAATAAAGGAGAGCTCTCTCGACAATCTGCTCACTCCTATAGATGCGCACCTCTCTTGTCTACCCTGTGGGCATGAACACAGTGTCCAAAGAAAACGGACGTCAGTACGAATATTGTACTGAGTATGTAAGGCATAAACAATAATAAAACATCAATGAAATAGGGAGCATCAAATGAGGAGCAATAAGAATATGTGTCGTATCATAAAAGAAATAATGCATCATGGCTTACACTCATAATCATCATCATGTCATATATGCCTAAATGTATAAGGCGCCCGACCATATAGGTACGGTGTGATAATCGATAATATTAGCCCGTCCGGCCTCCCGCGTCGGGGTACCATCTCGTACCGCCCACTAGTGGTGTCTGCCCATACCATCCGGCCATGGTGTATAGTACCACTTTGCCATAGCGTGCCCGACCATATAGGTGCGATGTAATATCATCGTATGCTCATCATAATATACTTATCATAACTCATCATGAGGCATGCATAGAGACTCATAGATAATCATACTTTATCGGGGTGACATAAGGTCGTGTACCGCCGATTTCATTATGGAGCATTCATAAGCATTCTGCCTCACCTTGAAGGAACAAGCATAAGGTGAGTATATATAATGATCATCATCATTAACGTACTCATAATGCATCTCTTATTTCATACTAGTTGTAGCTCTTATCTCGTATGACTATTCATGAACATAGGACTCTTAGCTTTTCTTGATATAGGAAATTCATGAGAAAGGAGGGAATTCATGCCATGAGATTCATTCCTTAGAAATAAAGGACTAGCCTCACATACCTTTTTCATTTAACTATTCTATCGTTTGCTCGTTCTCCTTTAATGCACTCGTTTATACCTTCAAGGGAATTCGTATCGACATTAGCTAAACAATCATGAGAACGTACTTACTAAAGCTAGAGAAAATTGGACAGCATTTCCTTTGTTTATACTACTTTCCTCCATATTCCATATCAACTCCCAACATTCATAACAACAATCACAATATTATAAACAATAAGCATCATTTGATTATATTGCCCACATTTCACAATTTCACTCCAAATCCTCCATAATCATGACCAAAGTCCATTATCGCGTTCTTTCTCATACAATACTTATTCCATGTTCTAAATGTCATTTATAACGTATTTATAATCTCAACATATCCATTTTCATGATTCAATCCAACTACTACTCAACAATGATACTATTCACACTTTTATGACCCATTTTCTATATTCTTTTACAATCCAAGTGTTTCAACCTATCAACACTTCAAACAATATGAAAAGATCATGAAACTCACCTTAGATGATGGAGGAACAAGCCTTGAATGGTAATACACCTCTTGCACCAAAACCCTATTTCACCTCTCTTGAGATTTCTTGGTTTGGATGACTTTAATGTGTTTCTAACTCTTGATTCTTGTTGGTTTGATGAAGTTGATCATCAATTTTCTTTGAATTCTTATGGTTGAGGTGTTTGGAGTGTTCTACAGATTTCTTGAGTTGTGGAGATGAAAGAGGAAATGAATTGAAATGAATGAGAGGTCCCTTATATTATTTGAGTTCAGGCCCGACTGGAATATATGGACCAACATACGGTCCGTACCATTTTCTTGGCCGTATGTTTGGACCGTATATTTGGTCCAGTGAAGCATACCATTACGGCTGAATCTACGGTGGACATACGGTCCATATATTTTATACGACCGGTATGTACGGCCGTATGTTTGCTGATTTTTCGAGACTTGTTCTCGTCGACTCGTTTGATCTCTGATCCTTATGGAACCTTCTTAACACCTCAATACCAATCTAAGGGACGTTATAACTCTTTCTTAAAGCATCATTAGAACATCATCAACTCGATACTCGTAAATCATGTCCGACACACGACATATGACTTGCTTTCCTTAACAACTTTCTCCTCTTACCTCGAATGTCTTTGGAAATCTTAATTAGGACCATTAAATGCTATCTCTCTCTCATCAAAACATCGTATATATTGTACCCTTCGATGGTCTATTCTCTGTACGCTAACGGGAAATTTTCCAAGGTGTAACAAATCCCCTTATAACGCTTTGCTTTTGTGTCTACCATTCCCGTGCTAATATTTCCATTTCTTATCTTATCTTGGTGAGACCCAGCGAGGTATTAGTTCATTCCTAGCCCTGCCTCCGTCGGCCTTATCCTTGGGTCGCTTCGTATCCCCTCTTTACTAAACTATGAGACCACACTAAGACAAATACTTATACCCTATAGGAATCAATTACCTACTCCCCAAATCTTCTAAATACCCAAGAAGTTGTATCTGACTACTCTATTTCCCAATACACAACTTATGTGCCTCATGCAGGGGGACTATCGGCAAATTCGCAATACTTTTCAGTAATTATCATCTGGTTCAAATAATCTGTACTTAGCCATGGGTTGTACTAGCCCTCATTAACTCCTGAAAGTTCATTCCCTTCCTAGGCAATATCTATCGACACCTATAAGTCGTAAGTTAGAAGGGAGGGCGAGTGAGTTAAGGGAAAACTATAATGAATAGAGTGTGTGGCCTACTATCATCTCCAGGTGTGTTCAGATAGTGTACGAGACTTATGGTTATGTGATAGACTACTGAGTCGGTTCGAGTAATGGTCAGACGATGTCGGTGTATGTGAACTGATAGAAACTGAGGAACTGAAGAGTAGAGAAAAGGTATAGTTGATTGAGAATCAATAAGAAAAAGGTACATCTTGGGAATTTCTTGGGTCAGTATGGATTTTGGTGTCGTTTTCTTGCATATTCCATATGGGGTTTGATTGTTGAGTAGCTTAAGAAGGAAGTCTACAAAAATGGACCAAGCGATATGATGAGGTCTCATGAGAATTTGTGATCAGCGATTAGTGGGAAATAAGTTTTAGGTAACCAACATGTTAAGGCTTATGGAAGTGGCTTGTGTGGTTCACAGTTGCAAAGTTTCATAATGTTATACCTCGTATTTTGCACGTCGGAATATTTTTAAGTTGGTTGCGAAGAATTATGGACAAGGTTATCTCTCGACTTGGTTTTACGACAAATGGTTTATGATTTTGTTGGAAGGAAGCATTAAGGAAAAATTTGGGACTAAGAAATGCATCATGAGAAAAATTTAAGATTTCATGAAACTAGAGTAAGGTGGGCCATGGCCACATGGAGGCTTGAAATACATGTACATGGAATTAGATGACATGTTGATCATGTTATTCATCTTTTGTTACTTAAAGAGAATTCTAGACATTTGAATAAATTTGGAGGGAAAGGAAAAAAAAAAAAAAAAAAAAGAAGACATGGAGCATGTGCATGGTCATGTGCACATTATTATAGATATATGTATATATATGGATGACCAAGTTCATCATTTTCATTACATGTCATCTCTAGAAATTTCATGAAAATTGAAGAAAATTGGAGACAAACAAAAAGAAGGAAAAACGGCTAAAGAGGGGCACATGACCAGCCATGTGCCCCAATAAATATATATATGTGTGAAGGCTTACAAGGCAATCCATCTTGCCATAATTAGAAAGTTCAAGAAAGAAGGAGAAAAAAATAGAGAGAGGAGCCACGGCCAAAGGCTGGCCGAACTGCCCTCTTGGTGGTGATCATGGAAAATATTTTCTTCATGTTTTCTTACTAATTGAAAGGCTCTCGTCGACGTGGAGTGGTTGTTAGAACAAGAAAACCATTCGTTTTGCAAGAATCAAGGCCTAGCCGAGAGGCAAAGGTGAAGGAAAGGTATGATTCAATCTTGTTTTTCATATGTTATAGATGAGTTGTGTGTGTTGTGAAGTATGGAAATGAATAAAAATCATGAAAACATGGGTGTTGAAGTTGAGCCATAAATGTTGATGTTGGCCGTGCATATATATTGTATGTACTAGGGTAATGAATCAATTCTAATTAGCTTGTTGTGTGAGTATTGTAATGTGTGAAAATGGATGGAAATCATGGAAAGTTGTGTGTTGGTATGTGCAGCCGTGGGGGGGGCTGTTTGGAGGAAGTAGGATGAACAAATTTTAGATTGTATTTGGTAGTTGTTTGTTGCGGATTATGTAGTGAAAATGAAGGTTTAATGACTTATGTTGATGTTGCAATTGTTGTGGACTGATTTGAAGCTTAGTATGATCTTAATGTAGTTTCTTGAATTTGCAAGGATAATGTCGTTAAAGTGTGGTTTGGTGGTGTAGCTTATGAATCGGAAAGAAAGAAACGCATTATTGTCGTATTCATTAAGTTGGATGATTTCGGGTCATGTAGTACTTTGGATAGATTATTTCGAATATTGTATGGGTTGCTTGAAACGTTCTTAAATCGTATTTGAATGGCCGCGGATTATTGTTTGAACATGTAAGTATTGATGTTAGTTTGAATATATGAAGTTGAATTGAATATTTGGAATGTTGTTGAAATATTTGGATAATGGCATTATAATATATTTAGAGTTGAATGGTAATGTTGTTAGAATGTTTGGTTGGTATTGTGTTGATGAAATTGGCGAGTGAAATTCTCGGGGTTGGTGAATATATAGGGGAAGTCTTGTCGAAATTTCCGTAGAAGAAATGGCTTGGAATGAGATTCTTCGATGCTTATGGCTAATGCTTGATGCCTATTGATATGTTGTAGATCTTGAGAAGCCGAGACGCAAATTGGATTAGTTCCGAGGACGGCCAAGGTATGTAAAGCTCACCTTTCTTTCTTTGGCATGTCTTAGTACTATTAGGCTATGACACGAGCCTTGGGGTAATTCCACTCTTAGAATCCGAGCTTAGGTATGTACTTTGTTCGTTCCGTAAGATCTACTCTTTAATGGGACCAAAATAAGACTTTCATGCTTTCAAAAGATTGAATTTTCAAAGGTTTATAAAGCATTTTGACTAAAAAGGGGTCCCGAACTTCAAACGTCCGTAACTTTTGCATACGAGCTCGGATTGCCCCAAAACATAATATGTATGTTCATAAGACATAACTTTCCCCTACCTACCCTAGTCGGGCTCGGACGGGGGTCGACACCCGTCCGTGGGGCCCGCGACCTTTCTATGCTTATTCTGGACGACTTTCGGAAAAATGTAAGTTTTGTTTCATTTGGACTTTCGCATATGGGTTTTCTTACTTACTTAATGATTTATGATTATGATTTTATGCATATGTATGTTCACGACTGCGCTCGTGCTCATGGTTGTACCTCCTTCACCGAGTCCCGGGCCGGATGCTTCGTGCGCGCGTTATGATAAATTCGGTGTGATGCGTGTTACGGTTCTCGAGCTCCTCCCAGGAGGGCGGGTTCCGTTTGGTGTGATCTTTGTGTTATGGTGTGATGGCTGGCTATGATGTGTTACGGGGATATGTCGGGTTACGGAGATCTGAAATCTTCTGGTGTGATGCTGTGGAGTGGCGCCAACGACAGGCGGGCGACCACCGTTCTAAGAGCCTGTGCATGCTTTGCATTTAATTACATATTTTGATACTTTGCATATTATGTCTATCTTCTGTATTTTGTTCCTAGGGTTCTGTATCTCTCGCTACATACTCGGTACATATTCCGTACCGACCCCTTTCTTCGAGGGCTGCGTTTCATGCCGCGCGAGTACACCTGTGTGAGTGAAGGTATTAGCGGTCGTTCCAGCGGGATTAGCGAGCTCCACTTGTTCCGGAGTGCCGCCGAGTCGAGTTTATGCATATTATGATATCCGAGTCATGTTAGAGACTTTGCGAGACGGAGTCATGTGTATCGTATGTCGGTTGTGAGCGGCTCTATAAGCCGTCGTTTTGTTATACGTGATATTACGGTTTTGTACGTTCGCAAGTTTGTGTTTGATTTGAAACTATGTATTTATGATTTGGTCGGGGGACCAATGTGAGTACGAGTATTACGATAGTCTGAGGGTTCGCTCGGCCCTGGATAGGGGTCGGGTGCCCATCACACCCTATCGGAAATTGAGGTGTGACAAAGTGGTATCGAAAGCGGTGTTTGTCCCTGGGGGTTGTACGCAAAGTCGTGTCCCGGTAGAGTCTGTTTATGGTGTGAAGCGCGCTACATTTATAAACGGAGGCTACGGGCATCTAGGATGGTTACTCTTCTTTGGCATCTTAGATCGTCTTTGTAGAGCCAAGTTATAGGAAATTCCCGACCTTGGCCTTTGATCCCGGCAGAGGACGGCGTTGACGCGCGGAAGCGACTAGTGGTATGGAAGGTTACAAAGCATGCAGGCAAGTAAAGATACGAAAGATATATGTTAAGTAAGGTGTCGGTATGCGATTGGAAGGCAAAGTTGGAAACTAAAAAGGAAGGTAAGTAAGAAAATGTGATATGTGTGGTCGTGTGGAGCATATGAGGTAAACCTAATATCTTCGGGCCTTTGTGAATATTGAGAGCCCTGTGTGGCCATAATATGACACAATATGATGTGATATGTATATATGGTGATGGCCCCGCGAGGCAACTCGTTGGTATTTCTGCGTGCGGTTTTGGGACAAGAAGAAATACGAGAGGAAACTCTAAATTTTTCCACGCATACCCTCACAGGAATAAGTTGGTTTGTGGAATGAGCGGTGAAATAACAAATAAGATGTCGGTGGAAGTGTGGTAATAAGAAATTCGGAGGAACTTATGTTATTAGGCGATGATGTGGAAAAGACTGGTAGGTCTGGATAAAGTAATATGACTAAGACGAGGGTACGGAGGAAAAAGAACTGTGATAAATGGGGACGTGTTAATAAGACAGCTGCTCGGATGTGTTGTGAGGGCGTTTTAGGAATATGATAAAATTCCGACGTACTCAATATTATGTGTAGAAGGTCGTGCGGTGAGAGAGACGCAGTCAGAAAAGCGTTGAAGCGTCGTATTCCATTAAAGTTCCAAAGTTAAGCGTGCTGGCGCGAGAGTAATTCCAGGATGGGTGACCCCCTGGGAAGTTTTTCTGAAAATCCTACGAATCCAAAGGTAAGGAGCGAATAAGAAATCTAGGTAGTCTAAGAAGGATTAGGGTATGTGGGGCGGCCAGAAATCTTAAAAAGGACGCGTAGGACGGTGTGAATCAGGTCGGCGAAGAGAAGGAGTCAGCGGAAAGAAAGGAATAAAAAGGAAACGAGACAACAGTATAGTAATAGGCTGTGATGTATGACTGAGGATACGAGTACCATAAGCGGAGGATTGCGAAGGACTAAGTTATAGATAGGCAAGAGGCAAGGCAGAATGAACGTTAGAAAATGACGGAGGTGATACGGATAAAATGTGAACGCACAGAACATGTTTTGGAAATGAGAAAGGGGCTATGTAAGAGTAGTATGTTCTGGACAGCCTGGAGGTAGTATAAGATTCTTCGTGCGCAGAGAAGGAGCAGGCATTAATGGATAATGGTATAAGCATACCCTTAAAAGGGGGGAAGCAGGTAAGAGAAATGCAGGAGTAGGATGAGAACAGTTGGTATGATAATGTATTTGGTATGCCCCCCCCTCACCGAAGTAAGTTAGTGAGGTCGGGAGACTAACAATAAGTGTATAAGAGTTAGGATGGTATTTGAGGCGAGTGAGGAACTTTGCAAAAACCTCGAGCGACGGGACACTAGAAAATGGAAGTGTATGAAGAAAAAGAGAGTATGACAAGAGAATGGTGTCGGATAGCCTAAGAGATGGTATGAAGGACAACAATACCTAGAAAAAGGGAGCTCCCCCGAGGCGCTTATGAGATCCCGTACGACTAGTCGAACATTCGAGGACGAATGTTCTAAAGGGGGGAAGAATGTTATACCTCGTATTTTGCACGTCGGAATATTTTTAAGTTGGTTGCGAAGAATTATGGACAAGGTTATCTCTCGACTTGGTTTTACGACAAATGGTTTATGATTTTGTTGGAAGGAAGCATTAAGGAAAAATTTGGGACTAAGAATGCATCATGAGAAAAATTTAAGATTTCATGAAACTAGAGTAAGGTGGGCCATGGCCACATGGAGGCTTGAAATACATGTACATGGAATTAGATGACATGTTGATCATGTTATTCATCTTTTGTTACTTAAAGAGAATTCTAGACATTTGAATAAATTTGGAGGGAAAGGAAAAAAAAAAAAAAAAAAGAAGACATGGAGCATGTGCATGGTCATGTGCACATTATTATAGATATATGTATATATATATGGATGACCAAGTTCATCATTTTCATTACATGTCATCTCTAGAAATTTCATGAAAATTGAAGAAAATTGGAGACAAACAAAAAGAAGGGAAAAACGGCTAAAGAGGGGCACATGACCAGCCATGTGCCCCAATAAATATATATATATGTGTGAAGGCTTACAAGGCAATCCATCTTGCCATAATTAGAAAGTTCAAGAAAGAAGGAGAAAAAAATAGAAGGAGAGGAGCCACGGCCAAGAGCTGGCCGAACTGCCCTCTTGGTGGTGATCATGGAAAATATTTTCTTCATGTTTTCTTACTAATTGAAAGGCTCTCGTCGACGTGGAGTGGTTGTTAGAACAAGAAAACCATTCGTTTTGCAAGAATCAAGGCCTAGCCGAGAGGCAAAGGTGAAGGAAAGGTATGATTCAATCTTGTTTTTCATATGTTATAGATGAGTTGTGTGTGTTGTGAAGTATGGAAATGAATAAAAATCATGAAAACATGGGTGTTGAAGTTGAGCCATAAATGTTGATGTTGGCCGTGCATATATATTGTATGTCTAGGGGTAATGAATCAATTCTAATTAGCTTGTTGTGTGAGTATTGTAATGTGTGAAAATGGATGGAAATCATGAAAAGTTGTGTGTTGGTATGTGCAGCCGTGGGGGGGGGGGGCTGTTTGGAGGAAGTAGGATGAACAAATTTTAGATTGTATTTGGTAGTTGTTTGTTGCGGATTATGTAGTGAAAATGAAGGTTTAATGACTTATGTTGATGTTTCAATTGTTGTGGACTGATTTGAAGCTTAGTATGATCTTAATGTAGTTTCTTGAATTTGCAAGGATAATGTCGTTAAAGTGTGGTTTGGTGGTGTAGCTTATGAATCGGAAAGAAAGAAACGCATTATTGTCGTATTCATTAAGTTGGATGATTTCGGGTCATGTAGTACTTTGGATAGATTATTTCGAATATTGTATGGGTTGCTTGAAACGTTCTTAAATCGTATTTGAATGGCAGCGGATTATTGTTTGAACATGTAAGTATTGATGTTAGTTTGAATATATGAAGTTGAATTGAATATTTGGAATGTTGTTGAAATATTTGGATAATGGCATTATAATATATTTAGAGAGTTGAATGGTAATGTTGTTAGAATGTTTGGTTGGTATTGTGTTGATGAAATTGGCCGAGTGAAATTCTCGGGGTTGGTGAATATATAGGGGAGGTGCTGTCGAAATTTCCGTAGAAGAGAAATGGCTTGGAATGAGATTCTTCGATGCTTATGGCTAATGCTTGATGCCTATTGATATGTTGTAGATCTTGAGAAGCCGAGACGCAAATTGGATTAGTTCCGAGGACGGCCAAGGTATGTAAAGCTCACCTTTCTTTCTTTGGCATGTCTTAGTACTATTAGGCTATGACACGAGCCTTGGGGTAATTCCACTCTTAGAATCCGAGCTTAGGTATGTACTTTCGTTCCGTAAGATCTGCTCTTTAATGGGACAAAATAAGACTTTCATGCTTTCAAAAGATTGAATTTTCAAAGGTTTATAAAGCATTTTGACTAAAAAAAGGGTCCCGAACTTCAAACGTCCGTCTTTTGCATACGAGCTCGGATTGCCCCAAAACATAATATGTATGTTCATAAGACATAACTTTCCCCTACCTACCCTAGTCGGGCTCGGACGGGGGTCGACACCGTCCGTGGGGCCGCGACCTTTCTATGCTTATTCTGGACGACTTTCGGAAAAATGTAAGTTTCGTTTCATTTGGACTTTCGCATATGGGTTTTCTTACTTACTTAATGATTTATGATTATGATTTTATGCATATGTATGTTCACGACTCTGCTCGTGCTCATGGTTGTACCTCCTTCACCGAGTCCCGGGCCGGTTATGCTTCGTGCGCATTATGATAAATTCCGGTGTGATGCGTATTACGGTTCTCGAGCTCCTCCCCGGGCCGGGTTCCGTTTGGTGTGATCTTTGTGTTATGGTGTGATGGCTGGCTATGATGTGTTACGGGGATATGTCGGGTTACGGAGATCGAAATCTTCCGGGGTGATGCGTGCGTGGCGCCAACGACAGGCGGGCGACCACCGTTCTAAGAGCCTGTGCATGCTTTGCATTTAATTACATATTTTGATACTTTGCATATTATGTCTATCTTCTGTATTTTGTTCCTAGGGTTCTGTATCTCTGCTTTACATACTCAGTACATATTCGTCTTCTGACCCCACTTTCTTCGGGGCGTTTCATGCGCCGGAGGTACACCGGTGCGAAGGTATTAGCGAGAAGTTCCGGCGGATTGGTGAGCTCCACTTGTTCCGAGTGCTTTGCCGGAGTCGAGTTTATGCATATTATGATATCAGAGTCATGTTAGAGACTTTGCGAACGAGTCATGTGTATCAGATGTCAGTTGTGAGCGGCTCTATAAGCCGTCGTTTTGTTATACGTGATATTACAGATTTTGTACGTTCGCAAGTTTGTGTTTGATTTGAAACTATGTATTTATGATTTGGTCAGGGCCTAATGTGAGTACGAGTATTACGATAGTCTGAGGGTTCGCTCGGCCCTGGATAGGGGTCGGGTGCCCATCACACCCTATCGGAAATTGGGGTGTGACACATAACACTCTTCAGTGGATGAGTTAGTGCGGTTTAAGAGAAAGGAATTATGGAAATCCCTACTATGGGAAGGCTAGAGCTATATTTCGAGATGCGACCATACTCGTGGTAATATATTATGTTGCAAGTAATATTGATTGGACAGTTTGGGTAAGCGCTTTTGGTTATTAAAGACTTAGGGGCAGTTGCGTGAGGTTTAGAGCGGCAGTGTAAGATTGGATACTTTCAAAATATTTATGGGCATATCGAGGTGATACAATTAGAGGTTCGATGGTTAAATAATTATTATATGAGGCTTCGGATTTACGTGTCAGGTAAAGGTTGAGAAACATAAAGATTGGAACAGTGAGGTATAGCTCTTCGATACTAAGTTGATAACTTGAATTGGACTCAACTTGTGGAGTCGAGGGTGATAGACATGACTTGTTATGCGTGAGGAAAAGATTAGAATTGGCCGGCACAGGTGTACAATAGGACTGTGATTGGTTTCGAAAATTCAGAGTCAGTTCAAATGACTATTGGTGATATTCGAGAGTTGTGCATTCATTTAGGGTCAGCATTGTTCGAGTTAAGCTTAATAGTCTATGATTATACTTCCAGGAAGATATTTAAGGATTCGATGCGCTTCGGCTCAGATTTGAGGTGTGACAGATTTATCGAGGTTTATCAGGGTTTTCTAGTGGATTTGATGATATTTTCTGAGAACAGTTGCTTGGATAAAATAATGGTTTACAATGTGCTTAGTACAGATTTGAGGAGGAACTATTGTGCCAGAGGTCTTTATAGTGATCAGTTGAGTTTCGACGGACTTTGCTTGGCGAGATATTTAGTGGTATGGTTCCTTTATTGTGATTTGAAGGATTAAGAATTCTTGGAACTAGCCAAGTTGGCTATCGGTAAGATCAATTTTGATGGAGTTGCGTGGAGAACTCAAATGAATCAAGGATTCTTTCTGGCAAGAGTAAGTTATGGTTTCAGTTTTGTGGTGTGTGTGCGTTCATATTTTTCTAAGTAATCGCAGTGCGAAAAACGGCTTTAGAAAGTGCGAAGGAAAAGTTAGCGGAATCAGAATATGTTCCCAGTAAAGAATGGGCTATGGTTTATGGCTACGTTTCGAATGATTTCGTTGGTTTGGGAAAGTGTTTGTAGACCTATTGATAGCGTTCTGAGTTACGATTTTATCAAATCAGAGAATTCGAGCAAAAGCAATTCGTTTATTCGAGGATCAGTTTTAGGGGAAATACGAATACGGAGATATGAGAATTGGAGCTTGAGAAAATTTTAGAGAGATATGACTGGCAAAGTGACCGCGCAGGTTCTTCTGGATGTTACACCCATGTAGGGTGTCATGCGATTTGAGAAGAGGGCAAGTGAGCCCGAGGTGTATTGGCCTATTTGAGACTATCTGTTGTATTGACCCTATGTTTTTCTGGTTAGTTTTCCACCAGACTGGTCAAGTGTTCATTCGGTCTTCCATAGTTTTATGTTGAAGTAGTACCCTTCTGATGGTTCCTGTATCATTCTTTGGGATTCAGTTTTGTTCGATGAGAATCTTTCCTATAAAAAGAAGTCTATATGCATTCTAGATATCCAATTGTTGGGGACTCAAGTATCTTTCCCCCGTTCTCTTCGTTGTCGGTTGGGGACGAGTGATGGTTTAATTGGTATCTGATGTAATGACCCGTTTGGTTGTTATTGCTTTTTGATGCTCTTGATCCTTTCTCAAGCTATATCAGCGTATATTTAACCCGAGAGGACCATTGGCACGCTTCCCGAGGTCTTTGCATATGATTTGGGTGATATTGTGAAAATGTGGACTTAAAGTGAAAATGGGTTGACTTAAAGTTGACTTTTGTGTAAACGGACCTTTATCAGAAATTCGTCGATTTCGAGAGGTCCGGATGGTCATTTAGAGCTTTTATGTATATTCGGTTCGGTTCCCAATGCACTCGGGTGCACTTTGGGACTTGGGCTGAAAAGTTAGCTTTGAGGTACCGGGGGTTGAATCGGTCAACGAGACCTCTGATTGGAATTTCGAGATAGCAAGTGCGTTCGTAGAGTGTTTTTAAGTATGTTTGCATATATGGTTTGTGAGCAGATGGTCTCGGGTGATAGTCAAAATTTTCGGTTGAGTTGATGAAACTGGAGGGAATTCTAGTGTCTGGTGTCCCGCTTTAGCGGCACCAGGACTGTGGCAGCGGTACCGCTTCAGTGGTGGCCCTGCCGCTGCAGCGTCCTTGTATATTTTGGACAGGATCACAAAAGCGGTCTAATGACCGCGAAAGCGGAACTGGTAGAGCGATAAAGGGACCGTGGGAGTCGGTGGGGTTGCAGATAGATTCATTAAATATGTGTTAAAAGCCCTAAGTCTTTCATTCAATAACATTCCGACTTTAGAGCTTTTTGGGAGCATTTAAGGCGGTTGTTCATAGAAAATCATCGTTGTAAGTTCTTTCACTTTCCTTTCCATTCCTTGTTCCATTAATCACCTTAGGAATCCATTAAGCATGCTAGTTTCCTTAAGAAATGGTGGATTGAAAGAGGGTTTTGTGGGTTCTTCATTCTAGGCTATTAAATCGTGAATTTTTGATTGGGTTAGCTTCATTAGGCATGGAATTGATGATTATAAACTATTATTGCATGATTCCTTCCTAATTAGTGGCTAATTTATGGAATTAGGAGTTAAGGTTTATACCCAAATTTGGGGGTTTTGTTTAGAATCCGAATTTAAATGATTTGTTAATTCTTCTAGCTCATAATTGATGGGAATCGATCACCTAGAACATTAATTTCATGTTGAGACCTATAGATTCGTTATTTCATCTTTATAGTTCATAAACCCTATTCCATCGGTTGAGATTTAGGTCTTGAATAGAAGTAAGTGTTGAATGATGTTTCTTCTTGATTCTAATTTAATAATTCGGATATGATTAGACTTCCATTATCTCGAGGCTCAAAGGAAGGGCAAGACTAAGGTTTGACTATTGGAGACTTTGTTGCTCGGCTTTCCAGATAGGTTACGGTTTATCTTATGGTGATATTTCGATTAGCGAAGCGTATGGTTAGATGATATTGTCGGAGAATGCATGTAAAAATTTGGGTATGAAGTTGGGTTGGATATTGACTTAGGTTGGCGCTTGGTGTATGATTTGGGGGCTAGCCACCCCATTACGTTGATGGCTTATCTTGATCTGTTTACTTATTGGCTAGTTGCCACGTTGAGACATTAGGTATTGGTGATTAGTGATATATCATGATTATGATATTGAGGTAATTTACTTTGATTTGATAGTGAGATGAGAATTGTGATTCCATTAGGGCTTATTGTGTATCCTGATTTGTTGATACTACTTGTGTGTCATATGTGGTACTCATTTCCATGATATATTGATATTGCATCGTTCTGGTACTGAGGATGGAAAGTGAGAAGGAAATACTGATTCATTGAAACACATTGTATATCGAGTCACATCTGGGTTGTGTACAGAATGACAGATATGAGGCGTATAGGTGGGACTGAGTCATCTCTAGGCTGTGTGCGGAGTGACTAGAACATGGACTTCGGGGGTCCCCCATGGGTTATGCTGCCGATATATGATGTTCCATCGGTCGGACTGCATGTGTACGGTGCATATGCATTGCATTCATCATTCGTACATTATTGCATTGCATTGTAGCTCTTGGTTTTTCTTTGACTTGTTGTGATTTGATTGTGATATACTGGTTCGGAATGGTTATACTGAGACTTAGCACAGTTGGATTTAGATGCTATAACATAGGTGTGGACTTGCTGTAATTTGATTGTGATATACTGGTTCGGATTGGTTATACTGAGACTTGGCACAGTTGGGTTTAGATGCAATAACATAGGTGTTGACCTTTTGTGATTTGGTTGTGACATACTGGTTCGGATTGATTATACTGAGACTTGTCACAATTGGGTTTAGATGCTATAACATAGGTGATGACTCGTACTGTGATTATGGATTCGTGATAGACTTGTACCTTGTTGTTTTACGTGTTTATCTTGCTTTGTTGTCTTTATATACATTAGCTAGTCTTAGTCGGCCTATGATACCTACCAGTACTTGTTGTTTGTACTGACCTGCACTTGCTGCATTCTTTTATGAATGCAGAGTACCAGGTTAGATCCACTTCTACCCCTCGTGGCTGATTATCGAGGTTGCTGCAAAGTCTATTTAGGGTGAGCGTAAGGACATTCGTTGCCCGAAGACTGTTCTTACTATTTATGTCTTATTTCCATTCGAGGCATCTTTGAGATCTTATGTATTATTATCACTATTCTGACTTGTATTAATTAGCTAGATTCTCTTGTATGACCAGACCAGATATTGGGGTGGATTTCATTTACTTCCGCATTTCTTTATATTATTATCATGAGACTTATGTTATTCTATCATCTTCCGCTTTACTTAGGTTTTATGATTGTCGGGATAAGGGTTCGCCGATCGAGGTGGGAAAGGTAGGTGCCCGCACGACTTAGTCAAAATGAGTTGTGACAGGTCCAGACCACGCCGTTGCAGCCCCGCTATGGCAGCCCACTACCCGCTATGGCGGAAGTCCCCTAAACTCAATTCACTGCGGTGGCGGCTAACTTTCTGCTGCAGCGGACCCGCTGTAGCGGCCCCATCCGTTGCAGGGGTCGCATCCGAACAAGTAAACTCTGGTTTTTCACTTAGTTTGCACCTAAAATCCCAACATCAATCTGAGGCCCAACATAAATAAACAAGACATGTATAGATATGTAAAAACACGCTACGGACTCAGCTGTGGCCTCGGATTTCCCCATAGAGAACCAAGTCAACCCCCCAATGGAAATAAAACAAGTTTTCACTCAAGCGCACATTTAAAATCAAATGCCTTTTCATTAGAATTCTAAATTTTTAAGTTCTCACAAGACTCGCTCCTAGTCTCGAAAATGTACGGGAAAGGGTAAAATGGTCAAAACGCACATAACGACCCGCTAGGTCATTACATCAAATACAAATTAAACAATCGTTCATCCTCGAACAGACAAGGAATGAAAACAAGGGGAAAGGAACCTGACTGGGTGAAAAGTTGGGGATACTTATTTTGCATATCGGTCTCGATCTCCCATGTGGTCTCCCATGTAGCCTCCTCAATGGGATGATTCTTCCATTGAACCATCAATGACGCTATCTCCTTAGACCTGAACATATGAACTTCCCTATCTAATTGCAATAGGCTGTTCCTCATAAGACAAGTTCTCATCCAACAAGACTGAATCCCAACGAATAATGTAAGAACCATCACCGTGGTATCTTTTCAACATAGAGACATGAAGCACCGGGTGAACACCCGACAAACCTGGAGGCAAAGCCAGCTCATAGGCTACCTCCCCCACATGGCTAAGAATCTCGAAGGGACCGATGAACCTAGGACTGAGCTTGCCCTTCTTCCCAAACCTCATCACACCCTTCATGGGTGAGACCTTCAACAAAACCTACTCCCCAACCATGAACTCAAGATCTCGGACCTTTCGGTCCGTATATTCCTTCTGTCTACTCTGAGCCGCTAAGAGCTTATTCTGAATCACCTTAACCTTGTCTAATGACTCTCTCAAAAGGTTAGTACCCCACAGCCTTACCTCAAATGCATCAGACCACCAATAAGAGATCTACATCGCCTACCATAAAAAGCCTCAAACGGAGCCATATCAATGCTCGAGTGGTAACTATTATTATATGCAAATTCTGCCAATGGTAGGAACTGGTCCCAATGACCACCAAAGTCAATCACACAAGCTCAGAGCACAGCCTTGAGAACCTAAATCGTCCGCTCAGATTGACTATCTGTCTGAGGGTGAAAAGCTGTACTGAGATCCAATCGAGTGCCCAACTAGGCCTGCAAAGTCCTTCAGAATCGGGACGTAAACTGCATGCGTCTATCAGATATGATGGAAATAAGGACCCCATGAAAATAAAAAATATCACGGATATAAATCTGGGCCAACTTCTGATTAGTGTAGGTAATCTGAACCCATATGAAATGAGCCGACCTAGTCAATCTATCAACAATGACCTAAATTGAATCAAACTTGCTTGTAACACCTCGTACCTTTAAACTAGGTTACGTACGTTCATGATTTGAGACTTAGAAGACCAAATGAGAAGTGTGGGAAATAAATTCGTCTCAGTTCAACAAAATCCCACTCACATGACTAGTTATACGGACCGTATAATATTATACAGCCTGTATTTTCAGTTTGTGTTACGCAGGTGGAGAAATTTCAGTTTCTGCCAAAGTTCTAAAACATTATACGGACCGTACTCGTGTCCGTATAATATTATACGGACCGTATATTCAGTTCGTGAAACTCATTAGGGAAATTACAGTTTCTGGGATTTCAATTACTGTCATGTACGGCCAAGTTATACGGACCTTATAACTTCATGCGGACCATACAAGTTGACCGTATAATTTCCCGACGCAGTTAAGTGTAAATACGTCGTGTTCAGTTCTTTTTCCACTTTTCTTCCCGAAGCCCTAGAACGAAGGTGTTCTTCTCCCAACAATCCAAAACATCACGGTAAGTCAATCCAAGCCCTTCCAAATCAATTCTAACATATGTTCTCATAATCTAACAATGGAATCATTGTTCTTAACATAGGGTTTTCAAGAAAACCCATTTAAAGGACTCAAGACTTAAACCTTGAAATTCTTCTTCCAAAATCGGATTGTTATTACACGTTTGGAGCATTACCAGGTATGGAGGGTTGCTATCTATGCGTGGGAACATCATTGTTCTTCCCCACCATTCTTCTTTCATGATTATACGCAAGTTCTCCAAGAACTAGGGTTTTAGCCATGTTCATGATAACCCTAGGTCCATGTACTATATTATATTAAGCTTTGTGATATAATCTCATTGTTATATTCTTGATATTTCATTTTGATTATTAAGAATTTGTCCGTAATCCATGAACACCCATATCTCGTATTCCATGGCTTTTTGCATGCATGTTTTTAAATAAAAATGATTATTTCATGAATATCATACATGTCTACAAGTTTTCATGCAATTGTATTATATAATTACCTTCCTGCCATGATTCAAGATACATACATGCTAAATACAAGTTATTTCATGAAATCATGTTTACAAGTTATTTTCATAAAATCATGATTACAAGTCATTTACAAGTTAATTCACAAAAATCATGGGCTTCTTAGCCTACTATATCGTGTTCATATTTTTGAGAGTTGCACAAGTTACCGAGAAGGCTCAGATAGCCTGAAACTATGTAGCCACCGTAGGACAAGGATCGCTCCTCCCGGTTAGGACGATTCCTTAATTTTACACTGAATGGATCCATCAGGCATGTTACACCTTATACCCTGGCATGGTATGGGGGCTCTGCTGGTCTGGCGAGGCACCAGACCCATGTACCCACGTAGTGATATCATGTTGTCGGTTTATGAAATGCTCTCCCTACTTACCATGTTTTTACCCATGTTATATATATATGTGTGTGTGTGTGTGTGTGTGTGTGTGTGTGTGTGTGTGTGTGTGCGTGTGTGTGTATGTACACACATATATATACATGCTCATGTTCGTGTCCCGGCTTTCAGTTTCACTTTTGTCATGTTATTCCATGTCCCCTGTTATTTCTTTCAGTTGCTTTACATACCAATACATTCAATGTGCTGACATCCCCTTTTATTGCTTGGGGGCCTGCATTTCATGATGTAGGTGCGGATTTACAGGACGACGCATCTGCATTGTAGGACTTTAGTCTTATCAGCTCGTTGGTGAGCCCCATCTCATTCGGGGATTAGACATTATCTTTATTTTATTAGTTATGCATTTAAAGGTATGCTGGGGGTCTTGTCCCAGCAAGTATGTTTTCATGTTCAGACTTAGGCTAGAGGTTTCATAGACTAGGCAAGTCAGTTATGTCATGTCAGACTTTCAGAGTCGGTTAGCCGTTTTGGCTCCTTTATGATATTATCAGCATTCATGATTTAAACAAGTATTTCAATTTAATATTGTGACTTACTATATTTTACAAAAGCTCATCATGCATTCATGTTATATTCTACTCATGTTATGCCTCATGATGATTCAGCAAGCTAGGTGGTTCACTCGGTCATATGCAGTAAGGCACCCAGTGCCGTGTTACGCCCTGGCCATGGTTCGGGGCGTGACAAAGCTTGGTATCAGAGCGTCAGTTCAAGTGTCTTAGGGAGTCTATGAAACTGTGTCCAGTGGGGTCACTTTTATATGTGTGAGGGCCCCACACATATAAACAGCTGACCACCAAGACATTTAGGATTGTCTCACTTCTTTCATACTTTAGATCGTGTAGTTAGAGTAGTACTTTTAGGATGCCTTTCTAATTTGTGCGTGTACATATTTTCAGAATCATGTTTGCAAAGAGGAAGACTTTTAATAGCCAAACAACAGCTGCTAATGCTGCAAGGCAGAGGCTTTTCGAGCCACTTTGGATCAGGCATCTCTGCTAGAGACTACGCCACCCATGACTAGTACTCCAGTAGAGACTCCAGTTCCTCCACCCGAAACTAATGACACTGATGTTAGAAATGCTATTAACATGCTCACTCAGTTGGTAGCAGATCAGGCCCAGCATCAGGAATCTGGGTCAAGTTCAAGGAATAATGGATAGTCTTCTAAGACTAAGGATTTTCTCAGGATGAATCCCCCAGTCTTCACGGGGACAAAGAAAGATGAGGACCCTCAAGACTACATTGATGCTCTTCAGAAAATCCTCAGGATTATGACAGTTACGGAAATCGAAGCAGCTACTTTTAGAGCGCATCAGCTGTAGAGCATTGCTAACACTTGGTATTAATCTTGGGAATTATCCCGAGGTGAAGATGCACCTAAAGCTACATGGGATGAATTTGCAAGCACATTCCTAGACCACTTCATGCCAATAGAGGTCAGAGAAGCTAAGGTTGAGAAATTCCTGAAGCTTAAGTAGAATGGTAGGTCAGTTCAAGACTATTATTTGGAGTTTGTTAGTCTGGCTAAGTATGCTCCACTTATGATACTAGACACGAGGGCAAGAGTGAGGAGGTTCATTTGTGGTCTTGATTCCTATTTGTATGATGGGGCCAATATTGCTGCACAGAAGACGACTATCTCCAAGAAGATTGCTTTTGTACAAGGAAATAAGATGAGGCTGAAAGAAGAGGAAGCCTTGCAGAAAGAGAAAGACAGAGAATTCTACAAGAGGGCCAAATCTAAAGGTCAATTCAGCGAGAACAACAACGGAAATTTCTTTAAGAACAGGTTAGCAGGACCTGCTTCATCCACAGCATGTGTCTAGTCCCTAAGTTTCGAAATGGCAAGAAGCAGAACTTCAAACCATCGAGTTCTTACTCTCAGGCTAGTATGGGTCAGTCGACTTATACCCATCCGATATGCGGCAAGTGTAATAAGAGACACTCAGGTGAGTGTCGTGTGGGTACTGATGCATGCTTTAGATGTGGTTAGAAGGGCCATTTTCAGAAGGACTGTCAATCAGCTAGATAGGGTACCGGAGGTTACTTGGCGTAGGCCGCGAATTCAGTAGCTCCTCGTAACAATCAAGCCCAGTGGGGGCATAATGCAGCAGGTCTGGAAACGCATGCGAAGAACGAAACCGTTTGTATCCGTTAACGGGTTGTCAGGATACAGAAGCTGATGCAGATGTTGTCACAGGTACATTAACAGTCTTCACATTCGATATTTACGCCCTTATTGACCTAGGATCCACCTTATCTTATGTAACCCCTTTTGTTGCTAAGAAGTTTTGTATTGAACCAGAAAAATTGCATGAACCCTTTGAGGTGTCCACCCCAGTGGAGATTTAGTCATAGCTAGGCATATTTATAGGGGTTGTCAAGTTCTAGTTTACCGCCGCAACACCACGGTGACTTGTTGCACTAGAAACAAAGCTTGAGAGACTTTGATGTGATCATGGTATGGACCGGTTAGCTTTATGTTATGCCACGGTATGTTGTAGAACAAAAGTTGTAAGATTCGACTTTCCTAATGAGCAGTCATAGAATGGGAGTGTATTTCAGTAGTACCTAGAGGTAGATTTATTTCTTACATAAAAGCCAAGAAAATGATTTTCAAGGGTTATATCTACCACTTAGTTCCAGTCAAGGATTCAGATGCCCAGACTCCAACTCTCTAGTCCATCCCAATTGTAAATGAGTTTCTAAAGGTCTTTCCTGAAGATCTTCCGGGAGTCCCTCCTGATAGGGAGATTGACTTTGGAATTGATCTACTTCCCGGCACTAAGCCGATATCTATTCCGCCATACAGAATGGCTCCAGTAGAGTTGAAAGAGCTAAAAGCCCAGTTGAAATATCTTCATGATAAGGGGTTTATTAGGCCCATTGTTTCGCCGTGGGGTTCGCAAGTTTTGTTTGTTCGACAGAAGGATGGTTCCTTACGTATGTGTATTGACTACCACCAGTTGAACAAGGTCACCGTTAAGAAGAAGTACCTTCTTCCAAGAATAGATGACTTATTTGACCAACTTCAGGGTGACCAATGTTATTCCAAGATTGACCTCAGATCAGGCTACCATCAGTTAAAGGTTAAGGAAGTTGATATCCCGAAGACCACTTTTAGAACCCGTTATGGCCATTTTTAATTTCTTATTATGTCGTTTGGGTTGACAAATGCGCCAGCTCCTTTCATAGACCTTATGAACAGGGTCTTTAAGCCTTACCTTGATCTATTCGTCATTTTCTTCATTGATGAAATTTTGGTATATTCCCGTAGTGAAGCTGATCATGCAGAACATCTCAGAATAGTATTGCACTCTTAAAGATCACGAACTTTTAACAAAATTCTCAAAGTGTGAGTTTTGGCTTAAGTTAGTGGCGTTCTTAGGCCATGTGACCTCAGGTGAAGGTGTTAAAGTTGATTCTCAAAAGATTGATGCCGTAAGGAGTTGGCCCAGACCCACCTCAGTTTTTGATATAAGAAGTTTCTTGGGTCTGGCAGGCTATTATAGATGTTTCGTAGAAGGATTTTCTTCTATTTCTGCTCTGTTGACTAAGTTGGCTCAGAAGAAGGTTAAGTTTCAATAGTCAGATGCTTGTGAGCGAAGCTTTGAAGAGTTGAAGAAGAGATTGACTTCTGCTCCAGTTTTAACACTGCCAGTGGGAACCGAAGGGTTCGTAGTTTATTGTGATGCTTCAGGAGTTGTTCTCAGATGTGTCTTAATGCAACATGGTAAGGTTGTAGCTTATGCATCTCGTCATCTCAAGGTTCATGAAAAGAACTATCCGACTTATGATTTAGAGTTGGCGTACCGTGGTTTTTGCACTTAAGATATGGCATCATTATTTGATATTTTCACAGATCACAAAAGCCTGCAGTACATCTTCAAGCAAAGGGAGCTGAATCTTAGGCAAAGAAAATGGCTCGAATTGCTTAAGGATTATAATGTAGATATTCTCTATCACCCGGGGAAAGCGAATGTTGTAGCCAACGCTCTTAGTCGGCGTTCTATGGGAAGTTTAGCCCACGTTGATGCAGATAATAGAGTTATGACCAGGGAAGTCCACCGTTTGGCCAGTCTTGGAGTTCGACTTTTGGAATCCGAGGACGGCTGTGTGGTTGTTCAGAATATAGCTCTTTCATCCTTAGTCGTTGAAGTTAAAGAGAAACAATATACGGATCCCTACTTGTTGCAGCTGAATGAAGGGATTCACAAGCATAAGACAACGGGTTTTGAGTAAGGTGGAGATGATGGTACCTTGAGGTACCGAGGCAAATTATGTGTTCCAAATAGAGGTGGGCTCAGAGAGCGAATCATGTCAGATGCTCACAACTCCAGGTATCCCGTTCACCCAGGTTCCACTAAGATGTACCATGATCTTAAGGAGATTTATTGGTGGAATGATATTGTTACACCCCGGAAAATTTTGTGCTACCAAGGTCACAGACAGCTTAGTATGGGCCTGAGGTAGAGCAAAGTTATGCGAGGATTAAAGAGAAAAGTTATATTATAAGAGTGTAATAACGGTATACATATGACATTCGGAGGCCATATGGGGTGAATTGGTTCATATGTCACTTGACGGAAAGCCCTCGTTGCGATAAGCTAAGTAGGGCCCACATGCCAGAGTTTTATAAAGGGACATATGAAGATAAATATCAGTAGTACATGGAAAGTTGAGCAAGTCCTAAGAAAGACCCATAAGCCAAATATGGGCATAAGCCCTCCAAATGGACGATTTAAGGAAACATTTTCGGATGATATGTGTTGGAGGGGCCAAAAATCCATTATAAGTTTGGAATTTGGAAATATGCCAAGAATGAAAGTTGTAGATAATTGAATTAGATTTTCAACCATAGGTCATGGGCCCTCATACGATATTAGGATCAAGAGTTATGACCTTTTTACTGAATGAAGACGCAGGCAGAAAAATTAAGGCTGCGCGAACGTGCCCAAAGGGGGCGCGAACGCGCAGAAGGAATTCTAAGTCGGTCCAGGCAGAACCTGGACCTCTATTTAAGAGGGGGAGACCCCTCATTTTTTACCAAACACACCCAAAATGTCCTCAAATATTCCAGAAATTTCCCAAACCTTCCAACCATCAACTTTTTAGCCCGAAACCAGGTATAATTCCCAAATCCCGGTCCAGACGGCGTATAGTTGCAACTACAAAATTGTGTATTAATGCGTTGTGGCTTAATATCAAGGTGGGGGAGTGAAGATATAGCATTCTTATCGAAAGAAAGGTATGAATCTCTTGCTATTAACGTTAATCTTGGTTTATTTACGGAGAAGGAGCTGTAAAATTGTTATAAAATGATTCTGTGATGGAAATATGGGACAAACACCATATGGGATGTTCATGAAGTATTTTGGAGTTGGGAAATATTATGGTTAATGTTGGTATTGTTGTGATTGTTGTTGGTTGTTGAATTGAGAATTCGGGCTAGGCATATAAACGGGGAGATGCCCCCGATTTTTGAGAATATAGAATAGTTTGATTTGAAACTTGGTACAAGTGTGCTATAAAGAGGCTAACGTTAGTGTAAATCCTCTTAAATGTAGACTTGCGAGCTCGAGCGAATAAGCGTAGCTAATAGGAGACCGATCAGGTATGTTAAGGTTCGTCCCTTTCTTTCAAAGGCATGATTCCGATGTTATGACTTCAAAAATGTTTCCGTATCTTCCTTGTTTTTTCAAAAGTTGGATGTTTATGACTCCAAGGAAAAATTCATTTCCTAATAATTCATAAATTTTTTCCAAAATGTTCGTATTTTCTAAATCGAGGTTTATGGCTCCGTGAGCTCTTATGATAACAACGATGACCTGTTTTCACAATGATAATGATGATGTCAAAGATGAGAATATTTTCCTATGATGATTATGATGATGATGATTCCGTGTTTAAAGGTTCCAAGTTTACGATCTCAATGGCGATATAAGAATGTTGAGCTATTTCTTGATTTCTCAATTTTATTCATGGATGATGATTATTTTTAAAGATTCCAAAGTATATGAATTGACGCCTTATGAGATTTATGATCCTATTCTATGTTTTCTCTTGATGTTATTCTTCATTGATAGTCTCACCTTATAATAATTGTTCCTTCAAGGTGAGACAAAGCGACCATGACTATTCCATAATATAATCGGAGGTTACCGACCTTACGTCACTCCAATATAGGCATAGTTTTCTTTAGGCTCTCATGCATGTTGCTTATATGATATATGTATATGTATATGGGGAATATGGGAAAAAGTGAGTGGCACTATAGACGCACGACCACCTGATCAGTTGGCGTAATATGATATCATCTCGGATGCGGGACACCTTAAGAGCTCTCGTAGGACGAGGCGAACTAGACCGTTGAAGAGAAAGAAGGTGCATCAAAGCCCTAGAACTAGGATGAGTTTGAGTAGTATTTAGAGACACTATGTAAGCGAGGCGTTAGAACATATATATATATATATATATATATGAATGCGTGTGATATCCCATATGTGGCTGTATCAACGGGTATATGTATCCCAAAGAACCGACGTTGCGGTGTATTGAAGGCATTGATCAAACCGGGCTGTCACGACCCAACCCCATAAGCCGTGTCTAGTGTCCGAGCTGGACACTCGTATACACCTGTTAACTATACTGGTTCACAACTTGCATAATAAAGAACTTATATAAAGAAAGGCATGACGTCGTCTCAAAACTGTGGCATATCTATACATATCATAACAACCTTGTCTCCGGGGAGTTACAAACATCAACGTATAACATCGTATACGAGCGAAGGTCGTCATACACATAGGAACGTCCCAACTATATACGTGCAAGCCGACAAGGCTGCCACTACATACAGTATTCCAAAACATATATATATACATACGCAAGCCGACAAGGCTGCCACTACGAATGGGAACGCCCCAAAACATAAGTCATATATACACGACTAAGCAGCAACTATATACAGACCCACATATATGTCTACAGACCTCTAAGAGTGACAACAGTAACATATGACGGGACAAGGCCTCGCCGTACCCCTGGATAAACACATATATACAATCAGAGGATCTGTACCAAAATCTAAGCTCCGGAACAAGAGAGCGCTCCAAGACAGCTGAATGGAAATCCTAAGCTGGCGGATCACCAATACGAGTATCTGTACCTGCGGGCATGAACGCAGCCCCCCGAAGAAAGGGGGTTAGTACGAAATATGTACTGAGCATGTATAGCATGAAATACAGTAAACATGATCATACTGAAATAAGGAGTATAGAAAATTAGTACAATAACCAGAAAACCGTAAGGCTTGCCTTTGAAACATCAATCATGCATGTCAATGTCATATCCAATTCATTACGGGACTTAGAAACATAATTAGATAATCATCTTGTACATATGCATATATAACGTATCCTGGCCCTCTAGTGAGGGACTCGGTGAATGGAATCATCATATGCCATCCTGGCCGCCATCCCCGTATCATCATATCATCATCTACATATACATATAACGTGTCCCGGCCCTCTAGTGAGGGACTCGGTGAATAATGCAGTGAAACTGTGCACGATAACGTATCCTGGCCCGGGACTCAGTGAAAGAAGTAATAACAGCAAGCACGAGCAGAGTAGTGAGCAACCATATGCATATAAATCATCTTTTGAGACTCAATAGATAAGTATACTAATCAACGCTCGAGTATCAGGATAATAGTCACACTCAGTACTCTTGGAATATCATTACGAACTATGTCAAATAACATCTCAGGGATCATAGACACGTATCAAGTCAATCCGAAGCAACTTATAAAAGTTATGGTCATAAAACAATATAGAGTTTTTCAGGAATAGAAACTTTCATGAATCATTTACTATCCGATCATATAGAAAGCTCGAGTGCAGTAGCCCGACTATCTTAAGAATTCTAATATCAAGAAGTGAATAAGAATCATAATACATGCTCGGAACTTATGAATAGAATTACCTCAAAGCTCATATCGATCATACTTACATCTAGGACATGCCAAAAGAAAGAAAGGATAGGCTTTACATACCTTTAGCGTTTACTGGCAACACAACATGTATACGCTGCCCAATAGTATCTCAACCTATATTAAGAAGTCAAGAACTACGATTAAACTTATGAAGAGATTCAAACACATTCTAATGTTAGTAACTCCTTTCTAAATAATTTGACGACATTTCCCTTACATTCAAATCAACCACATGCAATCAAGCCAACACCAATGATTATACGTTCAAGTGCTAACCCGAGACCATTCAAACAAGATTTGAGAACGCTTCGGACAACCCGCACAATATTCCAAATATCCCAACCAACATACTATACAACCCGAAATCTTCCAAACTCAACAAGAACAACAACAACACATTCTTTTCTTCTAATTTCATGAACCATACCAACAACCACACGTTAACAACATAATTTACATAATTACAACAAACTATATTAACATCATCTTAGCTTCTACAACAGCCCACAAACAATTACAACTCCAACTTGGACCATTAAACCTTCATTCTCACCATACAATCCATAACAACAACAACCAAAATATCAAGTAAAAATCAATTCACCATTCTTCTCCTAAAACAGCCCCCTACGGCTTAGACAACTTTCCAACATTAACATACACAATTTTATACATTCAATTCACATTTATACATACTCACAACGCACCCAAACTCACCATAAAATATATGAAAAGTGATCAATTCTTACCTTAACACTTGACTTCCCACGACTAGAACTTGCAAATTAAAAGGACAAGATCCTTGTTGCTTATCAATGATTAATCCTTGTTTTCATGACCTTCATTTGCTTAGAAACACCAAGATAATTAATTGAATCCAAGCTTGGAAGCCCCCTTGAAATTCATCCATGGCCGAGAGCCATTTTTTTTCTACCTCTAGGTTTTTCTTTTGTTTGGTGAAAATGAAATGGTTCATTAGTCATCACTTTCCCTTTTTATATGCCACACATGATGGTGACACATGTCCAACCTTGACATATGTCCCATTATCCTCCAAGAGCCAATTGTATTCGGCCAAGTGTTGTGGGGCCCACTTAATGGTCCAATTAGGCTAATTAATCATAATTAATCACTAATCCCCACTTAATAATCTAATTATGGTTAATTAATCCCTAATCTCTAATAATATTTCCATACCAAGTAAAATTTATAAGCAACTTGAGCATTGAAACAAAATCGGAAGTTAAAAGTCTCTACTTCGTATCCCAAAAATAGTCTTGTCCTTAACTTGTCGCGATTAGCTTTAGAATATCCCAATGTTTAAAAATACGGGATATAACATCCTTCCCCCCTTTAGAACATTCGTCCTCGAATGTTATACTAGTGTTACAAGGTCTTATAAGCACTTCGGGGGAGTCCCTTAGCTATCACATAACTTTATTCACCAATCAATATAGTCAACGAGGAGTTTAGATTACCTGTAGGCATGGAAACAAGTGAGGATATTTCTTTTTCATCTCCTCTTCAGCTTCTCAAGTCATCTCCTCCCTGTTATTGTTCCGCCATAATATCTTAACAGCTTTCACGTCTTTAGTACGCAACCTTCTTACCCGACAATCCAAAGATAGCTACGTGGTTCTTCTCGTACGATGTGCCTCTTCCGTTACCTGGACATCATCCACAGGGAATACCCTAGAAGGGTCACTAATACATTTGCGAAGCATAGACACATGAAACACTGGGTGTACTGCTTCCAGATTAAAGGGTAAGTCTAATTCATTGGCAACCTTGCCTACCTTACGAACAATCTGATAAGGCCCAATATATCTCGGGCTAAGCTTCTCCTTCTTGTCTAATCCCATTACACCTTTCATGGGTGATATCATCAAGAATACCCACTCGCCAATCTGGAACTCTAAGTGTCGACGTCGATTATCTGCATATGACTTCTGTCGACTCTCAGCTGTTAGTAACCTTTCCCGAATAAGTTTTACCTTATCAATGGCTTGCTGAATCATATCTGGCCCGATTAATTTGTTTTCCCTAACATCAAACCAGCCAGTAGGGGATCTGTACTTTCTGCCATACCGAGTCTCATACGGTGCCATCTGGATGCTAGAATGGTAGCTATTATTATAGGCAAACTCCATAAGTGGCAGATAATCATCTCAGCTGCCTCTGAAATTAATAACACAGGCCCGTAACATATCTCCTAGCATCTGAATGGTATGCTCGGTCTGTCCGTCAGTCTAAGGGTGAAATACTGTATTGAGATTCACTTGTGACCCCATCCCTTCTGGAGTGATCTCCAGAAGTTAGCTATAAACTGAGCCCCTCTATCTGAGATCATAGATGTGAGAACTTCATGAAGTCTCTCATATAATACCTTTACATAGCCGCTCTGTACTTTAACTATCACCAGCTGCTATAATTCTGAAAGAATTTGACATATAAATTTACCATCTTTTAGTAACCAAATTTGTTCTGATCATCTTGCTTAAATCATCTTTACATCTTTCCTTAACGCACCCATAATATCATAACCGTATTGTTGTTACTGAATCCAATTTTTTCTCATTAAGTACTCACTTGGTCTCATTCTTAGCATACAAATATTCGTAGGTTGCATAACTATTCTCGCACCACTTGCATGAAGTATACTCAATCTTAGTCACAGTCTTTCCTTCTCCTGGTTCATTCTGCTTTTCATATCTCCTCCGTACTAAAATTCGCTCGTAGCCTATCTTGTCATACTCCTTTCCCTTTCCTTTATTCACCCTTTGATTTTCTCACTTCCTACTATAGGAGATTTTCTACTCCTTTTCCTTTGCTACTTATAGGTCGCAAGATTGGCTAGCGAAAACTCTATTGCCAACATCTTAGCCTCTAATCCAGCATAGCATTGCTATCCTTTATAATATCTCTTAAGTTACTCGATACCATGCTCTGGTCGTACTCTTTCTTTTTATACGCACCCACTTTCTAATGTCATATCATTCAAGATCTCTACAAATAATTCTCAGCATTGTCTCAATTACCATCCTGACTTCTATCCATTTATTGCTGGCTTTCAGATCTTACTAACCTGTTTCAACAAGGGATCTCACTTGAAGTTTAAGCATCCATATCAAATATATTGTAGTATCGACTGTCTCCATCTTACACTTGCATCTCTCGCACCCACTTCCCCCCTTAAGGGTGTACTTATACTATTACCCGATTATACTTTGCCCTATGTCCCTATTTTCAATCTTAATTAGGCAAAGACTTTTATTCCGACGATAAGTGTCCAAATTGCTCTTGAAATGTTATCTTTATTCCAACCTATATCATCTGTTTCCCTTGACGAATTTATGATACGTCATTTGCTCCTCAAGCCTACCGTTGTTGTCCCTTAAGGATCCCACTATTTTCGAGGTGAAGTCGTGTGCACGCAACACTCCTTTATACCTTATGCCCTTTTTACCCTTGTTGTGTGGCCAACACTGGCTTCTAACTTACTCAAAAACATATCAAGTCCGTTTTAATAATGGTCTTACCTTATAACCCTGTCGCTGTACTACACCTTTAAGTTAGTAGCTATATATTCCCCTTTCGTTCCATACTCGTACTCAATTAATTACGTCTATCTTGGATGCTTCCTTTCGAATTCCTACCGGTGTAGCTACCTCAAATGGTTCAATCGACTCAGGTTTTATCCCGATTCTCCTAGCAACAAAGGGAGTTATATATGATAAGGTGGAGCCTGGATCTATCAATGCATATACATCCCGAGAGAAGATCGATAATATACCTGTAACCACATTTGGTGACGCCTCCTGATCCTATCTACTAGCCAAAGCATATATGCGGTTCGAAGGACCGCTAAAACTGGAGGCTCTGCCACGGCCTCTACCACGGCCTGCTGGTGTCGGCATACCCTGTCCCATAGGGCGCATAGCTACAGAAGAAGATGAACCAAAGAATCGACCCCGAAGAGGCCGAGCCGCACCACCTGGACCACCCCCATACGGACACTCCCTTATGATATGGCCTTGACGGCCGCAAGCGAAACAAGCACCTGTAGCGAGACGGCATTCCCCCGGATGGCGCCTGCCGCACCGAGGGCACTGAGGCATAGATGGCCTCGTCTGGCTCAAACCTCTACTCGACTGTGAACCCGAAGCCCTGGAGCTCTGACCAGCTCCTGAATACCCTGTGCTATCAAATCTCCTACCAGTAAACTGTGAGGGTGCACTCCGTGCTGGCTGAGAAGGATACCTAGTATACTGCTGAGGCTGCCCGCCTCGAAACTCCCCAGAATAACCAGCCGATCTAGCCCTCTTGGGCTGGCCCCTGTCATGATCTCTATCGGGCTGACGCCCTCTGTGTCGATCTTCCATCCCCTGTGCATACGCCTGTACCCGAGCAATATCCATCCCTAGCTGGGAAGCCATTACCATACAGCTATCAACCAAATAACGATCCAACCCCACCACATATCGATGCATCCTATCGGTCATATCAGCTACAATAGTGGGTGCATGCCTAGCCAATGAGTCAAACTCTAGACTATACTCTCGAACACTCCTGCCATTCTGCCTCAGATGTAGGAATCTATCAACTCTGGCTCGCCTCATCTCCGGAGGTAGAAAGTGGCCAAGAAAGGCCTCCACAAACTCGTCCCATACTGCTGGAGGAGCATCCTCGCCCCTAGACAACTCCCACGACTCATACCAATTGACGGCTACATCCCGCAATCGATACGATGCTAACTCACGTATTCGCCTCGTAAGCCTTAATTAGCCGCAACGTACGCCGCACCGCCGAATGAACTCCGTGGGTCCTCCTCAAGCTTTGACCCAAAAAACTCGGAGGATTACAACTTAGAAAGTCACGGGCTCTCAGACTGTCATGTCTATCTATCTGGTCAACCCCTAGTCCTTGCCTGCGAGCCTGTCCTGCCGCTAATCTGGTGAGCAACTGGACTGCATCTCTCATAGCCCTATCCTCCGCCCCTGGCTGAGGAGCTGGAGGCTCGGGTACTGGAACCTCGGGAACTGGCGGTGGAGCCGCCCCCTGATCTGCAGCTGCTGCTACCCTGTGCTCCTCTGGTAGTGACGGTGTAGTAGAGCTTGCTGACTGGAGCACAACTTCAGGCTCAGTCTGAGCACGGGCCCTAGTAACTCTTTGGGTCCGGCGGTCTCTCCAGCCACCGATTTGCCCTTTTGGGCGGCCCCGCCGCTTTTTTGGAGGCATCGCCGTAAACATAATAATCTGTTAGGGAGGAATCATCCTGATAATACAGCTCTATCGCACGATCTAGAGTAAGAAGGAAAGATAATATCCTAAATGTCCTGTAGATTCCTGTTTATAGATGTGGTGCACAACACACCGATAAACAAGACTCTACTAGACACGGTCTGTAGACACTCCGAGGACGAACCGCTCTGATATCACTTTTGTCACGACCCAACCCCGTAAGCCGTGTCTAGTGTCCGCGCTGGACACTCGTATACACCTGTTAACTATACTCGTTCACAACTTGCATAATAAAGAACTTATATATAGAAAGGCATGACGTCGTCTCAAAACTGTGGCATATCTATACATATCATAACAACCTGTCTCCCGGGGGAGTTATAAACATCAACAGATAACATCGCGTACGAGCCGGCAAGGCCGTCATAATATAGGGGAACGTCCCAACTATATACGTGCAAGTCGACAAGGCTGCCACTACATACAGTATTCCAAAACATATATATATACATACGCAAGCCGACAAGGCTGCCACTACGAATGGGAACGCCCCAAAACATAAGTCAAGTCATATATACACGACTAAGCAGCAACTATATACAGACCCACATATATGTCTACAGACCTTTAAGAGTGACAACAGTAACATATGACGGGACAGGGCCTCGCCGTACCCCTGGATAAACACATATATACAATCAGAGGATCTGTACCAAAATCTAGGCTCTGGAACAAGGGAGCGCTCCAAGACACCGAATGGAAATCCTAAGTCGGCGGATCACCAAAATGAGTATCCGTACCGCGGGCATGAAACGCACTTCGAAGAAAGGGTGTCGACGGAATATGTACCGAGCATGTAAAGCATGAAATACAAAAGAAATGGGATCATACTGAAATAAGGAGTATAGAAAATTAGTACAATAACCAGAAAACCATAAGGCTTGCCTTTGAAACATCAATCATGCATGTCAATGTCATGTCCAATTCATTATGGGACTTAGAAACATAATTAGATAATCATCTTGTACATATGCATATATAACTTGTCCCGGCCCTCTAGTGAGGGACTCAGTGAATGGAATCATCATATGCCATCCTGGCCGCCATCCCCGTATCATCATATCATCATATCATCATATATATATATACATATAACGTGTCCCGGCCCTCTAGTGAGGGACTCGGTGAATAATACTGTGAAACTGTGCACGATAACGTGTCCTGGCCCGGGACTCAGTGAAAGAAGTAATAACAGCAAGCACGAGCAGAGTAGTGAGCAACCATATGCATATAAATCATCTTTTGAGACTCAATAGATAAGTAGACTAATCAACGCTCGAGTATCAAGATAATAGTCACACTCAGTACTCTTGGAATATCATCACGAACTATGTCAAATAACGTCTCAGGGATCATAGACACGTATCAAGTCAATCCGAGGCAACTTATAAAAGTTATGGTCATAAAACAATATAGAGTTTTTCAGGAATAGAAACTTTCATGAATCATTTACTATCCGATCATATAGAAAGCTCGAGGGCAGTAGCCCGACTATCTTAAGAATTCTAATATCAAGAAGTGAATAAGAATCATAATACATGCTCGGAACTTATGAATAGAATTACCTCAAAGCTCATATCGATCATACTTACATCTAGGACATGACAAAAGAAAGAAAGGATAGGCTTTACATACCTTTAGCGTTTACTCGCAACACAACACGTATACGCTGCCCAATAGTATCTCAACCTATATTAAGACGTCAAGAACTACGATTAAACTTACGAAGAGATTCAAACGCATTCTAATGTTAGTAACTCCTTTCTAAATAACTAGACGACATTTCCCTTACATTCAAATCAACCACATGCAATCAAGCCAACACCAATGATTATGCGCTCAAGTGCTAACCCGAGACCATTCAAACAAGACTCGAGAACGCTTCGGACAACCCGCACAATATTCCAAACAGCCCAACCAACATACTATACAACCCGAAATCTTCCAAACTCAACAAGAACAACAACAACACATTCTTTTCTTCCAATTTCATGAACCATACCAACAACCACACGTTAACAACATAATTTACATAATTACAGCAAACTATATTAACATCATCTTAGCTTCTACAACAGCCCACAAACAATTACAACTCCAACTTGGACCATTAAACCTTCATTCTCACCATGCAATCCATAACAACAACAACCAAAATATCAAGTAAAAATCAATTCACCATTCTTCTCTAAAACAAATTTCCTACACGGCTTAGACAACTTTCCAACATCAACATACACAATTTTATACATTCAATTCACATTTATATATACTCACAACGCACCCAAACTCACCATAAAACATATGAAAAGTGATCAATTCTTACCTTAACACTTGACTTCCCACGGCTAGAACGTGCAAATTAAAAGGACAAGATCCTTGTTGCTTTTCAATGATTAATCCTTGTTTTCATGACCTTCATTTGCTTAGAAACACCAAGATAATTAATTGAATCCAAGCTTGGAAGCCCCCTTGAAATTCATCCATGGTCGAGAGCCATTTTTTTCTACCTCTAGGTTTTTCTTTTGTTTGGTGAAGATGAAATGGTTCATTAGTCATCACTTTCCCTTTTTATATGCCACACATGATGGTGACACATGTCCAACCTTGACATGTGTCCCATTATCCTCCAAGAGCCAATTGTATTCGGCCAAGTGTTGTGGGGCCCACTTAATGGTCCAATTAGGCTAATTAATCATAATTAATCACTAATCCCCACTTAATAATCTAATCATGGTTAATTAATCCCTAATATCTAATAATATTTCCATACCAAGTAAAATTTATAAGCAACTTGAGCATTGAAACAAAATCGGAAGTTAAAAGTCTCTACTTCGTATCCCAAAAATAGTCTTGTCCTTAACTTATCGCGATTAGCTTTAGAATATCCCAATGTTTAAAAATACGGGATATAACACGGGCGGTAAAGTTCAAGTGACAAACGTTATCAGGTAAGCGGATGTTATTTCACTACAAGTTAGGTTTGGAGAGTTCTAATGCAATGACATCTGGGAAAGAAAGAAAGTAAGTATATGGAAGGTAAAGAGATCAAAGTGTCAAAAAAGTAAAAAGTAAGAAACATGAGTGAGTAAATCCTCCAAGAGAGACGACGGGCAAAGCACCAGACTATTTGGGTAAAAATTCGAAGGTAGGCATGTGAAAGGGATTAAAGTATGGAAGTATGGAACAAAAGAGGAATGTGTGGAGTCAGAAAATGAATTTCGATAAGTGGGACTAAAAGGATAGTGACCACAACGAGGAATGTGAAGTAAGAGAAAGAATGATTAGGCCTTACAACGATGCTAAAAGATTTTCCGCTTTCAAAAGGTATATAAAGGGACAAATGTGTAGTCATATTGATATGGTTGCCTCGGACATGGAGAAGTTTTCCTAAAAGATGACTTAAGAATAGAACGGGTTTGCACGTTTAAAGGAATATTTCACGAACTTCGGAGCCGATACTGTAAATAACAAGAGGAGAAGGGCGCTCGAGGAGGAAGGAACTCAAGGAAGGCTAAGGATAAAAGCAGGAAAGGTATACTAATGGGATGATCGAAGGAAGAGGAGAGTATTTAGGAGTAAAGTAACTCGAAATCTTTAACCATGGAAGTAAGAAGGATACTTTAACGAGTTGGCGGTAGAAAATCGATCAATCACCGAGATAAGAATGAGGATGATGGGGCGACACATATGATTAGGAAATTAATGATATGAGGTAAAAATTCCTGTAAAGATCGAGAAATGCAATTAAAAAGGAAATAGAGTGTAAATTAAGGAATGTGCATGGAAGACAACCTGGCCGTGGCATCAGAAAGATGGATGAAGGCTCGATGAATGAGGATGGAGAGAGAGTAAGAATTGAGCAAGAAGTAGCGGGACACTTGGATTACTTAGATGCACAGCTGCAACAAAAGTGCGTAGTTAAGAAGAATTAGGAGTAAGTGGGCAAAATAGGCGAAAGGACTAGTAGTAGATGGAAGGGTATGGAAATATTGACAAAAAAATGATGATATAGACATAAATGAAAGAAGTACTCAGAGTAAGAAGTTTTAGAGATGTTATAAGCAAAGTCGGAAAAAAAGACGAGGAGTAAGGTATAACCGAAGACTTCATAAATGACGTGGTGAATCTCGATGTCCCCATTAACTTGTGGGCACGAGGAAACCATTAGTCATAAAAGATAAAGGTGTGAAAAGACGGAAAAGAAGTCATCGGAATTGGATCTAACCCTTATAAGTATTCCAATTGAATACGAGAGTGTAACCAACAAAAAGATATATAAGGCAGACCATACGATGACAAAACCCCGACCTTGAGAAGGTCGTGAAGGGCGGCAGATAATTGCCAAAGACGAGGGATATTCGAAAGCTATTGGTGTATTAGGACATCCTTAATAAGGGGGGAAGGACATATTGAACTTAAAAGGATTTATGACGTTCTCAAGCTGCATAAGGAGAAATTTATTAGCTCGGGGCAGGAGTTCGAGGCGTATTGGCATATCAGGAAGGTACCAGAAAGAAGCAGAAACGAATTGACAATAAGTGAAGCCATGAGACAGGCATAGGAAGGAAGTATGGAGGACACCTTAAGAGAATGCTTCACGCCGACATGAGCTACAATATTTCTAGACAATGGTTTGAATCCCTCATATCGGGAAAAGATTTGCGCTGTACTTAAGTATGTAGTGACATGTCCTAAAGGGTAATAAAAAGAGCAAGAAAGGTCTCCAAGCTGAATCCACAAAGGGGTGATAGAGAGGATGACGAATCCAAGAATGACGACAAAAGGGGATTTTAGCACCGGAAGGGTTAACAATTATGACAAAACCAACAAAGATTGGTAGTTTGGTAATTTTTCGAAGAAAGGAAGAACATTGCTCCTATGAATGGAAATAAAAGAGTTCACCGGATATTAGACAACATTTCATGGATCACTAATTATACTGAACATGAGAGCATATGCTATTGAATTGTATGAACCGTCAACATGAAGTTATGCCCAACTACAATTGTAAGAAGGCCACACCGGAAAGCCAATAAGGAATAACAACGGATGAAGTGACCGCCGGTACAAGAAAATTGAAGCTAGATATATATATGTTGTAAGAGAGTCGTAATGGAGTAAGAATTGCCGTAGCCCTATGCTTCTGGATTGTATTGCGAGATTTGAGGGAAGAAAGTTAAAGAAACAGTTGTGGCAGGAGCTCAAAGATGTTGTGAGCTACAATCGAGTTCGAACTCGAATTATGAGTTGCCATAAGTGTTGTTGTACTGTGAATGATAATAAATGATGATGAACTATTATGTATATACGTATATCGAATATGGATATAATTGGTCTCGGAAAGGAACCGGGAGGAATAGTTTAAGGAACATAGCCATTATGCTCACTAGCGACAAAGTTATGTTGGATAAACACTCGGAATGTAAGGGTAAGAGAGATAGTGACAAGGATGTAAAGGATTAGAGAGCCTGACCAATGAACTACAAGAAGTCAATATAATGTATATCTAAGATCAACAGGTACAAAGAGGATAGCCCAAGATGGCACCGAAGGAGTAAACGCAAAGGGAACCCCGTATATGAGAATGGTAGATGCCCACTAACAAGGAAACAAGAAGCGAGAAAAAGAGAATATTTATAGGATGATGAATAGTTACGGCACGGCAAGTCAAGGCTACGATAATGGATACAGAGCGAGAGCGAGATACTATTTAAATTCTGATCATGTATATGAGGGCAAAGAAGTGAAAGAAGTTGACTGAAGGTAATAAAAGGGTTAAGGAAGAATGAGAAGAGACTGACCCAAGTTCTAGTTTAAGTAACTGGTAATCGGACCCTAAAGGGAGAATAACTGTTCTAAGGAATCAAAGATGATGTCGTCAGTTGGCAATACTGCAACATTCGAGGACGAATGTTCCTAAGGGGGAAAGGATGTTACACCTCGGAAAATTTTGCGCTACCAAGGTCATAGACAGCTTAGTATGGGCCTGAGGTAGAGCAAAGTTATGCGAGGATTAAGGAGAAAGGTTATAATATAAGAGTGTAATAACGGTATACATATGACATTCGGAGGCCATATGGGGTGAATTGGTTCATATGTCACTTTACGGAAAGCCCTCGTTGCTGTAAGCTAAGTGGGGCCTACACGCCGGAGTTTTATAAAGGAAATACGAAGATACATATGAGTAGTACATGAAAAGTTGAGCAAGTCCTAAGAAGGACCCATAAGCCAAATATGAGCATAAGCCCTCCAAAATGACGATTTAAGGAAACATTTTCGGATTATCTGAGTTGGAGGGGCCGAAACGCCATTATAATTTTGGAATTTCGAAAAATACCAAGAACGAAAGCTGTAGATAATTGAATTAGCTTTCGAAACATAGGTCGTGATCCCTCATACCATAAAGGGATCAATATTTATGACCTTTTTACTAAACGAAGGCGCAGGCAGAAAAATTAAGGCTGCGCGAACGCGCCCAAAGGGGGCGCGAACGCGCAGAAGGAATTCTAAGTCGGTCCAGGCAGAACCTGGACCTCTATTTAAAGGGGGAGACCCCCTCATTTTTTACCAAACACACCCAAAATGTCCTCAAATATTCCAGAAATTTCCCAAACCTTCCAACCATCAACTTTTTAGCCCGAAACCAGGTATAATTCCCAAATCCCGGTCCAGACGGCGTATAGTTGCAACTACAAAATTGTGTATTAATGCGTTGTGGCTTAATATCAAGGTGGGGGAGTGAAGATATAGCATTCTTATCGAAAGAAAGGTATGAATCTCTTGCTATTAACGTTAATCTTGGTTTATTTACGGAGAAGGAGTTGTTAAATTGTTATAAAATGATTGGTTAGATGGAAATATGGGACAAACACCATATGGGATGTTCATGAAGTATTTTGGAGTTGGAAATATTATGGTTAATGTTGGTATTGTTGTGATTGTTGTTGGTTGTTGAATTGAGAATTCGGGCTAGGCATATAAACAGGGGAGATGCTGCCCGATTTTCGGCAGAATATAGAATAGTTTGATTTGAAACTTGGTACAAGTGTGCTATAAAGAGGCTAACGTTAGTGTAAATCCTCTTAAATGTAGACTTGCGAGCTCGAGCGAATAAGCGTAGCTAATAGGAGACCGATCAGGTATGTTAAGGTTCGTCCCTTTCTTTCAAAGGCATGATTCCGATGTTATGACTTCAAAAATGTTTCCGTATCTTCCTTGTTTTTCAAAAGTTGGATGTTTATGACTCCAAGGAAAAATTCATTTCCTAATAATTCATAAATTTTTTCCAAAATGTTCGTATTTTCTAAATCAGAGGTTTATGGCTCCGTGAGCTCTTATGATAACAACGATGAACTTGTTTTCACAATGATAATGATGATGTCAAAGATGAGAATATTTTCCTATGATGATTATGATGATGATGATTCCGTGTTTAAAGGTTCCAAGTTTACGATCTCAATGGCGATATAAGAATGTTGAGCTATTTCTTGATTTCTCAATTTTATTCAGGATGATGATTATTTTTAAAGATTCCAAAGTATATGAATTGACGCCTTATGAGATTTATGATCCTATTCTATGTTTTCTCTTGATGTTATTCTTCATTGATAGTCTCACCTTATAATAATTGTTCCTTCAAGGTGAGACAAAGCGACCATGACTATTCCATAATATAATCGGAGGTTACCGACCTTACGTCACTCCAATATAGGCATAGTTTTATTTAGGCTCTCATGCACGCTGCTTATATGATATCCGTATATGTATATGCGGAATATGGGAAAAAGGGAGTGGCACTATAGACGCACGACCACCTGATCAGATGGCGTAATATGATATCATCCCGGACACGGGATGCCCGGATGCGGGACACATGTGGTTAAATGGATCGGGCCGACGTTCCTCGGCATATTTTCTATATATATGAACAATAAATGTTTATCAAAGAAAGCTAAGCATGCATGACATCCGCCCTAAGAGGCACTCATATGTACAGGTTACTCTTTTATCTTAAGATATGCTCTATATTTCCATTATGTTATTATTCATACTTTACATCCCTTACTATGTTACTATTCATGCCTTACATACTCGGTACATTATTCGTACTGACGTCCCTTCTTGTGGATGCTGCGTTCATGCCCGCGGACCGGGTAGCCGGGGCGACGATTCGCAGCAGTAGGTCCTCCCCTCAGCAGCAGTCAGTACGCTCCATTGATCCGGAGTTACAGCCCTTTTGGTATGCTATTCCGTTACATATATATATGGGTACGGCAGGGCCTTGCCCTGTCATTTCTACAGTTTGTACTCCATAGAGGTTTGTAGACAGTGATATGTAGTCGTGATATTATGCGGCCTCGTCGGCGTTTATTTTGTTGTACAGTATATATGTGCGGCAGGTAAATCGGCTCACGCTATTATTCTCAGTATTTGTTTATATGTATGCGTTGGCCGTGAGTTCCAGGTACGGTGTCTTTTATGTTGATTATTTCGGAGACAGTATTGCTCAGTTACAGATTGCATATGGGCCCAGGATAGTCAGTGAGAAGTAAATACAAGAACGGGAGTGCTTGGCCAGTAGTGGTCGGGCACTTGTTACAGCCCATCGGTTTGGGTCGTGATAGATATGAAGAAGAATGTGGTAGATTTTGTAGCTAAGTTTCCAAATTGTCAGCAAGTGAAAGCCGAACACTAGAGGCCTGGTGGCTTGGCACAGAATATTAATATTCCTGTCTGGAAATGAGAAATGATCAATATGGACTTTGTATCAGGTCTACCTCATTCATCTAGGAGGCATGACTCTATTTGGGTAATCATTGATCGGCTTACTATTTCGGCGCACTCTTTGCAGTCAAGACCACAGATTCAGCAGAGGATTGTGCCAAGTTATATGTTAATAAATTGTCAGATTGCATGGGACCCCAGTGTCTAATATCTCGGATCGAGGTGCTCAGTTCATAGCGAACTTCTGAAAATCCTTTCAGAAAGGATTGGGTACCAAGGTGAACCTCAGCACAGCTTTTCACCCACAGATAGATGGTCAGGCAGAGCGCACCATTCAGACTCTTGAGGACATGTTGAGAGCATTTGTCGTAGATTTAAAAGGCAATTGGGATGATCACTTACCCTTCATTAAGTTTTCCTATAATAACAATTATCATGCTAGCATTAGGATGGCACCGTTTGAAGCTTTGTATGGGCGAAGGTGTAGGTCACCGATTGGTTCGTTTGAAGTTGGTGAAGCAGAATTGTTAGGGTCGAATTCAGTCTATCAGGCTATGGAGAAAGTCAAAGTTAATTCAAGAGCGTTTGAAGATGGCTCAGAGCCGCCAGAAGTCTTACACAAATGTGAGGCGAAGGGACTTAGAATTCCAAGTTAATGATTGGGTGTTCCTTGAAGTCTCACCTATGAAGGGTGTTATTAGATTTGGTAAGAAAGGAAAGCTCAGTCTAAGATACATTGGACCTTATAGAATTCTGCGAAAGGTCAGTCTAGTAGCTTATGAAGGTGAGTTGCCACAAAAGTTGGCTACTGTAAACCCAGTGTTTCATGTGTCCATGTTAAGGAAGTGTGTAGGAGACCCGTCGTTGGTTGTCCCTGTTGATACTATAACAGTTAAGGATAGTTTGACCTATGAGGAGATCCCCATAGCCATTCTTGATCATCAGGTTCGCAAGTTGAGAACTAAGGAAGTGGCCTCAGTAAAAGTGTTATGGAGAAGTCAAAAAGTTGAGGAAGCTACATGGGAAGCCGAGGAGGATATGAAATCCAAGTACCCATTTGTGTTTGAAGATCAAGAAAAGAACTCTCAAGGTAACTTTCCATAGCCCATGTCATGTCATGTCTCATGTTTCACACTCATGTCATGTATCTAGCGCTCATGTCTCAAGCTTCAGTATTTACGATTCCATGTAATCACGTCATTTTATGTCCCATGTTCCATGTCATTTTCCCTTCATGTTTATGTATTAAAGCCTTTTCTAGTACCAATCTTAACCATGACCTATCATTCGAGGATGAATGATCCGAATAGGGAGATATTGTAACACCTCATACCTTTAAACTAGGTTACGTTCATGATTTGAGACTTAGAAGACCAAATGAGAAGTGTGAGAAATAAATTCGTCTCAATTCAACAAAATCCCACTTACACAACCAGTTATATGGACCGTATAATATTGTACGGCCCATATTTTCAGTTCGTGTTACGCAGGTGGACAATTTTCAGTTTCTGCCAAAGTTCTAAAACATTATATGGACCGTACTCGTGTCCGTATAATATTATACAGACCGTATATTCAGTCCGTGAAACTCATTAGGGAAATTCCAGTTTATGGGATTTCAATTATTGTCAAGTACGGCCAAGTTATAGGAACTTATAACCTTATGCGGACCGTATAAGTTGATCGTATAATTTCCTGACCAAGTTAAGTATAAATACGTTGTGTTCAGTTCTTTTTTGCACTTTTCACATTACCCAAGCCCTAGAATGAAGGTGTTCTTGTCCCAACAATCCAAAACATCACGGTAAGTCAATCCAAGCCCTTCCAAATTAATTTTAACATATGTTCTCATAATGTAACAATGGAATCATTGTTCTTGACATAGGGTTTTCAAGAAAACCCGTTTAAAGGACTCAAGACTTAAACCTTGAAATTCTTCTTTCAAAATCAAATTGTTATTACACGTTTGGAGCATTACCAGGTATGAAGGGTTGCTATCTACGTGTGGGAACATCATTGTTCTTCCCCACGCTTCTTCTTCCATGATTATACGCAAGTTCTCCAAGAACTTTGGTTTTAGCCACGTTCATGATAACCCTAGGTCTATGTATAATATTATATTAAGCTTTGTGATATAATCTCGTCGTTATGTTCTTGATATTTCATTTTGATTATTGAGAATCTGTCTGTAATCCATGAACACCCATACCTCGTATTCCATGGGTTTTTGCATGAATGTTTTTAAATGAAAATGATCATTTCATGAATATCATACATGTTTACAAGTTTTCATGTAATTGTATTATATAATTACCTTCCTGCCATGATTCAAGATATATACATGCTAAATACAAGTTATTTCATAAAACCATGTTTACAAGTTATTTTCGTGAAATCATGATTACAAGTCATTTACAAGTTAATTCACGAAAATCATGGGCTTTTTAGCCCACTATATCGTGTCCATATTTTTGGGAGTTGCACAATTTACCGAGAAGGCTCAGATAGCCCGAAACTATGTAGCCACCGTAGGACAAGGATCGCTCCGCCTGGTTAGGACGATTCCTTAATTTTGCACTGAATGGATCCATCAAGAACGTTACACCTTATACCCTAGCAAGGTATGAGGGCTCTGCTGGTCTGGCGAGGCACTAGACTCCACGTACCCACGTGGTGATATCATGTTGTCGGTTTATGAAATGCTCTCCCTACTTACTATGTTTTTACCCATGTTATATATATATATATATATATATATATATATATATATATATACACACACACACACACATATATATTCATGCTCATGTTTATGTCCCGGCTTTCAGTTTCACTTTTATCATGTTATTCGATGTCCTATGTTATTTCTTTTTAGTTGCTTTACATACCAATACATTCAATGTGCTGACATCCCCTTTTATTGCTCGAGGGCCTGCATTTGACGATGGAGGTGCGAATTTATGGGACGACGCATCTGCTTTGTAGGACTTCAGACATATCAGCTTGTTTGTTAGGCCCATCTCATTCGGAGTTTAGACATTGTCTTTCTTTTATTAGTTATGCATTTAAAGGTATGCTGGGGGCCTTGTCACAGCGAGTATGTTTTCATGTTCAGACTTAGGCTAGAGGTTTCATAGACTAGGCAAGTCAATTATGTCATGTTAGACTTTCAGAGTCGGTTAGCCGTTTTGGCTCCTTTATGATATTATCCGCATTCATGATTTAAACAAGTATTTATATTTAATATTGCGACTTACTGTGTGTTACAAAAGCTCATCATGGATTCGCGTTATATTCCGCTCATGTATGCCTCATGATGATTCAGCAAGCCAGGTGGTTCGCTCGGTCATATGCAGAAAGGCACCGAGTGCCATGTTACGCCCATGCCATAGTTCGGGGCGTGATAAAGCTTGGTATCAGAGTGTTGGTTCGAGTGTCGGTTCAAGTGCCTTAGGGAGTCTATGAAACCGTGTGTAGTGGAGTCACTTTTATATATGTGATATGTGTGAGGGCCCCACACATATAAACAGCTGGCCACCAAAACATATAGGATTGTCTCACTTCTTTCATACTCTAGATGGTGTAGTTAGAGTAGTACTTTCAGGATGCCTTTCTAATTCGTGCATGTACGTATTTTTAGAATCATGACTACAAAGGGGAAGGCTTCCAATAGCCAAAGAGTACCTGCTAATGCTGCAAGGCAGAGGCTATCCGAGCCACTTTGGATCAGGTACCTCTGCCAGAGACTACGCCACCCACGACTACTACTCTAGCAGAGACTCCAATTCCTCCACCCGAAACTAATGACACTGATGTTAGAAGTGCTGTTAACATGCTCACTCAGTTGGTAGCAGCTAAGGCCCAGCGTTTGGAATCTGGGGTCAAGTTCAGGGAATAATGGAGAGTCTTCTAAGACTAAGTATTTTCTCCGGATAAATCCCCCAGTCTTCACGGGGACAAAGAAAGACGAGAACCCTCAAGACTTCATTGATGCTCTTCAGAAAATCTTCAGGATTATGACAATTACGGAAACCGAAGCAGCTACTTTTAGAGAGCATTAGCTACAGAGCATTGCTAACACTTGGTATGAACCTTGGGAATTATCCCGACGTGAAGATGCACCTGATGCTACATGGGATGAATTTGCAAGCGCATTCCTAGACCACTTCATGCCAGTAGAGGTCAGAGAAGCTAAGGCTGAGCAATTCCTGAAGCTTAAGTAGAATGGCAGGTCAGTTCAGAACTATTATTTGGAGTTTGTTAGTTTCCTATTTGTATGATGGGGCCAGTATTGTCGCACAGAACGGAGGGATAACTATCTCCAAGATGGTTCCTTTTGTACAAGTAAATGAGATGAGGCTGATAGAAGAGGAAGCCTTGCAGAAAGAGAAAGACATAGAATTCTACAAGAGGGCCAAATCTAAAGGTCAATTTAGCGGTAACGGCAACAATAAGTTCTTTAAGAACGAACAAGCAGGACCTACTCCGTCCACAGCAAGTGTCCCAGTCCCTAAGTTCCGAAATGGCAAGAAGCAGAACATCAGACCATCGAGTTCTGACTCTCTTGCTAGTGTGGGTTAGTCGACTTATACCTATCCGATATGCGGCAAGTGTAATAAGAGACACTCAGGTGAGTGTCGTGTGGGTACTGATGCATGCTTTAGATGTGGTCAGAAGGGCCATTTTTAGAAGGACTGTCCATCAGCCAGATAGGGTACCGGAGGTTACGTGGCACAGGCCACGAATTCAGCAGCTCCTCGTAACAATAAGACCCAGTAGGGGAATAATGCAGCTAAGTTTGGAAACACATGCGAAGAACGAAACCGTTTGTATCCGTTAACGGGTCGTCACGATACAAAAGCTAATGCAGATGTTGTCACAGGTACATTAACAATCTTCACATTGGATGTTTATCTCTTTATTGACCTAGGACCACCTTATCTTATGTAACCCCTTGTTTTGCTAAGAAGTTTGGTATTGAACCAGAAAGATTGCATGAACCCTTTGAGGTGTCCACCCCAATGGAGATTTAGTCATAGCTAGGTGTACTGATAGGGGTTGTCCAAGTCTAGTAGCTTATGAAGTTGAGTTGCCATAAGAGTTGGCTGGTGTACACCCAGTGTTTCATATGTCCATGTTAAGGAAGTGTGTAGGAGACCAGTCGTTGGTTGTCCCTACTGATACTATGATAGTTACGGATGGTTTAACCTATGAGGAGATCCCTATAGCCATTCTTGATCGTCAGGTTCGCAAGTTGAGAACTAAGGAAGTGGCCTCCGTAAAAGTATTTGTTACACCTCGGAAAATTTCCCGTTGGTACGCAAGCGGACGAACTAGTGATGAGTGCGAGGAGTGCGAGTGTATAATGTTTCATGGGCAATGTGAGTAAATGAGCTAGTAATGCATGAAAATAGATGAGGACGATTAGAACGAAAAGTCTTGGAAAAATGAAAAGTTGCAGGTTTGAAATACGCCGATGGTCGTAAAGTGCAAATACGGACCGTAATCGGTATACGGGTCCGTAAGCCGGAGGTCGTAAATCGCCATGAAAAACTTCAACTTTTACGCGAGAAATGGTTAAATACGACCTGGTGGACGGACCGTGAAGTGATTTACGGCCGTAAACCATGGTCGTAAATCACCATGCATGTTGCCAAGGTTTCGTTTCAAACTTAAGCTTAAAGACGACCGCGAGGACGGTCCGTAAAGTGGAATACGGACCGTAAACCTCCATGGACGACCAACGTTCCCCCCGTACAGATTTTCAAGTCATTAAATATAAGGACCAAGACTTGTTTATTTCATTTCATCATTTCAC
>NC_081346.1:48646477-48672636 GCF_029784015.1 Lycium ferocissimum
GGTTTCTCTTATTTCCTCATGGATAGAAAGTGTGGAATATTCTAGAGAGGGGTTCGAGGTATGGAGGAGTGGGAGTTGGAATGAAAATGAAATGAAAAAGGACCCTCTTATTAAAATTGGGGTTCAAAGCCCAACTAGAAAGATACGGACCAACATACGGTCCGGATAAAATCTATCGACCGTATGTTGGACCGTATATTTGGTCCGTTGGCTCATGGCAATCGGGGCTAAATCTACAAACGAACATACGGCCAAGTAGATTATATACGGCAGTATGTTTGGCCGTATGTTTCCCGCCTTCCGAGGTTCGTTTCGTCGACTCGTTTGATCTCCGATCCTTACGGAACCTTCTTAACACTTGTTCAACACTTCAATACCTTTCAAAAGGATGTTATACTTTTCTTGTAGGCATCATTTATACGCCATTCACTCAATACTCATAATTCTTATCCGACATACTAACTTACGACTCACTTCTCCTACAACTTTCTTCTTCAAGTTTAATGTCTTTGAGAATCTTAATTAGGACCATCACGTACCATTTCTTACTTGTCTAAACCTCGTATATGTCATGTCTTTCCTGAGTCTGTTCACTGTACGGTAAGGGGGAATTTCCTAAGGTGTAACAGTCTTGGAAATAAATAGATAGTTATCATAAGAGAAATATTTTTCGGACAGTGGATCTACAACATGGCTCACCATGGAAACTCGACTATGCAGCCTCGAGAACCACCCATGAGGTCTTGATGTAGATCCTACGACGAACTCTGCACTCAGAAAAGAGTACAACCAGGTAGTATTAGTGCAAACACTATGTACTAGTAGGTATCATAGGCCGACAACATTTAGTTCACATATATGACATGTAAGCCGTCAAGTACTGTCACTAAGCATACTCAAGCAAAACCCAGAGTATTAGGAACCACAACAGATATCAGTAGTCTCAAGTCATTTCCTAGGTGGAAAGCTCTAGTTCTCGAATCCATTAAGTCACTAAGTATGTATTAATCATGCACACCACAACTCAAATCAATCATCAACCAAGGAATCAATGCGGAAACGTATTATACAATGATATAAATGCAGTAAACAAAATCCATAATATGAGAGGATGTAATATGAATGTACGTACGATGCAATGCAATGCACTGTCCAACTACCTGATACCGTACACACATGCTACGGATGAAAATCCTCCACGTCTCGATAGTCATGACATATGAGGGACCCGCAAAGTCCATGTACCAGTCACTCCACACACAACCAAGAGATGACTTTCACAATATTAGCCACTCCGCACACAACCCAGAGGTGAGTTTCACCTTCCACTTTCTTCTCATACATTTCCATAATATTTTTCCATTACTTTTTTCCTTTGGAACCACATTACATGACCATGAGAAATGCAGGATGAAATGCATGCCCGAATGTCGAATTCAACAATAATAATGGCGGTGAATAACCATAATAACATTCGTAAATCAACTACCAATACAAGCTTATCCCCAAATCTGTGCAATGCCACGTTCGGAACAATTTCCCTTCGGACCACATAAGTAACATCATATAATGTATGCATGAGATGCCACATGAAATATGCATGTAGCAAACACCACAATAAGGAGCCTCAGATATTTCACTTTCTCACTTATCAATATTAATATCAAGTCACAGTTCAAACCAATGTATCATATGAAATGAGAATGTATGTTGTGCATGATAACCGTATTGACTGTAAATCATAATCAGGATCTCACTCGTGTCTTATCAGAAGTATACATCACCATCTCACTATTAATCTCATTATTCTTCCTTTTTAAATGATAAGTGACATAACGAGGGATAGATGCATGCAACACATATCACAACATAGCAATTAGGGCAACTCGCCCAACATATCACATATGGCGACAAGCCCAATAAAGATAACAAGGCACAAGCCCATATAGTCAACATCAATACCAACCTAAAAGTATCCATCCCCACTTTATATTCGAACGCCTAACATACTTTCCCACTCAATAACTAACTTCTACATATGCTTTACTAATTAGAGTCTAATCGAAAGGTAAGCCGTAACCTACCTCGATGCCGAGCTGGTGTGACGAACCGTCAAATGTGAGCCTTGATTTTTCGAAGAACTTCTGAATAATCAAAGTCTAGTCAGCATCGTAATCTAAGTTAGAGCAAGAGACTAACGATACTCATGTTGCTATAAACTTGTTCGAATCGAAAATCAAACTTTAAATGAAGAAATCAGGCCCACAAGGGAAAAACGGGAATCTTAAGATTGGAAACGGTAACCCAACATTCTAGAAGTTTAATACTACCCCCCAATTTCTAATTAGGCTAAATCAGTCATCAAAATCATCATTAGATCAAAAATCCCAATTTAAGAGAAACCCTAACATTTCATAATCAATTCCTTACTCCAAAATAGAGATTCAAGCTTATTATCCACTAATTCCTAAGATTCCATGTTTAGACTAGCAAGATTTATCAAATAAAATCATTTCCATTGCTTGAAACTCAAACACCAACTATTGGGTATCTAAACACATCTCCCCCAACTACTCACATTAGTTTCACCATAGATTCAAGCATTGAAGGTAAATTAACACAAAACAAGGTAACAGAAACTTACTCAAAGATGAATCAACTCAAATGCTCCTCAAATTTCCCTTAGACTCTTAGATTTTTAATTTTTTGAATGGGGAAGAAGTGGTTTGAAATGCGATTAATAAATGTTTCTGGTTCAGCGTTTCTCGCTTCCGCGGACTCTGTTCCGATTACGCCATCCCGCCTTAGCGATTCACCATCCGCTGAGGTGGAACTCATTAAATGACATATCATTTCCCTTCTGCGGCCAAGTCCTGCTTGGGCGAACCCGCAGAGGCGGAAACCCCCTAGCGGAGACAAGACGTCGTAAAAACCAGATTCAAGTTCCAATTTTTTTGGAATTTTCATCGATTCTATAAGGTCCAGAGAGTCATTTATAACTTGGTGGGATGGTTGGTTTGGTTCCCGAGGAGCTCGGGAGCGTTTTGGGCATTTTGGTTGGAAACTTAATTTTGGGGTTTTGGGGGTTGACTAGGTCAAGATGACCTCCGTTTGAAATTTCGTGGGCATGGGTGAGTTGGTAGTGTTTTTTTGCATTGGTTTGAATATTGTTTTGTATCCAGGAGGTCTCAGATGGATTTCGAGTTTTGTGTTGAACTTGGTGAAAAACCAAATTTTGTTGGTTTATGGTATCCCGCTTTTGCGGGTATGTGTTCACCTCTGCAGGCCCGCCTATGTGGGACTTAGCCCCCAAACATGAGGAAGTGACGTTTTAAGTGGCTCCGCATACGCCAGCCATTCTTCGCAGAGGCGAGGAGAATCGCTAAACAATTTTTTTTATATTTTCCCAATTTTAAACTCTTCTTTCCGTTCACAAATTATAAACCTAGAGAGTGTTTGTGTGGTCGATTTGCAGAGCTTTTGGGTGAATTCTTCCTTGGGTAAGTTCATATTTCTCCCATTATGATTTATTTATGATTTAAGAATGGATGGAATCTTTGGGGGTTTTCATCTTTTAGTTGGGGAAGATGGGTTAAAAGCCCTAAGATGTTTTTATGAATTCTTTTCAATCCTAATGAGTTTTGTGGGAAGATTTCTTGATTCCTAAGAATCTAAACATTGGGGAAATTAGTTGCTAAGTTGAATCTCTCTTTAATTCTAGGGTTTTGATAATGGAAAATTGGGGGAATTTATCTTAATTTGGGGATTTCCATTTAATGATGCAACTAATGCTAATTGGGGACTCGTTTGTGTTGATAATTAGTGTTTGGGCTTCTTAAGCTTGGGGTTGACCTTTTTCAACTCAGAATTTCCATTTTTATCCTTGTAGCTTGGGTTCCCTTTTTAAGGGTTAATTCGAATCGTATTATAGTAATGTAGGTATCGTTAGACTCGATTTCTAATGTAGATTAATTTGTTAAGTAGACTTCGACCATTCAGAAGCTCTTCCCAAAGGGAAGGCTCGTGTTGCATAGTTTGTGGCGCCTGCTCGACATTGAGTTAGTTATGGCTTACCTTATGGTTAGACTTTGATTAGTGAAGCATATGCAGAAGTAGTAATTGACCGGGAAATAATGAACGACCTTGTGCATGGTGTGGAGGTGAAATCTAATTAGGTTGGTTCCGTCAGCTGTTATGTCACGACCCAAACAGGAGGGCCGCAATGGGTACTTGAGCCTTACTTGTCGAGCACCACCATAACGCACATCAATGACCATACTAACATAAATAAGTGGGCTAGGAGGGTCATCGTAATAATAATCTGATGACTCTAAAGAAACAACTCGACAATGAAAGACTAAAAGGGTATATATATATATATATATATATATATATATATATATATATATATATATATATATATATATATATATATATATATATATATATATATATATACACATATATATATACACACACACACACATAGACATCTATACATAAGGGTACAAGTTGACGTGGCCTTCGCGAACATCTGTACCTCAAACACAGGCCGATAGGGCCGTACCACAAATCTATAAATATGATATCTTTCTACAAGCTTCTAAAGAGTGCATAAGCATCTTACGGCCAGGAAAGGGCCCCGTCATACCCATAAACATGTATACATACTCATACTGGCCCAAAACGGGAACTCCGGAGCAAGTGGAGTGCAACAATACTTTCTGGTGAGCTGGTAGCCTCTTTGGAAGAACCGTCAAACTGTCTATCAGAACCTGCGTGCATGAAACCCAATGTCCCCAGGAAAAAGGGTCATCAGTATGAATAAAGTACCCAGTATGCAAGGCAAATAACAACATAAGAAGAGACATCAATTTAATAGAGGAATAAAAAACTCAACCTTGGCTCTGTATTGCCATTGAGGGCCATGACATGGATGAATACAATCTATACGCGCATATAGCGCCATAATCATATAATATATAAATGAGCATATAGCAGTGTCAAGACTCTGTGGGTATCGTCATGATCATCATAATATCCACCTGATCAGGGGTGCGTCTATAGCGTCGTCGTACATAAATATATATGTGTATACAACGCCGTCAAGCCACTGTGGGCATCCGTATCATAACATATACATATGTATGTGCAAGAGCCATAAAGTAACATCAAGAACTTATCGGAGTGACGTAAGGTCATTGCACCTTTGATTAACGTTATGGAACTAACACCATCAACATAACTTGTATCCAAGGATCAATGAAAAATCTAACAAGAATCAGTACCATTATATAGAGGACAAGAACATAAGCTTCTAGCATTTCTGAGAATGGAGCAGTTATGAATATTGTTTGTTTACGTTTCGTTTCGTTAGGAATCATGCCAAAGAATAAAAGGGAATGCCTTAACATACCTTCGTCATTTACTTAATGATTCAACGTCTATTTTATCGAACACTTCAATCTACATTAAGATAGTGAAACCTGTAGTTAATGCCATAGAAGGACTTACAACCATGTTTCTAAGCTAGTAGGTCACTTATAGAATATCATGCAGCATTTCCCCTATAACTTGTCACTCTCTAATTCCAAACAACAACAACATAACAAGAAAATATCAATAACAACTTTGTTCAGTTACACTTACCAACAATCGGTATACAATGAAACCAATAATACTTTTATTCAACCCGATGAGCGACAAGCTCGGATTGGAACCCTATAAGCCCTCATACCCCTCTTTTGTCTTAACTTTAACATGACAACATAACTAACACATCAAAAAACATACTCATATAATTTCCAGCCTTATATGCATCTTCAATAACAACATGAGTAGCCATCAAGAGCTAACAACAACATGAACCACTTTTTGGTGTAGTATAGCTTCCTTTTCTCTTTACTTACAACACCATCAACTTAACCAATAGATAGATAATCAACAACAACAACAACAACAACATAACTAGATTATTTTCCATGATTTCCAATCATAAGAAGTCACATACATCACTCTAAAACAATCTAATAAGAGATAATAACATCTCATGCCATTTCCAAACACGATCTTGAAGTTTTTCATCTAAACCACTTAATCAACATGAAATTGACCTTAAGCACAATCAACAAGATGTTAAACTTACCTTAAGAAGTAGATACAACTTGACATCCAAGCATTGCTCAGCTCACAATAACCCTTAATCACTTCACAACACAATAGAGATGTTATTCGTCCCCAAGATAACTTTTGATGTTGAAGGTAGATGTAATCACTTGTGTTTCAACTTTAAACCCATGTGGAACTAATTAAAGAGCTTGGGAGAGAGTGGATATGAAGTATGGTCGAAAAAAAAATAAGTCCAAAAATGTTTTTAAAATAAGTCAAAGTTGGCCACCGCCACGATGTTCGGCCAAGCATGTACAGGCCGTACATTGGGCGGTACCCGGCCAAGGAATTTTCCAACATTCTACGTTAGACCTACGGTGGAGGCCTACAAAATTACGGGTCGTACTTCACATGTACGGTCCGTACATCTCTCTTAAAAATTCAACTATCGACAAACGTATTCTCTTCGACTTGGTTGACCCCGAAACCCTAAGATACATGCTTAACACTTTGTTAAAATATTCCTTAGCCCTATAGGGATTCCCTGAACTTTCCAGGCTTACGTTTGTTTACTTACGATGTGAAAGAAAAACACGAGATGTAACATCCTTTCCCCCCTTAGGAACATTCATCCTCGAATGCTGGAACATATTGGGGTAACTACTGTTCTTTAGGGGTTTTGAGACATTTTTACAAAATTTCATTCATCATTTTGAATGACTAGATCACATTGTCGTTTAGCTACTTTCATACAAAAATGCTATTTCTTCAAATACTTAGTCCTCCCTTCCTCCTTTGCTTCTTATGTAATTTCTTTCATATTCTTTGTAACATAGAACTCTTTCTTGATTACTTGCATATCATTTAGTGCATTTCTTTAATGTAAAAATATTTCTATCGAGTAAATGTATCCTACTCCCAAGGTAATCTCCATTTAATCTCTTCTCCGAATGGTTTGGCATGGCTTCATATACCTTAATCAGCTTGACTTGTCATACCATAATTTCCTTCATGCATAAGATCTTTAAGAAGACCTCGATTTTATATGCTAACTTTTTCATGACTTGATGCACTAAATCTGTTAGAGCAATTCCATCTTTTACGTGCTACCCTATGATCCTTATAATCTTCCTACTTGTATAGATAGCGCGATTGTTCTACTCAATTGACGATAATTGATTATTTTCACGTCTCCATGAGATCTGGTATTCCTACGGATCATGCGTTGCACTTAACTATCCAGTTGAAAAGTCGTAATATAAGTAACCTGTTGCATCCAAGTTTTCTTGAGAGGGGGTTTCACAAAGGTTTTCATAACTGAGAACTTTTAGTAGAAGTAATTAAGGCAAAATATTATATATTCGAACTGCTTTCTGCATCTCATTATTTTGTATAACCTCTGGTAACTTGTCCGGTGAAAGTACATGGGTTCTTGTTGAGCTATTTATAGCCTCCTCTGTAGAATCGGACTAGACATATTCGTATCAATTTCTCATCCATCGATCCTTGTCTCTATATCATGATCATTTTATTTTGCATCATCTTGCCATGATCTTGTGGTTTTATAACTCTGCTCTACATATCGTCCTGTCAAACAAATTCTTTATTATCATGGAATATCTTTGATGTTCCGAGATGAAGGGAATAAAGTGAACAATTGACCACTGTCCTATTCTTATCTCACTTTTCTTATCATACTTGAAACTCGCCAGTGGCCTGATACTTCCAAGACTTCTTCCTATTGAATTCAAGTTTGTAACTCGCCTCTTATGGAATACTCCTTCAATATTGTTGATATTCTTTTATCCTTGATTATAGGAAGTGATCCCACTATATCCTGTGTTACCATACCCCTGTTTACTGAGCTTCTGCGGTAGATTTCCAATTGAGCTTTTGTAACACTCCGTAAATTCGAGTTAGGTGTGAATGTATAAAATAGGTGTAAATGGATATCTTTACTATATGAATCCTTTCGGGATGAATTTGGGTGAAAGATAATCGTTATAGAGTCAAACCAAATAGTGAGTTCGTAAAAGTTCTTAAACTCGTATAAGTTTTTGTTGACCTGTCTTGTAGGCCAATTTCGTGAAATTCCGTTGAGAATTTGGGAAAACTTCCTCAAATTGAAGTTTTAGATCTTTAAAATACCTTTTCAAAGATATAAAGTAGAGCTTAATCAGACTTGTGAGTAAAATGTTATGGCTGATTTACTAACCTGCATTTTGTAGGATCATCCTGCGAATCTCAGGATGAACACCAAAAATCATGCCCCTTTGTCACGTCGTGCGGTAGGGATGCATTTCACGGGTCAGATGCGCGATTCACGGGATGTGTCACGCGCCTTGCTCGAATATAAAAACCCCCGTAACGTGAAATTTTCTTAAACCTTCATTCTACTCCATCTTTGGCTGACCTTTTGAGAAGAAATGACCGTACGGCTTCCCCAAAATATATAAGGTAAGTTATTGATCAATTTATATCATTGCAACATCAGTCTAACGTCAATTCACTACTGTTAAACACTACTTCATCTTTTCAAACCCTAGATTCTTGAAAGCTAAAGAAAGAGAAGAAGAAAGGAACGTTGGAGACTTTGAGATTCCTTCAAAAAGGTATGATCCTTGATGTTTTTGATGTTATTGAAAGGGTTTTAGACTAGTGTAGGTTGGGATTAGAATCCATGAATGATTCATGAAGTTTTCAAGAACACGTTCTAGATATGAAAACCCTGGTTTTTCTATAAAGGGGTATATGAGTAGAATTAGATTAAAGCTCTAATATTTCTCATCTAAAACCATTGTAGCGTGATTGTTGAACCTTGTGAACTCCGTTTTGCTAGATTTTAGCGGGATTTGAGGTATTTCTCTCTTTTAAAAACCTTATTATTGATGTATGTCTTCTTCTCAAAAGCTCTGTATTGAATAAAATGGTGAACTTCTCATACAAAACCCATGTTTTGATTGTGGTTGGTGTGCGTGAGGGGACAAGCCCACATTAAACCTTGATTGTATTATCCTCTATATATGTACATGGAATCATAATCGTTTTCTTCTATAAGAGATGGTCATTAATGAGGGTTAATTGTTGGCATTGATGTTTTTGAAAGGAACTATGACAATGGATTCTTTTTTAAAGATGTGGAAATTTTTTCAAGATTATCTATGAAAGTATGGATTTCGTAATGGCATAATGAACTTTAATGTTATTGATGGCGTGACTACTTTGAGACAAATTGTGAATTGGCTTTTATACTATAAACTTTGTTGTTGTGTTTGGCCTAGCTACTCGGGAGGAAGGGTAACCACTATGGATCCTAGTGTGATAATGCCTAGCCATTCAGGAGGAAGAGTGGCCACTCCCGGGTTCGCTACCTGAGGTGTGATAATGCCTAGCTATTCGGGAGGAAAGATAGCCACCGAGAATTACATATTCTGGCGTGGTGCACAGTGATTGGGGAACTTTTACGGTCATCCCTCTTATGTGATTGATTCTTGGGCCTGTATTGGCATGTGTGATATTCTTATTCTCTCAAGGAACTATTGTTGACAATCATGATCAATTTGAATGGCATAATTGAAAGTTATAACATGACAAGAGGCTTTATAATTGGTTTTTGATAATTATTATTGAGACACACAAGTTGAATAACCGTTTTTGACACACAAGTTGAATAACCGTTTTTACATTGATTTCACATGGGTTTCAGAACTAACTTCTTTAAGTATTATTGTACTCTATTTTCGTATTACTTGTTGTCCCCGAGGCACTCACTGAGTACGAAGTGCTCAGGCATACTATTGTTATTTTTGATGGTATGTTAGGTAACGGAGAAGAGTGGGTTCTTGATACTGTGCACTTAGGAAGGACTTGCTATTGCAGCTGACTTAGTGAGCCTACATGTTCATTAGTGGGACACCATCATTATATTTATTTATTATTTTAGCATTTTAGCGAGCTGCGTCTCGATGTGTTAGAAAATCATTCTTTATCTTAGAAGCTCCATAGTATACATTCTTGTGGGTAGTTGTCTAGTAGATTAACCCTTGGGTACATGATACGTTTGATTAAGTTTTATAATATTAAATACTTCCGCTAATTTCATTCATATCTCATGATTCGTTTGAATTTATTTTATAAATTTTTGGAGGTGATTATTTAACCTGGTGGGTTCAAGTGTTATTATTGTATCTTTTAGGTTCTTCCGATGCTGTTCATGACGTCAGATGCCGGTCATGTCTAGGGTGGGTTTTGGGGCGTGACAGCTTTTAGCAACCCTCCTTCCTCTTTGGGCTTGCTGGCTTGTCAATTACATTTGACTTTTACAACTAAACATATTCGTTACGATATCCGCTCTATATTCTTCACCTTAGTTTAAGCCAATTGTCCACCTACTGTCAAAAGCCAATGATTTCTTATTTAGACTTATCCTATCACATTATGCTTGCAATTCTTCAGTATTTCTTATACACGAATTCTGGTTATCGTGTATAGGATTCCACTTTTATGTTACCATACGCGTTTTCCATATTCCGTTGCAGGTTATTCTTGATGTAGAAGATTTAGCATCGTGTACCAACTTACCATTATATTAACTCTTTCTCATTCTATCCTTCTCCTACTTTCAAATTCAGATCTTACCCTCAATGTCGACATTATTGTTTACCAATTTTGATGGTTTCTCTCCTTTAGGTTTTCTTTAAAATGTTATACTACTCATTTGCCATTGTTTCCATCCCGATTATCCCTCGACCTTGCGACTTCATAGCAGTATGACCAATTTAGAACGGTGCACTTCATGGTCTATCTTTAACTTGAAGTGCAATCCCAATCGGTACTTCTCCAGTTCTTCATTAATTGATCTGTCATTCTATCTGCATCTTACCAGCTCAAGTAATTTTTCTTTAGATTCATATCTCCCAACTTTAGCCTAATATTCAGGTTGACATTCCCGTTTATAAAGTGTCTGGCCATTCTGTGGTCAATTAGTCTCTTTTCCTTATCGTTGTACCGATGCGTCACTTTTGAAGTTACTTATAATCCTTTTTTTGTCACGGTCTTTCCATCTATTCATCGTTAAACAAGGCGCTCTTCTAACCTAGTACTCTATCATCTCATCTCCCCCACCCCCCAACTTAGGGAAGTGGTTCAGTGCTCCATATTTGAAATTCTACTCGTCTTCTCGTCTTTAATAGGGCCATATTCTTGGTAGTTTAATATAACGACCCGTTTGGTTGATAATGCACTTTCTACCCATTTACCGCCGTTGACCCTTCCCCGAGCCCTGTTAATATGATTTTGACCCTCGTGGATAGGTGGTACGATTCCTAAAGTAGTCGGGCAAATTTTATGATGTCTTTTTTGAAATACAGCCTTAAAGTGAAAAACATTTGACCAATAGTTTACTTTTGGGTAAACGGACCTTTGTCAAAATCTGTCGATTCCGAGAAGTCCGGATGGTTGATTGTGACTCAGTGGGATTTTTAGTTTGGTTCTCAAGGCACTCGGGAGCATTTTGGGTTATTGGTTGGAAAGTTCATATTTGGGCATTAGGTATTAACCCAGTCACATAGACTTCCGTTGGAACTCTGAGACCACGAGTGAGTCTGTAGCATGTTTTTATGTATGGTTGCATTATGGTTTGGATCTAGGAGGTCTCGGGTGGTTGTTGGATTTTGGGATTGAGATTGTGAAAAACAGAAGTTTTCTAGTGCCTGGCGTCCACCATAGCGGCACCAAATGCGCCATGGCGGACCCGCCGCAGCGGAAGCCTGGTCCGCTATGGCGAGTATGCTTGGTTTGTGGTGGGTCACCATAATAAACTGGGATCCTGTTACACCTCGTCAAATTGTTGTGTTGTTTGGGTTGTAAGTAAACTAACGTAAGCCCGGAAAGGCCATGGAACTCCTATAACGCTAAGGAAGACTTATAACAAATGTTAAGCATGTATTATAAGGTTTCGGGCTTAAAGGAATCAAAGATGTTACAACCCGCACTTTCGAGGTTCAACTAGGAGTGCTTAATATGCTAAGGAGGACATGGTTTAAGGTAATTGAACCATATGCTATTCATATGTTATGTTTTGAAGTCAAGCAAGTTGTAAAATAAAAGTTGGCGAAAGTTATCGCAAGTTACGTTCACAATTTTGCTTAAACTTGGGTCTAATGTCACTGAGCTTTTCACCCAATATACTTGGATTTACGGGGTCATTCACCCACCAAATTGACGGTCTATGAGACTAGCTTCCAATGCATCAAACCATTCATCGATAAGACGTCGGAGTACAGAGATATTCGCGGTTTCGCGAGACTGCGCAATCAGCTCCTTTGGGACCCACTCGAGGCGGTGGAAATATTCAGATATATATCAAATGCCTACAGATCAATTCATACGTATTTTTCACTATTTACAAACCCAAAATACTCCCAAAGCCTCTCCTAAGGTTCTCTTATCAAGTAGATCAAGTTTTACTGGTTTACAACACGGCTCTAGCTTCGGAAAGTTTGAATCCAAGTGCTCTTCCGCTTTCTTCTTGTTGACATTTTGGAAGTTGTTCCAGTGGGATTCAAGGGCTGTTTTGGGGTTTTTGAGGTAATATTATCTCTATACTTCATGTTTTTGGATTAGTACAGGTGATGGTTAGCTTGTGTGGTTAGAAATCCGCAAGTCAAAGCCCGGAAATCGCAGTTATGTTGTCCATCGAATATGGGACTGTTTTGAGGGTTGTTGTAAGCTAAGTGAAGCTTGGATTTCGACTTGAAGATACTGTAGAAGGTAATTATATTGTGTTCTTGCTGTGCTTAAGGTTATCTTGACGTTGGTTAAGTTAAATGGATGGATTAAACATGGACTAGTGATTAAAGTTACTAAATGAGAATAGTTGGATTTGTGGACTGTTTTCTTGTTAATAGATGGATTTGGGGACTGTTTTCTTGTTATAAATATATGGTATAATGCTGGAATCATTGATGAACAACTTCATTATCCTGTTAAGGATATTGTTAAGTTAAAGTAAGTAGTCTATAAGGGGTGATATGGGGTATACGGGTTCTAATTCGAGCTTGCCCCTCGTCGTGAAATAGTTATGATTTGTTGTTGCTATATGGTATCTTGTTGTTGATGTTTATACTTTATGGATTGCACTAGTTTTTGTTGTTGATATATGGTATAGGAGGAAGCCCTTGTTACAGGGGAGATGTTGTCCGAATTTGCGTAAACAAGCTACTAGCCTATGTCACGGACTTAGCCTTTACTTAGTATTGATCATGGAACCCTTTATGTTATTGTAGATTGAGATTGAGTTGTTTGAGAATCAATTGAGGGGTATTGACGACTAAGCGGGATTAAGGTATGTTAAAGGACATCAGTACGGATAAAGTACTGAGTATGTAAGGCATAAGAGTAACACAGGAGAGGCATAAGAAACTATAAGGTAAGTGAATGCAACTTGTATGTGTGACTTATCCGTTTTAGTGAATCATGTATATGATTACTGTGCAAATATATATATATGTATATATATATATATATATATATATATATATATATATATATATATATATATATATATATATATATATATATATATATATATATATATATATATATATATATATATATATATATGCGTATATAACGTCTGTCAAGCCTCTGTGGGCATCTCATTGCATCATAGCGTATCGTATCGTATCGGCCTCAGTGGGCATCATCATCATCATTGTCCTATCATCGATCAGGTGGTAGCACATATATAATACCTTCATCTTCCCCATACCCCATACATACATATATATATATATATATATATATATAAATGCAATGCAAAGCAAGACATGATAAGAGTACAAGTAACTCTAAAGATTATACTGAATCTGAAGGAAGACTTTCTGAAGATACATTGTGGAACATGAATTAAATGAGTCATCCCTAAATCTAAGAATAGAACCATTATGGATTAACGTTACGTGTACGTTCGATTCACAAGGATCATGCCATAAGAAAGAAAGGGATAGCCTTACATACCTCATCGTCTCCTTACTACTCAACGCCTATCCTCCCGAGTTTGCAAATCTACATTCAAGAAGATTCATACTAAGGTTAAGTCATTGAAATTCTTATAAGGTCAAACTAGACTAATAAATGAGCTAACAAAAATTGGGCAGCATTTCCTTTATATCTTCTACTTCCACCAATCTTCTTAACAACACCCAACCATCAATAACAATGTCAACAATTCCATAGTCAATAGATTATATTCAAATTACACTCAAATCAATCCAAAATTTCCTTTTAAAATCCATTCATAGTCAACAATTACAACACAATACTTTATGACCTTCCCTACCATGATTCCCTTCACCTTTATGACTTACTAACCTCCAAATCAACTCAATATAAGTAATAAAGTATAGAACATACCTTATACTTGAAGAATTTCAACTCACACAATCTTGCTTCAAAACTAGATCCACCACAACTTCAACTAAAAGCAAAAACAATCATCTTCCATGAACTAGCATAGGGTTTTAAGGCTTGATCTTCACTTGAATTAGCTTAAGATGCTTATGGAGGAATTAGGATGGTTGAAAGATCTTGAAGGGTCTAGAAGAATCTAATTTTTAGTGAAAATATGACCCTAAGTCGGGGCCCATTTTGTTAATAGCAAAGAAAAAATTTCCATCGCCTCAACTTTGACGGTCAACTCGATGGACCATCAATCTGCTCGACGACAATCGAGTGATAGCATCGAACTGCTTGATCAGAGCTGACTCTCTGAGGGCGGTTTGACGGTCGGGATTGATGGGTAGTCGGCCTTCTGTTGTCCGTCAAGATGGGCTTCGAGCTGCCCAGTTGTCACACTCATTTCCTTTTATTCGTTCAACCTCAAATATTTTCGATACTTGATAGACATAACTTAAACTCTCATATATATAAAATAAACATGGAGGGTCTCTTATGAGCTCGATGAAAACTTCACTTTCTAACTCCACGTCAGCTAACTCACGGCGAAACTCAACGTGTAAAGTTCGGGGTGTAACACATGTCTAGTAGAGTCTTACGGATCGGTACGATAAGCTCTGTTCCTATCTACGAGAGGCTATAGAAAATTTAAGAAACTTCCAGTTCTTTCATTCCTTTCGTGCTACTTTATTCAAATTGGTATCTAGAAGATTCAAATTGGTATCTGACTTCACTTTTATTCTCTAACAGTTTGTGAGGAAATGTGCGACTATCGCATGGGATAAAGTGCCCGCGCCTGCCGCAAGGGCTGGAGCACGAGGTCGAGGCCGAGCTAGAGGCCGTGGCACGAGCCCATGGATATGGTTGGTCAGACCTGAGCCAGATCAATATCTCCTGAGCTGGAGGTTTAGCACGAGCAACCAGAGGTTCAGCATGAGCATGAGCCCATGGATAAGAAGGAGCTAGGGCAAGCCCTGTCTCAGCCCTAGGTGATTACTACTCTTGTACTCCAGGATGCCAAGGTTCGAATTTTGAGCCTTCTAGAGAGTTTTACTCAGGTGGGTGGACTTCCAGCTACTCTAGGAGGATCTCAGACTAGAGTGGGAGGACAAAATCCAGAGCACTTTCAGACCCACTGGGCGCATCTTGCTTGTAACACCTCAAAATTTTTTGTGTCTTTTGCGTTGAAAAGTGTTAGGTAAGTGTCTAAAGGTTTTGGGATCAAGTAAATTGAGGAAAATAAATTTATTGAAAATTTGAAAAGTTTTGGCAGAATTTTGGACAGAAATTATTGCACCTCGGAAAGATTTCATGTTGTTGTGAGATGAATAGGCATACGTAAGTTATGAGGTCCCTACTAGTAAGAAGGGATACTTATTGATTCTAATTAAGATTTCAAAGACATTTGAGGAAAAAGAGAAGAAAGCTTGTTGGAGAAAGTTAAGGTAGAAAATGTCTTACCTCGAATACAAAAGTACCAGCAGGTATTCCTGGGGATACACGGGATTAGAAGTTGAACAAATCAAATCGAAGCAAACTGAACGGATTCAGGAAAATCTGCAGACACCAGTCAGTGCCAAAGAGCAGTCGACACGTCGACGGACCGTTACTGTGCACCGTCAATAAGTTTCTGCAACTGAAACCTGCGAGTTGATGGATCGTCGACACGTCGACGGGACAGTCAAAATGTTTCTGCAATCAGAGATTCTCAGGTGTAAGTCGATGAAGCAAGTCGATGGACCGCCGACACGTCGACGGGTCGTCGACCCACTCGTCCAACCGCTTCCCTAGAACGTTCCAGTTTCAGCTATAAATAGACGAGTTGTGCTCCAAATTTTCAGATTTCAGTCTCTCTCTAAGTGTTGAAGGTTCTAGAAAAATTCTCTCATCATATCAACATATTTCCAAGGGAAATCAAGGAGTAAACACCAAGAATTAGTTGAATCAAGTGCAAGCATACTCTCTAGGGTTTGTGAAAACCAAGAATCTCTTCGGTGTTGAACTGGGGTTTTTTCCAAGTGAAACATTTACATCCAAAGTCCATTCCTACATTATCAAAGGTGAGTATTATGTTCAATTCATGTTATTAAGAATATTGAGAGGTTAAAAGACCTAGATTATGGAAGGGAGGAGGATATGGAGTACAAATGGCTAAATAGTGATATTCTTGTATAATGATGACTTAATTTGAATAATAGCTCTTGATGTGTTATGAGTACAATCTTGTGGTGAATAATACAAATGATGTTAAAGGAGTATTATATGAGAATGAATATGAAGTTGTATTATAGATATGGTTATGGATGATTTTGAAGGTGGATTTAAGAAATAAACAATGTTTAACTTGAAGAATTTATTGGCTTTGTTGTTATGAGTGTTCTTATTGATGTTTGAGGGTTGTCTTATTTTATGGAGGAAGTTGTTAAAACAAAAGAAATGTCACCAAATTTTCATTAAACTCTTAGTTGATTTAGCTTAAGCGTAAGTACGTTTCCGGTTGTCTAATCCTAGTACAAATTCCCTTGAAGATAGAGTCGCGAGCTCCAAAGGCAAGCAAGTAGGCAATAGAGTTAAAAAGATATAAAGATATGTAAGGCTAGCCCTACCTTCAAAGGCATGATTACTATTTATATTGTAATTTCATTCCGGTAATTCCCATGACCTTCTTACATTCCAAAAGATGAAAGCTAAAGAGTATCAAAAGTCTTTTACGAGATAGAAATGAGATATGTTCCATGATAATGATATGATGCTATTATGATTTTAATGATCTTTACATGATTCCTTGATGCTATTCATTGTTGATAGCCTCACCGTATAATGCTAGTTCCTCCAAATTGAGACATGACGATCATGATGTTCTATAATGTAATCGGAGGTTACCGACCTCATATCACTCCGATAGAGTTACAGTGTTTACTTGAGCTCTTATGCTTGCTTCATGACAAGTATATATATGTATGATTACACCACGCCTAAATGGCAGGGCATGACACCACTAAGGCAGGCTGCTTATGATTACACCGTGCCTAGATGGCCGGGCATGACACCGTTAAGGAAGGTGGCTTATGATAACACCGTGCCTACTTGGCCGGACGTGACACCACTAGTGGGTTGCGTCACATGATTACCCCGAACGTGGGAGGCCCGGACGCGGGCTAATAAAGTTATTGATTCAGACAACTTATGTACGTATGTGTGATATGTTATAAAGGTAAAAAGTAAGCATGCATGATTCCGCCTCAAGAGGCAAGCAGTAACATTCATCTCTTCTTCTCATGCTTTCGACATTTCCTTATTATGTTACCATGTATGCCTTACATACTCACTACATTTTTCGTACTGAAGTCCTTTTCTTTTTGGACGTTGTGTTCATGCCCACAGATAGACAGAGGGACGGCCCAGATCCTTAGGAGCTAGATCAGCTTGCACAGGAGCACTTCCCTACTCCCGAGGTACAGTCTTTGATATATTATTTTGTGTAGATATTTGAGCTCGATGGGGTCCTGTCCCATCCTTATGTTCAGTACTCCAGTTAAAGGCTCGTAGATACATATGTGTGAGTAGTGGATGTCTTATCATCTAGTGTACATTGTTGTATATCATTTTATAGCCGTGAGGGATTATATATATATATAAATGTGTGTTTGTTGCCTTGGTGATTACGTGTGTATAGGTTGGGTATGATGGTTAGCATTATGAGTGGTGCTCGGTAGTCAGCTCCGGGTACCCGTCATAGCCCACTGGCTGGGTCGTGGCAAATGTGACATCAGAGCAGTTCTGTCCTAGGGTGTGTCTATGAGGTTTTTCCAGTAGAGTCATGTTTATGGGTGTGAAGCGCGCCACACTCATAAACAAGAGGCTGCGGGGCATTTAGGAAAAATGACCATCTTTCTCCTTTATAGATCGTACGATAGAGCTATGTTATGAGGTTTCCTTTTCCCTAATTGTGTGCCATGATTTCAGCGATGCCGGTAAAAAGGAAAGCAACAGCAGCCCAGAAGGGCAAGGCTACGACAAAATGTAGGGTTGAACAGGAGCCGCCGGTTTATGTAGAGGAGGGTGAGTCCCACAATGAGGCTCCATTTCATACCTCTCATACTCTGCCGGTTTCGAAGGAGCATAAAGGGGCTCCAACTCCAGTTCCAGTACCTCCAGTCCTTCCACCGGGTGCTTCGGGTCAACAGATGACCGAGGCCATTCAGTTGTTGACACAGTTAGTTGTCACCCAGGCTCAGCGGCAGAGTGCAGGTCCGGGTGATAGAGCTACTAGTGCTAGAGCCAGTGATTTTATGAGTTTTAACCCGCCGAATTTTTTTGGGTCAAAGCCGAATGATGACCCGCAAGGCTTTATAGACTAGATGTTGAGGACGCTGAGGATTATACATGCTTCTGATACTGAGTTAGTGGAGTTAGCCTCTTATAGATTGCGGGATGTTGCCGTGCTATGGTACACCAATTGGATAGCTTTAAGGAAGGAAAATGAACCTTCTCCGATTTGGCAAGAATTCGTAGATGCTTTTATTCATCACTATTTGCCACCCGAGGTTCGAAGAGCCCGAGCTTATAGGTTTCTGAACCTAAAGTAAGGGAATATGAGTGCTCGAGAATATAGTCTTCATTTCAATTCGTTGTCCTGTTATGCTCCCATTATGGTAGCCGATATGGGAGACAGAGTACATAGATTTGTGAGTGGCTTAGGGCTACATTTGTTCAAAGATTTTTTGACAGCATCGTTGCAAGAGGGGATGGACATCTCTCGTATTCAAGCCCACGCTCAGAATTTAGAAGAGCAGCAACAGCCGCAAAGGGGTGAGCGTGATATTGATAGAGGGCAGAGTAAGAGGGCCAGATCTACCGGCACTAGTAGTGAGTACAGAGGGGGTCAGTGGCAATAGTATCCCAGATATTTGGGCCAGTCTGTGACTAGTACATGTCACGACCCAACCCCGCAGCCGTGACTAGTGCCGATCGGGCACCCAAACACACACAAAAGGAGCCACACACGGATGGCTTATATATATACGAATATCAAACACTATCTCAAATTATATCAAGCTATCGCAAACATATTTCAAACGCAACTATGTATACAACAAAGCCGACAAGGCTATCAAATGGCACGACGGCCCAAAAACATATACAAATGCAAGCCGAAAGGCCGCCCACTGCGAATAGATCGCCCAAACACAACATATACAAACACACACACGAATAGGCCTAATCGACATACATATCCACAGACCTCTAAACAGACAAATGGAATCATATGACGGGACAGGGCCTCGCCGTACCCCTGAACGAATGTATACAAATGCAACAGACGAATATATACCAAAATATGGCTCCGAAATAAGGGGAGCACTCCCAACAGAAGAGGGTGTCCTAAAATGTGGATCACCAACCGTGCGTCCGTACTGCGGGCATGAAACGCGCCCCCGAAGAAAGGGGGTCAGTACGAAATATGTACTGAGTATGCAAAGCAGAAGATATAGTAATAAATGCGAGTAATAGTCGAAACAGAAGTATGGAAAGTAAGTACATATCCAAAAGTATCAAAACGTTTACTTTCAAAATACAAATCATGCATAGGGCACAGAAAATATGGTCGCCCGCCCGTCAATGGCGCCATAACACAGCATAACACCCGAAAGTTTCAAATCTCCGAATCCACGTCACATGTCACAACACAAGATAATCGCCAAACACAAGATAACGCCAAATATAAGTGGAACCGGCCCTCGAACGAGGAACTCGGTGAACCATAAACACGGCATAACACCGGAGTATATCATAATGCGCACGACAACAGATCCGGCCCGGGACTCGGCGAAGGATATAACAGAATGCACGAGCGAGTCGTGAGTAATCATATGCATAAAATCATTGTCATAAATCCAAAAGATAAGTAACACAGTCATATTTGAAATCGGAATAATAATTACAACATATTCTTTCAAAAGTTATCGAAATTACATAAAAGGGCATCGCGGGACCCACGGACGGGTGTAGACCCGAGCTGGGCCCGCCTATGGAAAACATACTCATCCTAGGTCATACAAGCTTCTACGAAAATTTCAAAGCAATCCGAGCTTTTCTATGAAAGTTATGGGCGTTTGTAGTTTTCGAATCGTTAAAGAATAAATTCTTTTAGAAATCAAACTTTCATGCAACTTTGGTAAACTAGTAGTTCCAAGGACATAAGGATCAATATTTCATCACATCAACATATGAATATCAAGAAACAAATGCGTATCATAGACATGCTCGGATTGCGGGAATAGAGTTTCCTCAAAGTTCGTGTCATAGCCTATTTTAACTAAGGCATGCCAAGGAAAGAAGGTTACTTTACATACCTCAAACGCTCTCCAATATAATCCAAACTCAAGCTAAATTCCACCTACGTCTCGGGCTTCCCACGATCTATAAACAAGTCATAAAATGCCAAACATTAGCTAAAGACTTTTTGGGCATTTAATTCCAAATTTGCCCTCAATTCTACAGAAATTTGGGCAGCATTTCCCCTGTAAATAGGCCACCCCGAGAATTTTACTCGGCCATATCAATCAAAAACAACAACAACAACCAACCTAGCAACATTAATAATCAATCCGAAAGGTAATACAACATTACTAGCTCTCTTTTCCATCATTCAACAATCTTTCATAAATTCAATTCGACGACTTACATTCAAGCCAACGTCAACGCTTATACATTCATATACTAATCCAAATCCATACCAACAATATTTAAAGACATTCCAATCGATTCATACAACATTTTCAACAATCCAAAATTTTCTCCAATCTAGCCGAGAACAGCCCCAAACCCGAGAATCTCACTTTACACATTCCTCATTTTGAAATCATGATTTGTATCCACAATTCACATTCTAACAATGCTATAATCATCAATATATAAACTACATTAAATGTACAATAGTCTCCAAATCAGTCCGCAACAACTACAACATCAATTTGAGTCATTAAACATTCATTTCCAACATAGAATTCATAACGACGACGAATAAAACATTAAGCGATATTAATTCGTTCATTGTCATATAATATGACCCATTTAGACCAACACTACACATATACATATATGGATGATTCCCAATCGTTCTTCACCTTACAATGATCATAATATACTAACTAGACATTAATCCATAGTTTCAACACAACCCAACACAACACAACACACACATACTTACACGGCTCAACACTACATTCACCACCTCCACTTCAACATGCCATATTTCATGAATTTCCTTCATTTTAACATACTACAACATACATACAACCTCTACAACACATAAAACATAATCAATTCTTACCTTTTCTCTTCAATTCCACAAGAGGCTAGGGTTTCCAAAGATGAAAACTAGCGGGTTGATCGCTCCAACGACACTTTCACGCTACTTAGGGACCTCAAAATAGTGGGTTTACGTCAAGGAAATAATTTTGGAAGAGCTAGAAATGGGAGTTGATTTTTGGCTTTTTTTGGCCGAGAGCTTCTTGCTCTTCAACTTCTTGTTCTCTTATTTTTCTAAGTGTTGAAGTGTAAATGAAGACTAGTGGTCATCTTTTGCCATTATATGAAGTGTACAATTTCCCTTGGCCCACACCATGTGTTGGACCAATTAAAATTGTCCACACATTGTGTGGCCAACACCCACACTTACACGGCCAACCATAGAAAATGGATGACTTTTCAACTTCCAATTTTATCACTTTTGGTCCCAAATTCTCCTAATTATTCCATACCAACAAATTCATGAACAACTTATGTCTCAAAATAAAATCGAAGGTCAAAAATCCCGACTTTGTATCCCGAAACAGTTTTGGTCCTTAACTTATCATAATTAATCCGGATTGTTCCAATGCATGAAATACGGGTTCTAACATCCTCCCCCCCTTTAGAACATTCGTCCTCGAATGTTAGATTAACCTTACGGGATCTTATAAGCACTCGGGGGAGTTTCTTTTACGAAAATTATAGCAATTCATTCAATAATCGACAATTCACTTATCAAACAACATAGCCAAGTAAAGAAGTTAGATTACCTGTAGGCGCTGGAAACAAGTGAGGATACTTCTTCTTCATCTGACTCCTCGAACTTCCCGGAGTCACTTCCTAAAGACCGGTTATTGTTTCGCCACGGCACGAAGCCACATCTTTGTTCCGCAACTTTCTTACTCGACGATCAATATGGCTACAGTCGCTCCTCATAAGATAGCCTTGTGACTGGATATCTTCAGGAAATACTGCGGAAGGGTCGCAATACATTTACGAAGTATAGAAACATGAAATACGGGGTGTACCGCTCCCATTTCGGACTTAGATCTAACTCGTAGGCAACCTTGCCTATTTTACGAACAATCGGTAAGGTCCGATATATCTGGATCGAGCTTACCTTTCTTGCCGAAACTCATAACACCTTTCATAGGTGACATTTGTGAAAAAAATCACCGGTCGAAACTCTAAGTGTCGACAACGATTATCGCATATGATTTGCCGACTCGGGCCGCTAACAACCGCTCCCGAATGAGTTTCACCTTAGATTAATATTGGACCATGCACGGGGGCCAATCAACTCGGTCTCCCCAACATCAAACCAACCGATCGGTGACTACACTTTTACGCCATACAATGCCTCATAAGGTGCCATCTCGAATCTCGGGAGTGGAGAGCTTGTTATTATAAGCAAATTCATTTTCAAGCGCAAATGATCATCCCGGCTACTCTCGATTAATCAATAACACGTGCTGTGCAACATATCTTCAAATGTCTAAATAGTGCGTTCGGCTTATGTCCGTCGGCCGGGGATGAAATCCGTACCGAGACTCACTGCGTCCCGTCCCCTGAAAGGATCTAGAAATTTGCACGAGAACCGGGCACCTCTCTGTCGGAGATAATAGATACGGGGAACTCCATAAAGTCGTACAATCTCCACGATATAAAGTACGAGCGACAATCCTCTTGAGTAGGTAGTCGGGGGACCGGAAGAAAATGAGCTGATTTTGTCAACCGATCAACGATAACCCAAATCAAGAATCATACCTCCATGGAGTGCGGGTAGGTAAACCTGTAATAAAATCCATATTAATGATCTCCCTTGACTTCCACGTCGGTATCTCATCTCTGCAATAGCCTGCCCAACCCGGTGCTTTCAATCTTCATATAGGGCCGGCTTGGAATGATCGGACACCGAGCGACGAACTCGCAAGTGATATATCTCTTTTCATACCATCTCACCAATATAAGCATACGAGATCATGATACATGTTCGTCGACCCTGGGTGGACGATGAATGTCGGGCATAATGTGCCTCGCCATAACTGTCACCCAAACCTTCGAAAGCCACACTGTCTAATTTAGCTATAAATAACGCTCCTCTATCGTGTGAAATCTCAACGGAAGTCTTCTCCCCGTGCGGGGCCGCATCTTCCGTACCGTGCACGAGATCCTCATGCGATGACATAATATCTTTCGCCAATAGAGGACTCGAAATACCTCGAACGAAATGGACATCTCCCAGAATCGCCCAAGCGAACTCCAGACTAGCCATTTCCGATGAATATCGCGAACCATTTCTTTCCTCTCGATGGCACGTCGCTGGGCTACTCATAGACTTGCGACTAAGTGCATCCCACAACATTAACTTTACACCTTGGATGGTAGAGAATATCAACATCATAATCTTTTAACAACTCTAACCACCTCCTGCTCGTCGCCAAGAAGTTCGACTCATGCTTTAAAGATGTATCGGAGGCTCTTATGATCCGTATAAATATCAACGTGAACCCCATATAAGTAATGTCTCCACATCTTCAAAGAATGAATAACCGACTCGGCTCCAAATCGTGAAGTAGGATAATTCTTTTCATGTTTTACGGCCGCCGAGAAGCATAACGCTATCACCACCATGCCGTCTTTGCGCATCATAAATGTTACACCTCGGAAAATTTCCCGTTGGTACGCAAGTGGACGAACTAGTGATGAGTGCGAGGAGTGCGAGTGTATAGTGTTTCATGGGCAATGTATGTAAATGGATAGGAATGAATAGAATAAAAAGTCTAGAAATGTGAAAAGTTGAAAGTTGGCAAAGCACCGGTGGTCGTGAAGTCCAAATACGGACCGTAAGTAAAGTGAAATACGGTCCATAGCGCATTACCAGTAAAATGGCCATGCAAAGGCTTCGGTTTACGCCGGTCGAGAGAATGGTTAAAAACGACCTGGTGGACGGGTAAGTAAAGTGAAATACGGCCCGTAAACTATGATCGTAAATCACCATGCATCTTTGCCAAAGTTTTTATTTTGCTTAAGGTTAAAGAAGACCACGAGGGACGGTCAGTAAAGTGGAATACGGACCGTAAACCTCTATGGACGACCCTTTGTTCACCTCGGCACGGATTTTTTTCAGTCATTAAATATGAGGACCAAGACTTGTTTTATTTCATTTTCTACGTTACACCACTTCTCTCTAGAATCTCTCTCTACATTTATTACACAAGTTTTCAAGGATATTTGAGGATCAACAACATTAAATAAGTGAATCAGAGTAAAGGAAATCATCAAAGATCATCAAGGCAAGAAATCCATATGGAGAAAAACTAGGGTTTGCTCAAGAGAAGTATTAGCAACCAAGGCTTGTTCCTAAAACATCTAAGGTAAGATTCATGATATTTATATGTTGTTTAAGGTATTTGGTAGTTGAAATACTTGGTCATTAAAAGAGAATAGCAAAATGGGTTATGAATGATGAATAGTGACGTTTTAAGACATAGTTGGAATTGAATCATGAATGTTGTTGGGTTATGAGATAAATGTGTTATAAATGGTATTAAGAACGTAGGCTAAACTACTTTAGACAAATGGACAAAGTTGGGTATTATGACCATGAATATGGGTGAATTAAAAACAAATTGAGAAACCTAGATAACATGTATGACGTGAATGACTAATGGCCATTGTTATGATATTAATGAAGGTTTAAACGCTATCATTGGAAGGAGTCGTACAATAGAATTAGTGCGACAAAAAGGTATGTGAGGCTAACCTGCTTTCATAAGGCATGGTTCTGGCTGATTCCCTAATTCCTCTATATGAGTATGTTGTTTCCAAACGATTGATATTCCGAGCTCATAAGCTCACGATCCTTGATATGTATTACGATTGTACTACGCATCATGCGGCAGGTAAGCCTATAATGATGACGTTAATAATAATGATGGAAAAGATTCCTACGGGCTATTAGACGTATGTGTGCCTATGAAGGGCTATAGTGAAACCTCGAGCCTATGGTGCCGGGTAGAGTATATGTTTATATTTATCTATATGTATGTATGAATATGTATAGAGTATGCATACGACGTAACGCGCGCGCACGTCTATGAAAGGTACGGATAACACGAGAGCAGAGGCGGGCCGTATACGGATAAACGAGCCTTGGTAGGGCCGGAGGTACGGATAACCCGAGCCTTGGTAGGGCCAGGTACGTATAACCTTGAGCCTTGGTTGGCTTTGTATATCCACGAACCCATGGTGGGTTTTCACCCCGTCTTCTAGGTGGGACCCCCAAAGGGCCAGGG